>NC_053038.3:355571827-355879712 GCF_002575655.3 Aegilops tauschii subsp. strangulata
TAAGACCACGACCTAAGGCACCTTACTCGTCGTCTGAAAAGTCTGCAACATAAAACGTTGCAACCCGAAAACGGGTCAGCACATGGAATATGCTGGCAATGTAACACATAAAGAATAATGAACATAATAATGCTATACTACATGCATATATGGCTGGTGGAAAGCTCTATGGTTACAGTTTTGCGAAAAGCAAAATTTTTCCCTACTGCAAAGGAATAAATTTTATTTAACTATCATGGTGGTTGTTAAACATTGAGAAGGTACCTCCAACTCAATCCCAATTAAATATCATCATTAACCCAGCAAAATTAATTAAAGTAACATGATGATGAGATTCACATGATAATCCAGGTACTAGATACTCAAGTTGTCCATAACCGGGGACACGGCTAATCATGATTAGTTTGTACACTCTGCAGAGGTTTGTGCAGTTTTCCCCACAAGACTCGATCGCCTCCGCTTGATTCTCGCACTGCATGATGTTTGAGAAACGGATGACCGAGACACAGTCTTTCAGAAGCGTTAACTCTCTACTCTGGGTAGACCGTACCACCTACATCCCCTACATCTGCTAGTCTACCTCTTCAAGAGCTCACACAACTTAATCAACTATGCTAGAGCCCATAATAGCATGTGGCTGCACACGGAAGTTTCTAGCATGAATAATCTCATGATCTCTTTGAGCCTGGGTGGCGGTCCATAGGATGATCACACGGGTACTCCGGGATATCCAAAAATACAGGCAACACTGGGTTCTCCAGGTGCCTCAATCCACCCAGATGTGAGTTTTAGTTGCCACCTTAAGTAAACCATTAATTAACAATCTCACATCTGTCATGAATATCTCTCAAGCCCAATCCACGTCTACGAGCATAGCATGGCAATATAAGCAAACATAGAAGTAACTCCCAAGGGTTTGATAATAAAACAGGTAATAGGTACTACCTCAACTACTTCCCAATACCCACAATTTAAAAAGATCCTAATCGTGCAATGTTTGAGGATTGATCTAATGCAATAAAAACTGGGTATGGAAGAGTATGATCAAAGTGTTACTTGCCTTGCTGATGATCCGCGAAACCTAGAGATTCGAAGTAACAAGCGGCGCACTCCGGGTACTCTATCGCAAACAAACAAGCAAACAATAAGTACTCATCTAATGCACAAGTAAAACTCGAATAAAAGATCCAACCAGAAAGTTCAACTTAAGAACTCCGGTTTGCAAAAAGAATCAAATCGAATGAAGCAACGAAAGTCAAACGGCGAAAGAAACAAGATTCGTTTACTAATCTGGATCTAGGTCAAATTTTACAGTAGCAAAAACTTGTTTGAGTAGGTTAATCAGAAAGAGAATTTCGAGACGAAACTCTAGGCGCTTGAATCGCCTGATTCCGATAAACGAGCGAAAAGTTAAACGAAAACGAAGATCTGATCGGAAATCGTGATCTGGAATAATCGCGGAAAAACCGACGAAAAAGAAAACTGACGAACAGTTAAACGAACGAACGTTCGTTAACAGCGAAAATCCGACGAACACGTTCGTTAAAACGAACGGGTCGGTGAACGTTCACTAAATAATAAAACCGAAAAAAAATAAACCGATCTGAAAAAACGAAAACTAGGGTTTAGAAAAATAAATAAAAATAAACCGAATCGGTTCTTTGAAAAAAACCGGACTCGCGCGGTGGTGGCTCGGCTACCTCGTCGGGACGGGCTCCGGCGGGGTCGGGCGGGGCTCCGGCGGGGCTCGGGCGAGGGCGGCGGGGCTCGGGTGGCGGCGTGGGGCGGCGTCGGCGGCGGCGTACGGCGTCGGGGCGGCGGCGGCGGGCTCCGGCGGCGGCGGCTTGGGGCGGGGACGGGGTGAGGGAGAGGGGCGGCGGCGGGGTATATAAGAGGGGGGGCTGCCTTGGAGGAGGGGGCGAGGCGGCGTCGGCGAGCGGGACTCGGGCGGCGGCGGCCGTGCTCGCCTCGGTCTCCAGGAGGGAGACGGGCGCGGGATGGGCCGGCCTGGCTCGGCTGGGCCTCGGTCCAGTCGGGCGCGGGGATTTTTTTTTAAATATTCCGCCGAATCAAAACAAATCGCAGAAAAATAAATAAAAATCCAAAAATGATAAAACAAATTTTCCCCGTCTAATAAAAATAATTAGAACAAGGTGAACATTTTTCTTGGCCAAAAATGCAGTTTTGAAAACGTGCAATTTTTTAATGCAATTAAAATTGCAAATAAAATCCGAATAAAATCAAATATTTGATTTTAATATTTTTCCTCCAATATTTCAATTATTTTGGAGAAGTCATATTTTCTCCTCTCATTTATTTTAATATGAAATATTTTTCGGAGAGAAAAATAATTAAAACCAAAAATCCTCGTTTTATTATTTGATAAAAATCAAATATGAAAAATCGGGAAAATCCTGAACTCTCTCCGAGGGTCCTTGAGTTGCTTAGGATTTATCGAGGATTTGCCAAAATGCAATAAAATATGCTATGCAAGGATGATCTAATGTATAACATTCCAAATTGAAAATTTGGGATGTTACAAACCTACCCCCTTAAGATGAATCTCGCCCTCGAGATTCGGGTTGGCTAGAAAATAGGTGAGAGTGGTTCTTCCGTAGATCTTCCTCTCGCTCCCAGGTGGCTTCATCTTCCGTATGGTGACTCCACTGGACTTTGCAAAACTTGATAACCTTACTGCGGGTAACTCGGCTGGCATACTCAAGAATCTTAACTGGTTTCTCCTCATAGGTCAAATCACTTTCCAGCTGAATTGCTTCCAGTGGCACTGTATCTCTCAGTGGTATCTCAGCCATCTCTGCGTGGCACTTCTTCAACTGGGAAACGTGAAATACATCATGAACTCCTGACATTGCTTCAGGCAATTCCAGCTTGTAGGCAACTTCTCCCATACGTTCCAAAACTCTGTATGGTCCGATAAAACGAGGCGCTAACTTTCCCTTAACTCCAAAGCGCTTCACTCCTCGAAGTGGTGATACTCAAAGATAAACTCTGTCTCTGACTTCGTGAACTGTCTCCTTACGTTTAGAATCAGCATAACTCTTCTGTCTGGACTGGGCTACCTTGAGCCTATCGCGAATCAACCTCACTTTCTGTTCAGACTCCTTAATCAAATCTGGTCCAAACAACTGACGGTCTCCAACTTCGTCCCATAACAATGGTGTTCTACACCTCCTTCCGTACAAAGCTTCGAAAGGGGCCATCTTCAAACTGGTTTGATAACTGTTGTTGTAAGAAAATTCTGCATATGGCAAATTGTC
Organism: Aegilops tauschii subsp. strangulata; assembly: GCF_002575655.3. NCBI lineage: Eukaryota > Viridiplantae > Streptophyta > Magnoliopsida > Poales > Poaceae > Aegilops > Aegilops tauschii. The sequence continues at coordinate 355,575,106 of NC_053038.3, forward strand.
GTCCCAACTAGATCCATAATCTAGCGCACAAGCTCTCAACATGTCTTCCAAAATCTGATTGACTCTCTCGGTCTGTCCATCTGTCTGTGGGTGAAAGGCTGTACTGAATTCTAGCCTGGTTCCCAAAGTCTCATGTAATTGATTCCAAAACTTCGAGGTAAACTGGGTTCCTCTATCTGATACAATGGTCCTCGGAACTCCATGCAAACATACGATTCTGGTCATGTATATTTTTGCCAACTTAGCACTGGTGTAAGTGGTCTTCACTGGGATGAAATGAGCTACTTTCGTCAAACGGTCGACTACAACCCATATTGAGTCATAGCCTGAACGAGTCCTGGGCAATCCCGTGATAAAATCCATGCCTAGTTTATCCCACTTCCATTCGGGTATCGGCTATGGTTGTAGCAATCCTGCTGGCTTCTGATGTTCTGCCTTCACTCTCTGACATACATCACAAACTGCTACATACTCCGCAATATCCTTCTTCATTCCGGTCCACCAGAAAGTATCCTTCAAATCCAAATACATCTTGGTATTTCCTGGGTGAATCGAATACGGTGAATCATGGGCCTCTTGCAAAATCAACTTCCTGATCTCCGGATCATTGGGCACATAAACGCGGTCCTCAAACCATAAGGTATCGTACTCATCCTCACGAAATCCCTTGGCTTTTCCTTTGCTCAACTTTTCCTTTATCTCGTCAATCTCTTTGTCTGTCTTCTGAGCTTCTCTGATCTTTTCCATCAAGGTAGACTGAATCTCCAATGTTGCTAAATAGCCTCTTGGAACTATCTCCAAACATAGCTCGCGAAGATCCTCGGCTAACTCCTGGGGTAACTCTCCTGTCATGAGGGTGTTGACATGGCTCTTACGGCTCAACGCGTCTGCTACTACGTTAGCCTTTCCGGGGTGATAATGCAACCTCATATCATAATCCTTTATGAGTTCCAACCATCTCCTTTGCCTGAGATTTAACTCCTTCTGCGTGAAAATGTACTTCAAACTCTTGTGATCCGTGTACACCTCGCAATGGTTTTCGTTGAGGAAATGTCTCCATGTCTTCAACGCATGCACTACGGCTGCTAACTCCAAATCATGCGTGGCATAATTCTTCTCATGGGGTTTAAGTTGTCTTGAAGCATATGACACAACTCTTCCTTCCTGCATAAGCACTACTCCAAGTCCTCGACGAGAAGCGTCGCAATAAACTTCATAATCCTTGCGTTGATCTGGCAGAATCAACACTGGTGATGTAACCAATCGTTTCTTCAATTCTTGGAAACTAGCTTCACATTCCTCAGTCCAAAGGAATTTGGTGTCCTTCTTCAATAGCTCAGTCATGGGCTTTGCAATCTTTGAGAAATTCTCGATGAACCTCCGGTAGTATCCTGCAAGTCCAAGGAAACTCCGGATCTCTCCAACTGACGTGGGTGATTCCCAACTTGTTACTGTGTCAACTTTGGCGGGGTCTACTGCTATTCCTTCTCCGGATATAACATGTCCGAGGAATCCAACTTCCTTCAGCCAAAATTCACATTTGCTGAATTTGGCGTATAACTGATGTTCTCCGAGCTTCTCAAGTACCAAACGCAAATGCTCCTTATGCTCTTCTTCATTCTTGGAGTAGACTAAAATATCATCAATGAACACCACGATGAACTTATCCAAAAACTCCATAAACACTTTGTTCATCAGGTTCATGAAATAGGCAGGTGCGTTAGTCAGACCAAATGACATAACGGTATACTCATATAGCCCATATCTGGTGGTAAAAGCCGTCTTAGGTATATCCTGCTCTCGAATCTTTAACTGATGGTATCCTGATCGTAGATCGATCTTGGAAAATACCTTAGCTCCTTGTAAGCGGTCAAACAAATCATTGATCATCGGCAGTGGGTACATGTTTTTGATGGTCACTTCATTCAATCCACGGTAATCAACAACCATCCTCAACGATCCATCTTTCTTCTCCACTAGAAGTATTGGTGATCCCCAAGGTGACGAACTTGGGCGAATATAGCCTTTATCCAATAACTCCTTAATCTGCTTCTTAATCTCCTCCAAATCTTTTGCGGGCATCCTGTATGGTCTCTTAGATATTGGCCCTGTGCCTGGCAAAAGTTCAATCAAGAATTCAATGTCTCTATCCGGTGGCATGCCTGGCAACTCTTCTGGAAATACATCCGGGTAATCCTTTACCACTAGCACTTCCTCCTGTACAACTCCTGATAAGGAATTCACTTGAGTCCTCTTCGGCACATGCTGGGATACATACTTGATCCTTCTTCCTTCTGGGGTGGTAAGCATAATCGACTTACTGGCACAATCGATGTTCCCTCCATACTTTGATAACCAATCCATGCCTAATATCACATCCAATCCTTGCGATTCCAATATTATTAGGTCTCAGGGAAACACGTAGTTACCAATCCTTAATGGTAACCGATCACACCATAAACTAGCCATATACTCTGCTCCTGGCGAGGTTACTAACATGGGTGACCTAAGGGCTTGGGTTGGCAGTTTATACTTATCCACAAATCCCCTTGATATGTATGAATGCGATGCACCAGTATCAAAAAGAACGAGTGCAGTAAATGACTTAACCATAAACTTACCTATTACTGCACCAGGCTGTGCTTCAACCTCTTCCACGCTCATGTGGTTCACATGTCCTTTGTTGAAAGGGTTCGGCTTCTTCCCAGAGCTTCCATTGCCATTTCCATTCTGGGCTTCAGGACAATCAGTTGCATAATGTCCAGTCTTCTGGCACTTGAAACAAGTAATGTGTCTTAGATCCCTCTTGGCTGGGGTAGATGGGGTATTACGGTTCTGTCCGTTGCTTCCTCCATTCCCATTACCATTCTTGGAGCCATTATGGTTGTGCGAACTACCTCCTCCATGGGTATGCTGAAACTGTCCTCCCGGTTTCGGGGTAAAACGTGGCTTCTGCTGGGCTCCAGAATTATACTTCCCTTGTTCATACTTCCTCTTACGGTTTTCAATCTGCTGCTGCTTCCCTTCAATCATGAGCGCTCTATCTACCAACTCCTGGTAGTTGTTGAAGGTTGCTACCATTAGCTGCATGCTCAGCTCATCATTCAATCCTTCGAGAAATTTCTCCTGCTTGGCTGCATCTGTAGCAACGTCATCTGGTGCATAACGTGCTAACTTACTGAAATCCTCCACATACTAGCCTACGGTGCGTCCTCCTTGGCGTAGGTTACGAAACTCACGCTTCTTCATGGCCATAGCTCCTGCTGAAACATGGGCTGTACGGAAAGCTTGCTGAAACTGGTCCCATGTGACAGTGTCAATAGGGTGTGTGGCTATGTAATTCTCCCACCATGATGCTGCGGGTCCATCAAGCTGATGTGCGGCAAAACACACTCTTTCCGCATCTGTGCATCCTACAGTGGCCAACTCCCTTCCAACTTTGCGGAGCCAATCATCTGCAACAATCGGTTCGGTGCTGCTGGAAAACACCGACGGATTTAGCCTCAGGAAACGGGCTAAGTGATCAACAGGTGGTGGTGGTGGGTTGTTGTTGTTGTTGCCTTGATTATGTACTAACACTTGCATCAGGGCATTCTGTTGCTGAATCAACTGAGTGATGTCCGGTGGGAAAACAAATCCGGTGTCGCGTCTCGGAGGCATCTGATAGGTTAGAAAAGATGAGAGTTTAGAATAGAATGAGGTCTAGAGAGAAAACACTACCCATATGCTCATGAGACAAATACAATCAATAGCACTCAATCAATTCAAACAAGGCATACAATCGATCTAACTAGCGTTACAAAAGTGCTTGAACTATACTATATAAATGGGGGGAAACTACTACTGATATGGTGGTCTACTAGAAATTCTGATCAGTTGAGGACTCCATGATATCTGCTCCAGCTTCATCAACAAAGTCATCTTCACTAGGGTCCGAGTCGGTGTCGTCGATGATGATGTAGTTATCCGGGCAAGCGCATTCATCATCTTCTGCTTTTGGCACTGGATTTCCCATGAATACTCCAATCTTCTTCTCCAGGTCGTCATTCTTCCCTACTAGTGCGACGATTTCCTCCAAATAATCCTCGCGTGTAGCCTTGAGTTCTTCCTCCAGCTCCTTGATCTTTGTCAATGCCTTCTTCAGATCTATCTTGCCTGAGCACATCTGGTTCTCCTGGCGACGGATGTGTTGGTTTTGCTCCTGGATGAAAGCTGCAATTGATCCATCCTTCTTGGTGCTGATCATCTCCCATTGCTCGTCTCGGCGTCCACAAATCTGATAAATAGTATCCTTAAGCTCCCTTTGGTAGACTTCTCCAATGCGTCCCATAGCGATGTGGGCTGTCATACTCTTCCCTAAACTCCAGGTTGGTGCTTCAAAAGCCAATTTTATAGGTTCAGTAACTGGCGCAATCGTCCTTCCTGGAACTTGAACTTGAATCTTCCAGCTCTCCTCTTCAGGTAATGTGGCGTTGTAGGTTCCGGTGATGCTTGGTATTCCTATGTTCAAGTACTTGGTGACTTCCTTCAAGTGTCGTCCAAAAGGCGTATCTTCATCTGGTTGCATGAACTTGCTCCTTGCATCCGCCATTCCTAAAAGAGTAGAAAGTGGAGAGGGGTCAGAACTGAGAAGAGAGAAGTGTTCTAGGGTTTAAGTTTAGTGGTCGTGTCCTACAGTCAGCGTGTGCTCTGATACCACCTTTGTAGCGACCAGACCTCAAACAGTCTGTGCTGCTGTGCACCAGTGTCATCCCTGGATCAGTAATGCTGACACGCACAGTCAAATGGAGGATTTATAACAGAGTAGCAATCACACACTTATTACATCGAATATCTCAAAAGAGAATAAGTATGATAAATATGGCTTAAGGCCATCTAAATACGATAACAGCGGAAGGCTTGGAAGATAAGTGAGTCCATCAACTCCAACGGCATCACTGAGTATAAGACCACGACCTAAGGCACCTTACTCGTCGTCTGAAAAGTCTGCAACATAAAACGTTGCAGCCCGAAAACGGGTCAGCACATGGAATATGCTGGCAATGTAACACATAAAGAATAATAAACATAATAATGCTATACTACATGCATATATGGCTGGTGGAAAGCTCTATGGTTACAGTTTTGAGAAAAGCAATTTTTTCCCTACTGCAAAGGAATAAATTTTATTTAACTATCATGGTGGTTGTTAAACATTGAGAAGGTACCTCCAACTCAATCCCAATTAAATATCATCATTAACCCAGCAAAATTAATTAAAGTAACATGATGATGAGATTCACATGATAATCCAGGTACTAGATACTCAAGTTGTCCATAACCGGGGACACGGCTAATCATGATTAGTTTGTACACTCTGCAGAGGTTTGTGCACTTTTCCCCACAAGACTCGATCGCCTCCGCTTGATTCTCGCACTGCATGATGTTTGAGAAACGGATGACCGAGACACAGTCTTTCAGAAGCGTTAACTCTCTACTCTGGGTAGACCGTACCACCTACATCCCCTACATCTGCTAGTCTACCTCTTCAAGAGCTCACACAACTTAATCAACTATGCTAGAGCCCATAATAGCATGTGGCTGCACACGGAAGTTTCTAGCATGAATAATCTCATGATCCCTTTGAGCCTGGGTGGCGGTCCATAGGATGATCACACGGGTACTCCGGGATATCCAAAAATACAGGCAACACTGGGTTCTCCAGGTGCCTCAATCCACCCAGATGTGAGTTTTAGTTGCCACCTTAAGTAAACCATTAATTAACAATCTCACATCTGTCATGAATATCTCTCAAACCCAATCCACGTCTACGAGCATAGCATGGCAATATAAGCAAACATAGAAGTAACTCCCAAGGGTTTGATAATAAAACAGGTAATAGGTACTACCTCAACTACTTCCCAATACCCACAATTTAAAAAGATCCTAATCGTGCAATGTTTGAGGATTGATCTAATGCAATAAAAACTGGGTATGGAAGAGTATGATCAAAGTGTTACTTGCCTTGCTGATGATCCGCGAAACCTAGAGATTCGAAGTAACAAGCGGCGCACTCCGGGTACTCTATCGCAAACAAACAAGCAAACAATAAGTACTCATCTAATGCACAAGTAAAACTCGAATAAAAGATCCAACCAGAAAGTTCAACTTAAGAACTCCGGTTTGCAAAAAGAATCAAATCGAACGAAGCAACGAAAGTCAAACGGCGAAAGAAACAAGCTTCGTTTATTAATCTGGATCTAGGTCAAATTTTACAGTAGCAAAAACTTGTTTGAGTAGGTTAATCAGAAAGAGAATTTCGAGACGAAACTCTAGGCGCTTGAATCGCCTGATTCCGATAAACGAGCGAAAAGTTAAACGAAAACGAAGATCTGATCGGAAATCGCGATCTGGAATAATCGCGGAAAATCCGACGAAAAAGAAAACTGACGAACAGTTAAACGAACGAACGTTCGTTAACAGCGAAAATCCGACGAACACGTTCGTTAAAACGAACGCGTCGGTGAACGTTCACTAAATAATAAAACCGAAAAAAATAAATCGATCTAAAAAAACGAAAACTAGGGTTTAGAAAAATAAATAAAAATAAACCGAATCAGTTCTTTGAAAAAAAACGGACTCGGGCGGCGGCGGCTCGGCTACCTCGTCGGGACGGGCTCCGGCGGGGTCGGGCGGGGCTCCGGCGGGGCTCGGGCGAGGGCGGCGGGGCTCGGGTGGCGGCGAGGGGCGGCGTCGGCGGCGGCGTACGGCGTCGGGGCGGCGGGCTCCTCGGGCGGCGGCGTCGGCTTGGGGCGGGGACGGGGTGAGGGAGAGGGGCGGCGGCGGGGTATATAAGAGGAGGGGCTACCTTGGAGGAGGGGGCGAGGCGGCGTCGGCGAGCGGGACTCGGGCGGCGGCGGCCGTGCTCGCCTCGGTCTCCAGGAGGGAGACGGGCGCAGGATGGGCCGGCCTGGCTCGGCTGGGCCTCGGCCCAGTCGGGCGCGGGGAATTTAAAAAAAAAATATTCCGCCGAATCAAAACAAATCGCAGAAAAATAAATAGAAATCCAAAAATGATAAAACAAATTTTCCCCGTCTAATAAAAATAATTAGAACAAGGTGAACATTGTTCTTGGCCAAAAATGCAGTTTTAAAAACGTGCAATTTTTTTAATGCAATTAAAATTGCAAATAAAATCCGAATAAAATCAAATATTTGATTTTAATATTTTTCCTCCAATATTTCAATTATTTTGGAGAAGTCATATTTTCTCCTCTCATTTATTTTAATATGAAATATTTTTCGGAGAGAAAAATAATTAAAACCAAAAATTCTTGTTTTATTATTTGATAAAAATCAAATATGAAAAATCGGGAAAATCCCCAACTCTCTCCGAGGGTCTTGAGTTGCTTAGGATTTATCGAGGATTTGCCAAAATGCAATAAAATATGCTATGCAAGGATGATCTAATGTATAACATTCCAAATTGAAAATTTGGGATGTTACATTTGCACCAAACTAAAATTGTATAACTTGTATGAACTGCTTAGTTTACTTCCAGAACTCAAAGGTAGCATAAAAAATGCATGTGCTCTTCATTTACCATGTAAAAGTTAGTCTATCTTCCACGATTCGCGGTTATAAATTTTTTATGTCAAGATGCAGTTCATGCTAGGAAGACGGTATGGTCGACCCAAGACCGGGTTTAAGATCAGTCTACGTGCCAATTTTCAAATGATGTCAGATTAGATCAAAGTCTGTCGGATTCGACAAGTGTTCATGTTCTCATGACCCTGCTAAAGGCAGAAAGCCCTCCAAGATGTAGTTGACCTCTTGAAGAGGAAAAAAGAGCAATCATATGCACTCGTCACCGAATCCAAAGATAGGAGATTGAGGAGACCAGAAATAAGCTAGCGGACAACAAAGCGCCTGTCTGAAACCCTGGGCAATGCTAAAATTCCTTAATAATATACTTGTTGAAATGGTGATTCAGTTAGCATACATGTTGTGATGTTCATGCATGAAATACAAGATGTATGTATGTGAGCGATGCCGAGATGTGGCACCAAATATTTGTTTTTCAGATTATGCAATAACTTGCATATTTTTAATACTACTACAATTTACCCAATTGTCAACTGACGAACAACGGTCCCTCTCCTTGGCTCGCGATAGGGTTACCGGGCCGCCGCCACCGCGCCGCCCGACAGCCCGCCCCTCCCGCTCGCCTGAAGCCGCTGCTCTGCCCCGCCCGCTCGCTTCGAGGCGAGTAAATTGCATAAAACCACCACTTTGAGGGCTAGGTTTGCGAAAAACACTAGGATACAGTTTCTCTGCAGAAAGCACCACATCTAGCGTAATTCTTTTGCAAAAACCACTGATCGGCGGATCAGGCCGCGTTAAGTGAGTTTATGACAGTTGGGGCCCATTTTTTGCCTACGTGGCATAACATTTCGTGTTAGATCAGTGTTAATCTAAATTTACAAACGAGTCCTTAGATTTTACACAGACACCCCTAAATAAAAAAACATAAACGCAATCCCCTCCCCATGCGCATCAACCCCGACGCCGGCCCTCCGCCCTCCTGCGCCTTCTCGCGCTCGCCGGCGAGCGACGACGACCGTGCCTCACCGCCATCCCCTCCCAAGGCGCATCAACCCCGACGCCGGCCCTCCATCCCGCCTCCCTGCTTCCTCGCGCTGGGCCCCGAGCGCCTCACCACCGGAGCTTCGGCGAGCCAATGCCGATGACCACTAGGACCCCGACGCCACCAGATCCGGCCGGCCTCCGCCGCCCTTGCCCGTTCCCGGCCGGATCCCGCTGGTAGAGCCCCGTCCCTGCTGCCTCCTCTACATCGACCGCCGCCTGTGGCCTCCTCTGCCTCGTCCTGTTCTGGATCGAGGAGAGCGACGACCCGATCCATCGTCCTGTTCTGGGGCCGCGCCCATGGAGGCTTGGGGCGGCAGATGAACCTTGTCGGCGTCGAGGTCGAACAGCTCCTCGGCCAGCAGGCGGCAAGGGGAGGGCCACGGGAGGCATCCTCTGCCTCGTCCTCTACCTCGGTGCAGCAACGGCGACGGCGGCCTCTGCCTCGTCTGGGGTCGGGATGGGGGCTGCCAAGGTTGGAATGGGTGGTGGCCGTGGTCGGGAGGGGCGACGGCGGTCGGGGTCGGGATGGGGGCCGCCGAGGTTGGAACGGGTGGTGGCCGGGGTCGGGAGGGGCGACGGCGGTCGGGGTCGGGATGGGCCTGCGACAAATTTGTTTGGCAAGGAGAGAAATTTGGGGGGCTTTTTTGCATGAAACCTAAACTGTTATGCCACGTAGGCGAAAAATGGGCCCCACATGTCATAAACTCACTTAACGCGGCCCGATCCGCCGATCAGTGGTTTTAGCAAAAGAATTACGCAAGACATGGTGCTTTCTGCAGAGAAACTGTATCCTAGTGTTTTTCGCAAACCTAGCCCTCAAAGTGGTGGTTTATGCAATTTACTCCTTCGAGGCCCGCAGCCGTTGCTCCGCCCCGGCCACTCCTTCGCCTCGCCAGCTCGCCTCGAGGCCCTCAGCCGCTGCTCCGCCCCGGCCACTCCTTCGCCTCGCCAGCTCGCCTCGAGGCCCTCAGCCGCCGCTCCGCCCCGGCCGCTGGCCTCGACACCCGACGCCGCCTCGCCGGAGTTTGCTCGGGCCGTCGCCTAGGCTGAGCTCTCATCTCCTCTCTGTCTTCTCTGTTCTGTTCTGGGTGCAGCTCTATTCCTTCTTTCCTAGTTCTTCTCTGTACATGGAAAAATGGATGGATGTTTGTTTGTTTGGTAGGAGTAGATGATTTGCTTGATGGCTGAATGGATGTATCCTCGTTTTCATGCTCATATTCGACATAAATTGTCCAAAACAACTAAGTCTTAGCAATTCAACACTGTAGTTCAGGGACATTACAGACATTTTAGCACACAACTCATCCCATAATCTTAGAAAAGAACTGACAGCTGATTCTGGGTGATTCTGCAGGAAGCTGATTTTGGGGGAAGTTTCTCAAAAGCTGATTTTGGAGAATCTTTTTTTTTTGAGACATTTTTGGAGAATCAAAAGCTGAAAAGAATTGGGCCCCAGCCCGAAATAGCAGCTGCGGCTTCTGGACCATTTCTGTGTGGAGCCGGCCCAGGAAAACCCAAAAAAACACACACCCGTGGTTCTGCTTCTGCACGAGGAGCCGGAAGCCAGTGCGCGGCTGATTTGCGGAAGCCATCCCTACTCCTCCGTCCTCCCGCTATCTCCTGCCGTCTTGCGCCGCGCCCGCTCCCCCGCCTGCGCCTCCTGCGTCGCGGCCATCTCCTCCCTCTCCGCGCTTCGCGGGCGTCTTGTCCTCCGCCGCAGCCCTCTCGAGATCCCCTCCACCGCCGCGGCCCTGCCCCATTCCTCGCGGCCTCCTGCTCCTCTACGCCGCCTTCTGCCAGGTTCTGCCCGCCCCCTCCCGGCCCACCCCTCCGCGGTCTACTTGCAGCACGCTGTCGGCCGTTTTCGCATGGAGAAGGCACAAGGGGCACCGCAGCCGGCACCGCGGCAGTCCAGTTCCACCACCGCTGGTAGCTCCTCTGCCAATACACTGGTGATCTTATATGCTTTTGATTCTATGGTTGATCTCAGTAATCACAAGGCCTATGTTCATTTAGACCATGTAGCAGACAGCAAGTCAGCAATGCCCCTACAGGATTAGGATTTAGGAAGGCAAAAAAATGTCAGGATTATAGTCTAAAAGACCATGAAGAAACTTATGCAGTAGATGAGTATTGATTAGTATCATTCCATGAATAAAGGGCACAGGGACATCCTTCCATTATCCTTGTACCATTTTGTAAAGTAAGTTAGGCGGCCACTACCGTTGAGAAGAAACATAGATATGCCCCTTACAAAACTCTATGCTAGCTCCTGTGTTTTGTAGTATTGCGCTAAATTCTTTCCGTCAACTGTTTGGATAACAATGTCCTAAGCAATCTGGATAAAAGTTAGCTGGAATGAACATGTGTAATTAAATCTAAATGCATATATGCTTTGAGGAGGAGTTCAATCCATACAGCTGCATTGTTGCCATTTAATTTTTAAATTTTCAGCTATATGGAAATTGATACTTCTTTTCAGGTCTCTGTGCTGATATCAGAATAACAGTTACAAAGACCTGAGAATTTAATCATACAGTAATATGCGACCAGCATGCAGTTCTAATTTTAATTTGCTAGAGATTATTAATTTTAGTTTGCAAGAAATATACTTATATGGGTTTTGCAAAATTCTTTCCAAGCTTATGGGGCCGTGAATCTCATGGACGAGGGCCTCGCTGCTTCCGAACCCGGCCCGTCCGTCGCCAAGCGGGCTCGGTTTATGGGGCCACACGCGTCCAGTAGCTCAGGCGCTGATCCTGGGATGGAGATCCGAGCACTAGTCTCGATGGCCAGCGGACTCTACCCGTTGGCACGGGCGGAGGCACTCAGCGGCCTCGCTGCGGTCCTCAAGAAGGTGAATGCCGGCGGCGGGGTTGTGGAGTGCTGCTACGCTTGCGCGGAGAAATCGCTGAGGGACGAGGACGAGGGTATCAGGTTGGCCGCTGTGCGATTGGTGAGATATTGTCATTTATGGGTACTTATGTTTTCTTTTGTGCTACTGTATGCTTTTGAGAGTTACATATGAGGAATTGAGGAGATCTCCTGTCTTCGGTGGATAGGTTGGCCTTTGTGCGGAGAAGTTTGCCATGAGAGAGGAGTTGGGTGGTGATGGTGACCAAATGGACCGGGTTTTCCTACAGGTATGGCTTGCACTTCGCGCTGGATTTGGTGTTCATGAACGGTAGGATCAACTAGCTGAGTGTGGGCCTAATGTTAATGTGATACCGACATTTTTATTTAGCCTAATACTTCTGTTTCTATATGTCAATTCCAGGCTACTAAAGTTTGGAATGAATAGTTATACGACATGCCCATAACTGATACTGGGAGCGATGTTCTTGTTTTTTACTTAAAAGACCTGTATTTTCGGTAATTTACCTTTCTGTTCTTATCACCAGAAATCCTTTTGACAAGGTGAAAGTACTCATGGCAAATGAGATTTACTACTGAAACATGCAGTTTGTGATGCACACAAAAAGAAAGATGCATCTTGTTAGAGTACGTAATGGGCCTAATGGCCTGGGCTGGCGGTATAGCCCGTGAGTCTTAGGGTTAATTAGAGATAAGGGTCGCTTGCTTAGGGGTCAAGTAAGCCTTGCTTGGGAGTCAAGTAAACCTCTCTATATAAAGAGAGGAGATGTATCAATCTAATCAAGCAAGAATTAAGAAGGAAATCCCTTCCCTCTTGCCCGGCCGTGGGCAAAAAGGCCCCCGGCCGGCCCTCTCGCGCCCTCCTTCTAGCAGCGCCATAACAATTTGGTATCAGCTAGCTTCGGTTCGATCATGTCTTCACCACCGCCCAACCCGTCTCTTCCGCTGCCGGGATACTCTGTCGCGCCCGCCCCCGCCGTCCTCACCCCGGAGGAGGTGTCCGGGGCGCTGTGGGAACTAACCCAGGCGGTCCAGGAGATCTGCCTGTTCTTGGCCGGGTCCTACGGGCCGCACCCGGCTGCGCCGCCCATCGCCGCCACCGTGCCGCCGTGGCTGCCGTGGCAGCCGCTACACCAAGCGGCCTCCGCCGCGCTCGCCGGGCCGCTGCAGCTGCCATCCACCGCCCCGCCCTGGCTGCAGTGGCAGCCGCCGCTCCTGGCGGCCTCCGCCGCGCCCGGCGCTCCGCCGCATCAGCCGCTGCCGCTGCCCCAGGGCGTCCCCGCCGCGCTCGCCGGGCCGCTGCAACTGCCATCCACCGCCACCATCGCCCCGCCCTGGCTACAGTGGCAGCCGCCGCCCCAGGCGGCCTCCGCCGCGCCCGGCGCTCCGCTGCAGCAGCCACCGCCGGTCAGCTCCGGCCCCGCATCGACCGCGCCGGCGGGAGTCCCGATCCACTAGATCAAGTTCCCGCCGTCGCCATTACCGCTTCCCCAGGGCGTCCCCATCCAGCAGATCAAGTTCCCGCCGTCACCGTCACCGCTTCCGGCTTGGATCACTACCCGCCACGTGTCAGCGGCGGTGAGGCTGCAGGCTGCTGCGCGCGGCCTCCTAGCGCGTCGGCGTGTGCGGGAGATGCGTGGTCTGCAGCTGCCGCTCCTCCCAGCTGCGCTTCGCTGCGCAAAGGACCTCGATTTTGTCCGCTGCGTCGGGGATCTTGGGCATGCTGTTTTCCCCGTGGGCAGCGACCTCAAAGTCTGCGACATCGGCGGTTGGGGGTGCGCAACCCTCCTCGTCATTCTCCATCGCAAGCCCTCCACTCTTCTCTGTGCGGTGCAGACCAACAGCCGTCCGGCGGGGAGAAGGCAGGGTGTCACCAACAGGAGCGCACCGCGTAGCACCACTGCATTCCGCCGCCGGCCGCCGCGAGGGCGCCTCTGCTGGTCGCTCTTGCGACCACTTCCCGGTGGCCATACACATGCACTCCTTTTGTCCAGATGGTGTCCATGGGATCCAGGTGGCTGTACACGTGCACGTCCGACGTGCGGATGCCGGATGGTGTCCACTTTATGTTCAGGGGTCCAAAATAAAGCGTCCCAGTCCATTTCAGGTTGAGAGTAATAAAACAAGCCGAGACGTAAAAGGCTTGTTTTTAGGTGTTAGGTTTGTGTTGCGTTGAGTCATGGTTATAAGTTGGTTAGGTTGCAGCTCGAGGACAAGCTGCATGTCTAGGTGGGGTGTAGTGTTAGAGTACGTAATGGGCCTAATGGCCTGGGCTGGCGGTATAGCCCGTAAGTCTTAGGGTTAATTAGAGATAAGGGTCGCTTGCTTAGGGGTCAAGTAAGCCTTGCTTGGGAGTCAAGTAAACCTCTCTATATAAAGAGAGGAGATGTATCAATCTAATCAAGCAAGAATTAAGAAGGAAATCCCTTCCCTCTTGCCCGGCCGTGGGCAAAAAGGCCCCCGGCCGGCCCTCTCGCGCCCTCCTTCTAGCAGCGCCATAACACATCTAATCATGCTTGTGCATTTAATATTTGTAACTTGCAAGTTTTACTCCACTGACCACTGTAATGATAACTGCTTTGTTTCCCCTTTGGACTTCTCTATTCAGCTTAGCTCCATGGCTAGGGACATGTGTACAGAAGTAAGAATTGAAGCATTCAACGCACTTGCCAAAATGCAGAGAGTATCTGAAGGTGTTTTGCTTCAGTCGCTGTCTAAGAAGATCATAAAAACTGACACTGGGAGTGCCTCTAGCATCAAAGGGAAAAAACTACCACCTAAATTATCATTCCCCTGTGCTGCTGGCATATTTGCGCATGGGGTTGAAGATGAATTCTATCAGGTCAGGTCATTCTCTTATACCACATAATTCCCCTTAACGTCCCGTGTCTTTTGTTTATTGTTCTATATGTTCTCCCTACAGGTCCGAACAGTTGCATGTAAAACGCTGGGAGCTCTTGCAAAGCTTTCAAACCGATATGCACAGAAGGCCTTGGACTTGTTGATGGACATGATGAATGATGATACAGAAGCAGCTAGACTGCAAACTTTGCAGACACTGTTTGATATGGCAACATATGGATGTTTGAGCATGCAGGAGAAGCACATGCACATGGTACTAATTATCAATATAATGTATCTCGTGTAAGCTAGATGTATGAATTGGTTCTTTATTTGTAGTTAACTATGCTAGATGCTAAATTTGGTAATCTTATGCCTCCTGTTGCTTTTGCAGTTCCTTGGCATATTGATGGATGCCAATGTCGTAGTTCGAAATGCAGCACGCAAGATCCTAGGGTCAGTGAATCTGCCTAAACTTCAAATGTTTAAATCTGCACTTGATGGTCTCATTGCAGGTCTGGAGAAAAATCCGGAGGTATGTTAGTGCAGAATAATCACCATGCTTCACAATTATCTCTCCCTTGCTATTCTGATCTTTGCTTGAACATTTTCTAGATGAATTATTCGTGTAGTCAATGTAACACAAAGCCTCAATTATCCTGCTTAATGTTAATTTGAGTTTCATTCAGCGTATAGAATATTGCTTACTCTATAATTATTTGAGGCTTTGAGCCTATGACTTCAATTTTGTGGTAACTGACTCTTTTCTTCTATGTTGCGACCGTATTTATTATATGCAGGATCAAGATATATATGGCGTTCTGTTTTCCATTGGCAAGAATCATGGGAGCTTTTCAGCCAATATAGCCAAACATTTAGCCAAAGAGGTGTTTCTCCATTGCTTACTTCCAATTTTATCTACATGCTAATGTTCTATATAAAATGTATGTTTTCACTTTCAGTATTGCTGCTGCACTGATTCTTTCTGTTTGCGCGGTTCTTTCAAGTTCGGTATATACTAGAAAGGAGGTACCATCTCAAGTTCGGTAGTGTGTACCCATCTTATTTTCTGTCAGTCGTATGGAATTTGAGAATATTCCAAGCTATCAACCTTAAATAATAACAATGAATGCATCTATATTTGCAGGCTGCTAAGTAATTTGTAACGATGAAGTCTACTCAACCCCAACTGTAGATTTCTTTTTTAGCCAAGTAATACTTTTAAGGATGTGTTGCATATTTACAGTTTGATTTAGGACAACTGAATCTGGAAGGCAAAGAGCATATTTAATTTATATATATTTTTAGAAGATCATATTAATATACATTATCCTCGTGAGCCAAATGTTTGAAGCCCTGTGTAATACCTATCCTATAAGATACACCTGATTATGTGGGCTTCGCACTGATGTGAACATCAAAGTTTGGTTGCTTGATAGTGCATGGGATCGGCCACTTGATGATGCCCAAACCTGTGACAAAAGATGGTACCTCATGTTGAAGTATACCTGGTTCGCCCAACCTTCTCAATTAGTTCGGACTTTTGGGTGAACCGGCTGGTGCGTGAAGCGTTACCCCTCCAGCTGAGATGGCAACAATCAACAAAGTGCAAGTCAATAAAACAAAAAGGAGAAAAATCTATAACATTGTTTGGCGAGTACAAATTTGAGTTACTGCAGGTTTTTATAGACCGGAAAAAATATAATGTCATTACAGTTGTTTGCTGATATCTAACACTTGTCTACAACATTTAGAAGACTACACATAGTTTATCATAAGTTCTTACCATTTGTTTTTCTAGTTTTCGTGAGGGAAAGAAGTATACTCCCTCATTTGAGAATGTATTCCCATTTTTTGACTTTCTGCTATCAATGTATGACTAAAACCACAGTTTGAGACCACAATATGGTACGTGTTTTTTCCAAAATTTGGATTTTGAGAATACCCAAGGCACGGCTTGATGCACTCTGTCAGATTATTTGTGGCCGCGTTGCCATGTGATCACTGTTAGCAGATTGTTTGAGCGGTCCTGGTAGCTCATTTATTTTGTAAAATAGAGATAATAGTAGACAGCATAGCAGGCATCGCACCAGCTGAGATTCCTTTCGTTAGATGATAAAATATCATTGGAGCTGAGACTTGAGTTCTACAAAGAGAGGTGCTTACAGTTTAGCATGGACACAACTACAAAAATTCCGAGAATAGTGGAATACATCAGATCAAAGCCTTAGGCTTCCTCTCCTCAAAGGCCCCCTTGCTGTCATAGAGACATTGTCTTTCAGCATTCAGAAGGTTGATATTTGATACTGTTGCAGCGAGCAGCATAGTTCCTCTTGTTTGACTTCCCTTAAAACCTTCCTCAAGAGTGCACCAGAGTGTTCCATTTCTCCAACATTGTATCTTTATTTGGGTTGTCGTCTTTTTCCAAATATCTCTTTAGCTGCGCCGGGCATGGGCTGACCCGCCACTTTTTACAGTTTTACATCAAGGCCAAGAAACAAAAATTTGCGAGGATATGGTCACGTACTAAGTATAAGCCATGATGGTAACTCATTTTATAGGTCTTCTGTATCTCTACCAACTGGATGAGAAAAAGTAATAGTTGTAGGAACGTGAATAGCCAAGTCTATCACAAAGGCTGCACATAACATATCTATTACATAGGTTGCACACTACATCCAGCTACTGATCGAGAGAGAGAAAACCAATATTTTCGAATTAAAATATTAGAAGATAATGATACGTCAATATAGTCAAACATTGGAAAAATAATCCCTTGAAGATTGGGCTGCAGTAACTGCAGAAGATATGGAATTATTTTCATCTTTGGTAATTAGATTCTTTCTGTTCCATCTTATACTATCTTAGTAGACCAGATCTTGTCCATTCAAACACATGGTTAAATTTCATAGGGAGACATATGTTATATAGACACAACTTCTATACAGAGTCACGTATCTATCAAGGAAGAAGGAAAAAAGAAAACCAAGAGTAAACAAGCAGGATATGAACCAAGAACTTTTGAGATTTAAATAATAACAACCAAACCATATGTATTTATAGACGCAAGTATAATGATAACATTTTAATTGTTGGTATTAATGGAGTATGATAACATCGCAATGGAACTAGTTTGCACAGACACATCCTCTAATCAAGGAGTCATGTTGTTTTTGACCTACATGCTACATTAAAGTAAGCAGATTATGCCTCATTTTCACATTAGCATGGAAATGAATTCATGTACATTCATTTAGCTTCAGAGGCACCAATGGCATTGCAATCTGCAGGAAACTTTCTACGAAGAAATAAATGTTAAACCATTGTTTGCATCAAAAGGAAACTTCCATTTTGATGGCTAATTATTAGTCTGCGAACAATCCATCATGTTTTCATCTAAGTATCAAAGTGGCTTGCATTTCTAACCTACCCCTCTCAGTCTCTCCTTTCACTCCCTTCTTCTTGACTTCTTCCACGTGACCGGTGGCTCAGTGTCACAGCAGGGTGGGGGGTGATATCAAGCGTGGACATGCAGATTTCTCTGTGGAGTACAAATATCATAAACCGGACACAAGGTGTGTGAATAAAGTGTCTATGCATATCTTAGTATACTATAAGAATGGAGCATTGGTAAAAAAAAATCAAATAAATTACTGTAACTTGCTTGATATGGGCAATCTAACTCAGTAAGCAAATTTTGCAACATTCCACGAAGTTCAACCAAGATGGGTACCTAGTAGTTTCACAGAAAAATGAGAAATAGTTCTATCAGAACAGAAGTTGCATATGTATGCCACGTAATCACTGAGTTTGTAGGGAAACTCCTTTGAAAAGTCAAAATCACCAATAGAGCATCATCTATAAATGGTAATCTGTTAGTAGGGTGATAATGATAGTGTCTGAGTCCACAGCAGATAGATACACTCCAGATGATCTCCTCTTTGTAGCCAAATCAGTAAGAGCAACAAATAGAATATCCATTCTTCCATATGCTAGCATGCTTTTGTAATAAAGACCATAGATCACAAAACCATATCTATTATGCAATAGAAGCCTAAAACAGAGCCTACTTGTAAGAGAAACACACCGCTGCTTGCTCATAGCCTCATACACCTTTTGCACATCATAATGGTTTGTCTGTCTAGATATCACACATTGCCTACAATATGTTAAAACAATAGGCAGGGTTGTCAGTGCGGAACATACCTACATTATTCTGTGCTCAAACTGCCCCAAATCAATGTGAACTGCGAGCCAAATCAGATGAACAGAGGATGCATCACAACACTACTAGTTTAGGGATCTCACTGATTCAAAGAAATGCTGACAGCAGTTTGCAGATTAACATGATGTGTCTTTCTCAACTGCATTATCATTGAATGATTTCTGGCACACGTAATTTCCTTTCTCTTTAGGGGTATTATGACCTGAGATGGTGTGTTCAGTATGTGATCCAATAGCAAAAAAGAACACCTAGCAGTATGCCATGCACGCACACTTGGTTTGCAAATAACTTTTAACATATTAAAATCAGCTTTATTTAAGTTCCAGCTCCTCCTTAGGCCCAACTGTTTGAGGAATGAGCATAAGCTAACAATGTGGTGAAAAGAATTTGAATATTAATTCCACTGACCAACCATATTTTCTCACTTTAGCTTTTTGTTATTCTTAACATACAAGGACTTCGGACTTGTTTTTATGCGTAGGTAGAGTAATATCTTCATTTGCTACATTGAGTATAGTAACATTTCTTTTGGATTTTTTATGAAGTTTTGTTATATCCCTTAATGCTATATTATCTATGACATAGATCAATGTGGCATCTGATGGAGAGCTGATCTTGGATAAACCTAGAATCAAAGCATTGTTAATGGTTTCTGTCTCGGCTGCTTATGATGATAAAGACAAAAAACTGGATATACCCACAGTTATATTTTCACATGCAATTCCCCTATTTGGGATGATCTCGTGTGCACTAGCCGAAGATGAACAGGATTCACTCTTATCCTACTTGTATCGTCAAGCTGGAATGCAGTTTTGGGAAAAGAAGTTAGTGTCTGCAGAAGGTGGAGATTATGAATGTTTCAGTGTTGAAACTGTGGGAGGAACTCATGCACAGGTAGAAACGACTGGAAAAACAACCAAGTACTTAGATGAAGTTGTGATAATGCAATCGACAAGGCTCATATTAGAAACAGTTAAAGGAGCCTGGGCTGTGATAAAGCCGTGCAGTATAGGAGAAGTTCAAAGTACTCTGAGGTATGATTTGCTATATTCCGTTCTTTCCCATGCAACCAGTCTTTCATGCTATTGTTTGTGATTACTTCAACTTCTTTTGATTGTCTTTATTGTAGAACATGCAAAGAAGAAGTCAATATCTTAGCTGTAAATTCTTCTGGATCAACTAGTGCGGTCTTGAGCTTTGTATGCGACTATCTTGATGCACTACAGCTCATTGTTGAAATATGGTGGTTCATTCAGTTGGATGATTCTCATGCTTTTGGCCACACATCACTTGATATTTTGCTTGAGAAGTTGGATACATCTGTGAGAAGGATGAAATGTTGTTATGCTGGATTGAATAGAGGACTGGAGGTTCAAGTCTTGGAGTTTGCTTTGTTAGCTATTTTATGTAGACTGTTCGAGTTTGGAACATGTTCAAAATTAGTGCTAGATAAGTTGCATTGGATAATTAATCACATTGATGGTCTGTGTGCCGATGGATCCTATGAGCTTTCCGACTTCAGCAAAGAAGTTAAGAAAGTGTTTGATGGTAACTTTATCGACGGCACTCCTATTGTCAACATTTACACCTTTCTTGAAATCTTTGATCTAAAACCAGCAAGAGATTTTGAAATGCTTAATGCTACGACTGCTGTGCTGCAAGTCCGGGATACAGATTCTGAAAATCCGTTATCATATGTTTACGGATTACCCGTGGGTGTGACCTTTGACATGTCTCTGTGCAATACCTCTAGTCATGATAGAATATGGCTCCGCATGGTTGCTTGTCAGTCCGTCCAACATGTCTTCTTAGACTTGTCTTGTTTTGAGGGCAATGATAAGATGAAGAGCTGCTCCAGAGTCATTCCTTTCTATGCTACCCCAATGGCATGTTCATTTGTTCTGAGGGCATGCTTGGTAATTGAATGCCCATTTGGAAGTATCGGCACTCACCAGGAAGGACATGGAGGGCCAAAAGATTGTGTAGTCCAACTATGTGATGAATTGGATGTCTACTTTGTTAGTGCTGATACCGAGCAAAGGCAATGGTCGAAATGATAGTGGTCATGTGCACCAAGTTCTTCAGCATGCCCCCTTTGATCGACTGCACCATTGTGTTCTAACATCAACTGTGATCAAGTAATATGCGAAAGCAGTTAAGATACCAGTGACTAATGAGGAGTTTCATATGATTAGTTGTTTCACTGTAGTATCAGATCAAACTCTGATTAGTTGTTTTCTTTTAAGAATCAAGAATTTTTCTATGACATGTGACCAGAAGAAATGTTATCTCATAGCCGATATAGTACTAGCAAGAACTCTGGGTAAAGAATTCGGCTGCGCTGATATTTTGGTAGCAGTAAGCAGGAACAAAGCAGTTACCCGACCACCAAGATGTGGTGCTGTTGCTAGGGTATGTTTACTTCTCGCCGTATGTATATGTAAGGGTTTGGCATATGACTGAAGAATTGAAAATTCTGTGAATTTTATGAGGCTGCTGAATTAGAGGCTGCGGAGGCCAATGTTCCTTGTGCATGTATGATTTGTGTGTCTAATGTGTGTTCTGCACTTCTGCGCCTCGGACAGGTTCCCCGTTGGTGTAACTTTGGACTCACCATACGCTGTGCCGCATGACAGCGGCTTGTTTGTTGTGGGTTTACGTTTGTCGAAAGTACTGCTGGTGTCTGTTTCTTGCGTTCGACTAATTTTCTTCTTAGTACAATACATCCCCAGCAACCGCACTCTCGACCTCGTATAACCGGCTTTCATCTACAAATCATGTTGATTCGTTCATTTCCACTGAATCCTTAGTTGATTCTTTTCTTTTTGTTATTTCTATTTCTCTACTTGCTTAAAAAGAATGTAAGGTTCCCATTTTATTTTTCTTCTCATCACCCCTTCGTCCAACCTTCTATGTATATGATAATTGATCGAAAAGTCTAACGCCCACACGTGTGGGCGTTAGCCAACTCGCCCACACGCCTCCATCGCCGTCCGGCGCTTTTTGCACGAATCTTGGCATGAAAAGACTGAATTTATGTGCCACGTAGGACAATTCGTGTGTGTGGCGTGTGAGAGAGTTCGCCCGCACGCCGTTTTCTCTCCGCGGTCAACGGTTCGCCAGTCGGGGCGTGCGATGAAACTGCTGTCGCGCCCGCACGCCACGCACCACTTCTGTTCCCCATCTCCCACGACTGCCCATTCTCCCACTCTCACACCCAAGCTATCATTTGCCATGTCTTTTGAGGGGTACATGGCAACTGCCCTATTTGTGATTGTAAACAGATGGCAGCTCTCTTTCACCCGAAGATGTTATTGTTGCCACGTCTGTTTGTAGCTCTACATGGCAACTGTCTAGTGTTAGTAGGTGGCAACTCCTAAAGATACCACCATCGCCCACATGCCCGCCTCCTCTCCCACACACCAAAAGCTATCAATTGCCATGTGTTTTTGCAGGGTACATGGCAACTGCCTCTAGCGTGCTTGTAAGCAGATGGCAACTCTCTTTTTTACCCGAAACATGTTTTTGCCATGTTTTTTTAGTGCTACATGGCAACTGTCCAGTGTTAGAAGATGGCAACTGTAGTTGTCCGACATGGCAACTGTAGTTTAGCAACATGGCAACTGTAGTTCAGCAACATGGCAACTAAAGAGGGTCCGGACCATGGCAATCGCGACAGGACGCGTGGTTACTGACACGCGGGGCGTGTGGGTCGCAGGCGGGAAGGGGCGACGACCGAGACGAGTCGTGCGGGCCACGTGCTCACTCGCCCGTACGTGTTCGTGCGGGGCGATCGCGCTGCACCGGACGTGCGGTCTGTGGCTGCGCGCGCCCGTACACAGTCGTGCGGGCGGGGTCGTCTCCGTGCCACACAGGGCGTGCGGCACAACCACCCGATACACCACACGTGTGGCAGTTATCGGCGTCCTAATGGATTACCTTAATTTACTTGCCTTATGAACAAATTTCACTTTAATTTACTTATCAAACTTCTGATCAAAATATAAGATAATTCATGGTCAGTATTTGATAAACATTTATTTAATGTAGTAGAATATTTATATCTTGTTGCAACGCATGGGCATTGTTCTAGTTGACCTAATAAAAAGTTGATTTGTGAAAATATCCACGCGCACGATCGAGGACAAAGGGTGAAAAATATCCAAGACAAAGCTAAGATTACCATGCACAAAAGTTTCGTAGGATAGGATGAACTAAAAAAAAATTGATTCCCTTGGCACACGAAACCTCTGACTACACCGCAGGACAAAGCTGCGAACCGAACATGGTCGGTCGTTCTATCTATCTCCTGTCTGCGAGAAGCCGAGAACAGAACGGACAGATACGATCTTCTTCCTTCTTCCTCGTTGCGCATGCAGATTGCGGCTCCGTAATCTCGTCGAGAGCGGCACGGTCTCTCCTCAGTACCTCCCGGCGCATGGCATAGTACTCATCGCTGCGGCGGCGGCCTCCCCACAGGTGCTTCTGCTCGATGGCCTTCGCCTCGTGCATCTCCACCCGGTGGCCGGACTCGCTGCCCCCTGCCGCGCTGCTCTTCCCGGCGGCGGTTACGGGCTTCAAAGGCGCCTCCGTGGACACGAGGGGGTGAACCTTCACGGCGGTGCTGCCCCGCCGATCTTCCTCGAGCCCCGATCGCTTATGCGCGGCCATCCATTGGCTCTTCTTGGCCTCGTAAGCCGCCGATAGTTCCTCCACTGCCGCCCGCATCCTGCGTCTGTGTCTGTCTCGCGCGTCATCGTTCCAACAGGGATGTGGGACGCCGCCTGATCGCTGCTTCGCCTCCGCGATCAGCCGTTTCTGCTCATCGACCCACTCCCGCTTTGCGGCCTCGTTAGCCAGCGCTTCCCGGCGATCCCTCCGACGACTCCGCCATGTGCGTGGTCGCGGCCTCAGCGAAGCGATCAGCTGATCGTACTCTTCCTTTCTCTTCCTCCTCTCGATCTCGCGCGCTTCCTCCGGGGACGGGACGTGCGCGCGGCGGCGGAACCAGCTCGGCATCAACGCGAGGGACGCCATTGCCAGTGCAGACTCGATCGGGTGATACGCTCTTTCTTTCCCCTGGATACGCTCGCCTTATATGGTGGACACCTGATATGGCAAGCCGTCTTGCGATCGAGCGTTCAAGCCGTGTCCGAGCCAGGAACAGTTAGTAGTGCGTTGGTCCAACGCTTAGTACTGTATAAGTACGTCTCGCTGGACATTTCGGAATCGGACGCCCAGAACGAATTTTGCACGGATCCGCAGTCAGATCCCTGCATGTTACTATTTCCTACTGTATCGATCGTGTTGGATAACATGCACGACAGCCGCAAACACCAAATCCACGCCCTAAAACGCCCGCGATGTGCCCGGACACGTCTGCTCTGCATTCGAATACCTCACAACTATAATCTATATCTATAATACCTAAATAGTTCATCACACTATCTTATTTTTCTTGACATGCAACCTAACCACATCATCAATTATTTTTTCATTTAACTAATTTCTATTAGGCATCTAGACTTGCATGTCGTCGCTCTGTTTCGAGTCTTAAATTACCATCGAAGGTGTCAATTCGCAAACATGGAAGAAAGCCCAATCGACAACAGACCACTGCGTGTAGTCCGTCCTCAGTCCGCGGCACCTCTGCCACGCCTCTGCCGGCGCTGCCCACTGCCTCCACTCCTCCGCCCCACCCTGCTGTCCTTACCGCTGTCCTTGGTGGCCTATGTTTGTGGGCGGAATCAGACCGGCCGATGGAGTCTCTCCTGGAAGGATGCTCTGCATGCAGTGGATGCCGCGTCGGCCAAGTGCCCAGCCGGTGGACACCTTTCTTTTTGGCCTTCAAGGTATGTGCTAATGGTAATGCAGGGTAGGGCCTCCATTGGCAGCCATGGCTTGCACCAGCGTTGGATCGACCTTGAGTTTACTTTAGAATTACAGGGTGCTTCACTGAGAACCAACACAACCTCATGCACATGTCAAAGGAGAGTTGGAGAAATAGCAGGAAAGACAATTCCCACAACCTCACTATATTTTTTTGTTTTACCATATTCCATCTTAAAACGCTTGATTCTAGTGCATTGGTTGTTTCTTCATCAGGTTAGGGCAAGTACATCAGTTTAGACGGCAGCTATCTGCAACTACTTGCCACTTCATATACAGACGGCTAAACAGAGAGCTTGTACAGTGAGCCGTCTATTTGACTGTCTAGTACTGTACAATGCGTGCATGCATCCATGATCAAGCACGGGTAAGATCTATATATGCCATTCTGTTGCTTCTCTATGCAAATGAGATCAAACATAAATTAGATGAAGGTAACATGTGTATATGTGAACTATATAAAAAGTAATAAAAAATATAAATAAACTCGAATTGGTACAGAACTATTACATATGGGAATCATTAATAGAAAGAATTAACACATACAAAATTATTCAAACTAGTTGTAGTTATTCATTCAAATCGGTATGAAATTATTACATAAAGCAATCAATGGAAACAAGTAATACATAAAAAAGTATTCAAACTAGTTGTAATTATTCACTCATCCCCAAATTTCTGCCAAATATGCTCGACCAAATCCTGCTTGAGTTTCAGATGTGTTGGCCGTGCACGAATTGAGGAATTCCTTTGTAGCACATCTGTAAAGCAAATGTTGGGACCACGATTGACCTCCGGCGGTAAAGCAAAATATGTTCCAGGATTCTCATTCAAGTCTAAAGGGATGTGAACCATTTCCCCCTCATCTTCGATAATCATATTATGGAGAATGATGTAAGCTTCCATGATTTTACCGACCGAAGCACGCTTCCATAACTTTGCTGGACATCGCACGATGTTAAAACGGGATTGCAACACTCCAAATGCTCGTTCAACATCTTTCCTTGGCCCTTCTTGATGTCGCGCAAACAATTTGTCAATCTCTATTTGAGGTAGTGGTATAGTCTTAACGAATACAGCCCATTCTAAATAAGTACCATCTGCAAGGTAATAACCTCGATTATATTGCCTTCCATTGACAGTGAATTGTACCCGTGGCGCTTCCCCTTTCAACTCTTGGACGAACAAAGGTGACTTATTAAGCACATTAATATCATTGTTCAAACCGGCCAAGTGTCGATGTCTTCGACTAGGTCAAAATTATTCAAGTTAACGTCCTCATCAGTGGAAGATGAAGAGTCGGAATGATACGACCGGAAGATGAAGAGTCAGATTGATGCAACATGTCGTGTCGTTGAGGGCCTACATGAGTTTGGAAATTTAGCATGTCAAATTTTGTTATTGTAGTTACTTTACAAAGTACTAAGACAAATATTGGTGTGCATATTATTGGAAGTACTAGTAACAACGAATACTGATCAAATCACGCGAACTATTTCGGTTATTCTCTCAGCTGCATGTCCCTTCTTGAAATGTTCAAAGGAAATAAATACAAGATGAGGTGAATTATAAGCAGCAAGAGCAAGCGTATTGCACATCGGTCTCTCTTGATACACTGAAAATACATATGTCGTATGCCGGTTAATTAAGTATGATCTTAGTTTAATTAACCACGGCCGCGCTCGCTCATTGCAGAGCACGAGAGATTTGTTGGTATATATGATGAATGTGAGAAGGCAGAGTTAGAAACAGGGATAACACCCACAGGTTGTCCCACAAGATCTTGTTGATGTCTAAACTGGGAACTGAGAAGAACAGAATGAATCGTACCAATTTAATGTTGGGGAGAAGAACTCGGAGGCAGCGGCCGCAGCGTTCCATTCCTGCTTGTCCGTCGGCGGAGCTTGAGTCGATGAAAAGGCCGCTCTGAAGTGGGGAACGGCGGCTGCTTGCTTGGTGGTGGTGACCTGCTGAGGCTCCCGTGGCGGCGGCGGCGGCGGCGCAGCGACCCGCGTGGATTGGCGCCCCATCCTCTCAAGAGCGGAAAAAAAAGGCTACACCAGGAGAGGATCGAACACATCCTGGTTCGAGAGAGGGCGTCGTGGAGAAGAAGTGGAGGATGAGCAAATCGTGGAGAAGAAGGCGCGCTCGATCTGATTTCGTTCGCGCGCGAGAACAGAGTTTGCGGGAGAAGGGAAAGCTGGTTCGCGGGAAAGGGGGAAATCTGTTTTCCTGGAACACGAGATCACGATGCGGCCCACGATAGGCGATGCCCTCGTACAACGGGGAAAATGTTGTCTGTAACGAGCGATCTGCACGGGAATAGATCGTCGTTAATTCTACAGTCAGACCCGATCTCTTTTTCTTTTCTCTCTCCTTCACGTCATTTCTTTTCCTACGTGTCAGGTGTTACAGACGGCTGACTGTACTCCGTTGAACATGCCCTAATAGCATTGGTCTAATCAATTGCGGCCCATCTTCTCCTTGAAAAGTATGTATGACTGTTCACTTCATGTTTTCCTTACGGAGATGATCACTAGCAAATCTCCTGGCTTACAGTACCAGTTCAACAGCCCAAGTGTGTTTTTATCATTCTCTCTTGTTAATTATTTCATGCTTCACTAGTTTTCTGCTTTCAATTTTTAATCAATTGCTCTTAGTTTAGCCTTTTACGGTTATATTATGCCTATCCCGCACCCATTATTTCTAGGTAGTACTCCTACTAACTCCGTCCTGGTTTATTGGTCATTTTATAATTTGTGCCAAATTTTGATCAAATGTTTAACTAATAAAATGTTAACGCATGTTAATAAAAATTATATCGTTGAATTCGTATTTGAACATAATTTTCAATGATATTTTTTTTACATGCATGTACATTTTGTTAGTTTAATTTATGGTCAAATTTGGCACAGAATACAATAGGGACCAATAAACCAGGACCAATGTAGTATTTGGTAAGCTTCATCCTCATGCCCACTATGAAAAGCCCAATCAATTAGCACTAGCCTATGTTTATTTCAGAATTTTCTGATTGTAGGATCTTGCTATCACTGCCGTACGAAGTAACTAGATAGGTATCTCTCCACGTATACTAATTCGTTTATATTTCTCAATTCTATTTTTTTGTGCAAAAGGCCAGTGTCTTGGTTAACAGCCTAAGAGCATCTCCAACAGGCGCACAACGCGCGGCGCGCTAAAATATGTTTTACAGGACCAAAATAACATGTTTTTGCGGGCAGCAGAGCGCTCGCTCCAGCGGCCGCCGCAAAATATTGCGTGCGCGAGCAGCTCCAGCAGACGCTGCAAAAAAGGCACGCGCGAGCAGCCAGAGCACATACAAACAGTATTTGAAACAACATATTGATAACATTCAACGATTAAAATAGCATAGTTCAACCCAACGCCACAACCTTGTCCTACGATACAAATAAAAATAGATAATAAATGATACTACGATGCAAATAAACTAGAAACTACTCCGAGACGTGTTGAAAATATGCCCTAGAGGCAATAATAAACTGGTTATTATCATATTTTCCTGTTCATGATAAACGTCTATACATGCTAGAATTGTATTGATCGAAAACTATACATGTGTGGATACATAGACAACACCGTGTCCCTAGTGAGCCTCTACTAGACTGGCTCGTTGATCAAAAGATGGTTAAGGTTTTCCTAACCATAGACATGTGTTGTCTCTTGCTAACGGGATCACATCATTAGGAGAATGATGTGATGAACAAGACCCAACCGTTAGCATAGCATATGATCGTTCAGTTTATTGCTACTGCTTTATTAATTGTAAAATACATGTTTCTTTGACCATGAGATCATGCAACTTCCGGACTCCGAAGGAACGCCTTATGTGCCATCAAACGTCACAACATAAATGAGTAATCATAAAGGTGATCTACAGGTATCTCCGAAGGTGTTTGTTGGGTTGGCATGGATCGAGACTGGGATTTGTCACTCCGTATGACGAAGATGTATCTCTGGGCCCTCTCGGTAATACAACATCACAAAAAGCTTGCAAGCAAAGTGACTAAGGAGTTAGTTACAAGATGATGTATTACAGAACGAGTAAATAGACTTGCCGGTGACGAGATTGAACTAGGTATGGAGATACCGACGATCGAATCTCGGGCAAGTAACATACCGATGGACAAAGGGAACTATGTATGTTGTCATAAAAGGTTCGAACGATAAAAGATCTTCGTAGAATATGTAGGAACCAATATGGGCATCCAGGTCCCGCCATTGGCTATTGAGTGGAGAGGCGTCTCTGTCATGTCTACATCATTCTCGAACCCGTAGGGTCCGCACGCTTAACGTTCGTTGACGATATAGTATTATATGAGTTATGTATGTTGGTGACCGAATGTTGTTCGGAGTTCCGGATGAGATCACGGACATGACGAGGAGCTCCGGAATAGTCTAGAGGTAAAGATTGATATATGGGATAATTGTGTTTGATCTCCGGAAGGGTTCCAGAATTCACCGGAAGGGGTTTCGGATGTTTCCCGAAATGTTCGGGCACGAGAACACTTTATTTGGGCCAATGGGTAAAGCCCACGAGGCTTTTAGAAGATGCAAAAGGCAGTTTTGCGGAGGCCAGGGGCCAGACGCCAGGGACCCTGGCGTCTGGTCCTGGAGTCTGAGAAGGACTCTTGCCTTGCGGGCTAAACCGACTTTGAGGAGGCTCTTTCTCCAAGTTACGACCCCAGGGCTCAACATATAAATAGAGGGACAGGGCTAGCACCCGAAACACATCAAGATTCACCAAGTCATGTGCCGGCAACCCCGCCCCTCTAGTTTATCCTCCATCTAGGTCCCGTTGTGCTTGGCGAAGCCCTGCGGAGATTGTTCTTCACCACCACCGTCACCACGCCGCCGTGCTGCCGGAACTCATCTACTACTTTGCCCCTCTTGCTGGATCAAGAAGGTGAGGACGTCATCGAGCTGAACGTGTATTGAACGCAGAGGTGTCGTACGTCGGTACTTCATAGGGACGGATCATGGAGGTGTACGACTACATCAACCACGTTGATAAACGATTCCGCTTAGCGATCTTCAAGGGTATGAAGATGCTCTCCCCTATCATTGTTATGCATCTCCATGGATAGATCTTGCGTGTGCGTAGAATTTTTTTGTTTTCCATGCAACGTTCCCCAACAGTGGCATTATGAGCCAGGTCTATGCGTAGATGATATGCACGAGTAGAACACAAAGGAGTTGTGGGCGGTGATGTTCATACTGCATACCACCAACGTCTTATTTTGATTCGGCGGTATTGTGGGATGAAGCGGCCCGGACCAACCTCACATGTCCACGTACATGAGACCGGTTCCACCGACTGACATGCAACTTGTTTTGCATAAAGGTGGCTGGCGGGTGTCCGTTTCTCCTACTTTAGTTGAATCGAATTTGACTACGGTCGGTCCTTGAGAAGGTTAAAACAGCAAACTTGATAAATCATCGTTGTGGTTTTGCATAGGTAAGAACGGTTCTTGCTAGTTGCCCGTAGCAGCCACATAAAAGTTGCAACAACAAAGTAGAGGACGTCTAACTTATTTTTGCAAGGTATGTTGTGATGTGATATGGTCAAGACGTGATGTAATATACGTTTTTGTATGAGATGATCATGTTTTGTAATATCGATAACCGGAAGGAGCCTTAGGGTTGTCTATTAATTATTCTGTGAAATGCAAGCGCCATGTAATTGCTTTACTTTATCGCTATGCGTTAGCAATAGTTGTAGAAGCAATAGTTGGCGAGACGACCCCGACGCTACGATGGAGATCAAGGTGTCAAGCCGTTGACGTGGAGATCATGCCGATGCTTTGGAGATGGAGATCAAAAGCACAAGATGATGATGGCTATATCATGTCACATATTTTGATTGCATGTGATGTTTATCCTTTATGCATCTTATTTTGCTTAGAACGACGGTAGCATTATAATATGATCCCTTTACTTAATTTCAAGATAAAAGTGTTCTCCCTGAGTATGCACCGTTGCTAAAGTTCGTCGTTTTGAAGCACCTCGTGATGATTGGGTGTGATAGACTCTATGTTCACATACAACGGGTGTAAGCCAGTTTTTGCATAAGCAGAATACTTGGGTTAAACTTGACGAGCCTAGCATGTACAGACATGGTCTCGGAACACTGGAGACCGGAAGGTCGAACATGAGTCATATAGTAGATATGATCAACATGGAGATGTTCACCATTGATGACTACCCCATCTCACGTGATAATCGGACATGGGTTAGTTGATTTGGATCATGTATCACTTACATAACTTGAGGGATGTTAATTTAAGTGGGAGTTCATTAGTAACTTGATTAATTGAACTTAATTTATCATGAACACAGTCAAAATGTTTTTGCAAATTATGTTGTAGATCAATAGCTCGTGATGTAGCTCTCCTGTTTTTGATACGATCCTAGAGAAAACTAAGTGGAAAGATGATGGTAGCAATAATGCGGATTGGGTCTGTGATCTGAGGATTATCCTCATTGCTGCATAGAAGAATTATGCCCTTTATGCACCGCTAGGTGACAGACCCGCTGCAGGAGCTCCCGCGGATGTTATGAACGTTTGGCAAGTTCGATCTGATGACTACTTGATAGTTTAATGCGCCATGCTTTACGGCTTAGAATCGAGGCTCCAAGGACGTTTTGAACGCCATGGAACATATGCGATGTTCCAAGAGCTGAAATTAGTATTTCAGGCTCATGCCCGTGTTGAGAGGTATGAGACATCTGACAAGTACTTTGCCTACAAGATGGAGGAGAATAGCTAAGTCAGTGAGCATGTGCTTAGAATGTCGGGGTACTACAATCACTTGAAACAAGTGGGAGTTAATCTTCCAGATAAGATAGTGATTGACAGATTTCTCCAGTCACTATCACCAAGCCACTAGAGCTTCGTGATGAACTATAAATATGCAAGGGATGACGAAAACGATTCCCAAGCTCTTCGCGATGCTGAAATTGGCGGAGGTAGAAATAAAAAAGGAGCATCAAGTGTTGATGGTTAACAAGACCACCAGTTTTTAAAAAAAAGGCAAGGGAAAGAAAGGGAACTTCAAGAAGAACAGCAAGCAAGTTGCCGTTCACATGAAGAAGCCCAAAGCTGGACCCAAGCCTGAAACTGAGTGCTTTTACTGCAAGGAAAATGGTCACTGGAAGCGGAACTGCCCCAAATATTTGGTAGATAAGAAGGATGGCAAAGTAAACAAAGGTATATTTGATATACATGTTATTGATGTGTACCTTACTAGTGCTCGTAGTAGCGCTTGGGTATTTGATACCGGTTCAGTTGCTAGGATTAGTAACTCGAAACAGGAGTTGCAGAATAAACGGAGACTAGTTAAGGGCGAGGTGACGATGTGTGTTGGAAGTGTTTCCAACATTGATATGATCACCATCGCACACTCCCTCTACCTTCGGGATTAGCGTTGAGCCTAAATAAATGTTATTTGGTGTTTGTGTTAAGCATGAACATGATTAGATCGTGTTTATTGCAATATGGTTACTCATTTAAGTTAGAGAATAATTGTTATTCTGTTTACATGAATAAAACATTCTATGGTCATACACTCAATGTGAATGGTTTATTGAATCTCGATCGTAGTGATTCGCATATTCATAATATTGATGCCAAAAGATGCAAAGTTGATAATGATAGTTGATACGTCTCTGTCGTATCTATAATTTTTGATTGTTCCATGCCAACATTCTACAATTTTTACATACTTTTGGCAACTTTTTATACTATTTCTGGGACTAACATATTGATCCAGTGCCCAGTGCCAGTTCCTGTTTGTTGCATGTTTTTTGTTTCGCAGAAAATCCATATCAAACGGAGTCCAAACGCAATAAAAACTTACGGAGATTTTTTTTTGGGAATATATGTGATTTTTGGGAAAAAGAATCAACGAGAGACGATGCCCGAGGGGGCCACAAGGCAGAGGGGCGCACACCAGGGGGTAGGGTGCGCCCTGGGCCCTTGTGGTCACCCCGTCAGGCGGTTGGTGCCCTTCTTCGGCCGCAAGAAAGCTAATATCTGGATAAAAATCGTGTTAAAATTTCAGCCCAATCGGAGTTAGGGATTTCCGGGAATTTAAGAAACGGTGAAAGGCGAGAATCTGGGAGCGCAGAAACAGAGAGGGAGATCCAATCCCGGAGGGGCTCCCGCCCCTTCACCGCCATGGAGGCCATGTACTAGAGGGGAGACCCTTCTCCCATCTAGGGCGAAGGTCAAGGAAGAAGAAGAAGTAGGGGGCTCTCTCCCCCTCTCTCCCGGTGGCGCCGGAACGCCGCCGGGGCCATCATCATGACGGCGATCTACACCAACAACTTCGCCGCCGTCATCACCAACTCTCTCCCCCTCTATGCAGCGGTGTAACCTCTCTTTTACCCGCTGTAATCTCTACTTAAACATGGTGCTCAACGCTATATATTATTTCCCAATGATGTATGGCTATCCTATGATGTTTGAGTAGATCCGTTTTGTCGTATGGGTTGATTGATGATCGTGATTGGTTTGAGTTGCATGTTTTATTATTGGTGCTATCCTATGGTTCTCCCCGTGTCGCGCAAGCGTGAGGTATCTCCACTATAGGGTTTCAATATGTTCATGGTTTGCTTATTGTTTGCGTTGCGTGAGTGAAAGAAACACAAACACGGATAAGTGGGTTATGGCGTATGGGAATAAAGAGGACTTGATACTTTAATGCTATGGTTGGGTTTTACCTTAATGATATTTAGTAGTTGCGGATGCTTGTAGAGTTCCAATCATAAGTGCATATGATCCAAGAAGAGAAAGTATGTTAGCTTATGCCTCTCCCTCATATAAAATTGCAATAATGATTACCGTTCTGGTTATCGATTGCCTAGGGACAAATAACTTTCTCGTGACAAAAAACTCTTTACTAAAACTAACTTAGTTGTTTCTTTATCTAAATAGCCCCTAGTTTTTATTTACGTACTCTTTATTATCTTGCAAACCTATCCAACAACACCTACAAAGTACTTCTAGTTTCATACTTGTTCTAGGTAAAGCAAACGTTAAGTGTGCGTAGAGTTGTATCGGTGGTCGATAGAACTTGAAGGGAATACAAATCCTACCTTAAGCTCCTCGTTGGGTTCGACACTCTTATTTATCAAGAAAGGCTACAACTGATCCCCTATACTTGTGGGTTATCAAGACCTTTTTCTGGCGCCGTTGCCGGGGAGCAATAGCGTGGGGTGAATATTCTCGTGTGTGCTTGTTTGCTTTATCACTAAGTAGATTTTATTTGTTGTTCTAAGTTGTTCTCTATCTTTAGTTATGGATATGGAACACGAAATACCAAAGAAAATTAGGTGTACTTGCTACTCATGGAGATGGGGAACCTCCTAAAACCCTCGATGCTCATTATGTGAAAGATATTATGCACTACTTTAATAATCCTGAGAAAATCCCATTCAATTATATAATGGGAGACACGTTGGATCAACATGAATACTTTAGGGATTATCGCTTGACTCAAAAAGGGAAACTATTATGGGATCAAATTCATATGTTGCATTGGTATGCTCAGGAAGTATGCTTGAGATATGATTATACTTGTTGCTCTAGGATGAAGGCTCCACACCTTCCCTTTTCATGTAAATTTAATAATAATTAAACCTTGGCTTCTTATGCTAATGGTATTTATGATTGCTATGATGTGGAACGAATAGAAGAATTTGTTGCTTTTAAGGGTGCTTATGAAATTGAATCTTTGTTTGAAAAGTATGAAGCTTTTGATGATGATGTTTATAGACCTGAATTTTTGCTATACTTAAATATTGCTATGAGAATTGTGAATACAATGCCGATATTGATGCATTTATTGAGAAAGTCTCCGCTATCCAAGAAGAGACTAATATTTTGCAGGAATCTATGGAAGAAGAAATTGTTGAAACTGTGAGCTCATTAGATGAAAAAGATGACGAGGAGAGCGAAGAACAAAAGGAGGAAGAGCGGATTTATCACCCATGCCCACCTTCTAATGAGATTAACTCTTAAACTCATACATTGTTTAATTTCCCTTTGTGCTTACCGAAGGATGATTGCTATGATAATTTCTATGATCCCTTTGATTCATTTGAAATATCCTTTTTGATGAACTTGATGCTTGCTATGCTTGTGGCCATTACGCCAATATGAATTATGCTTATGGAGATGAACTTGCTATAGTTCCTTATGTTAAGAATGAAATTGTTGCTATTGCACCCACGCATGATAGTCCTATTATCTTTTTGAATTCTCCCAATTACACTATATTGGAGAAGTTTGCGCTTATTAAGGATTATATTGATGGGTTGCGTTTTACTACTACACATGATGATTTTTATAAATATAATATGCATGTGCTTGCTGCTCCTACTTGCAATTATTATGAGAGAGGAACTACATCTCTGCCTCTCTATGTTTCCAATACGATAAAATTGCAACAAATTGTTTATACTATGCATTGGCCTTTACTTTATGTGCATGAATTGTTCTTTTATGACATGCCGATGCATACCAAGAAAGTTAGACTTCGTCATTACATGATATTGATATGTCTCCGTCGTATCTATAATTTTTTATTGTTCCATGCCAATATTCTACAACTTTTACATACTTTTGGCAAAAATTTATATGATTTTTTTGGACTAACATATTGATCCAGTGCCCAGTGCTAGTTCCTGTTTGTTGCATATTTTTTGTTTCGCAGAAAATTCGTATCAAACGGAGTCCAAACGGGATAAAAACTTACGGATTTTTTTTGGAATATATGTGAATTTTGGGAAGTGGAATCAACGTGAGACGATGCCCGAGGGGCCCATAAGGATGGAGGGCGCGCCCTGGGCCCTTGTGGCCACTCCGTAAGGAGGTTGGTGCCCTTCTTCTGGCGCAAGAAAGTTAATATCTGGATAAAAATCGTGTTAAAATTTCAGCCCAATCAGAGTTACTGATCTCCGGGAATTTAAGAAATGGTGAAAGGCCAGAATCTGGGAACGCAGAAACAGAAGGAAACAGAGAGAGATCCAATCTCGGAGGGGCTCTCGCCCCCCCGCTGCCATGGCAGCCAAGGACCAGAGGGGAAACCCTTCTCCCATCTAGGGGGAAGGTCAAGGAAGAACATGAAGAGGGGCTCTCTCCCCCTCTCTACCGGTGGCGCCGGAACGCCGCCGGGGTCATCATCGCAATGACAATCTACACCAACAACTTCGCTGCCGTCATCACCAACTCTCTCCCCCTCTATGCAGCGGTGTAACACCCCTTCTCCCCACTATAATCTCTACTTAAACATGGTTCTCAACGCTATATATTATTTCCCAATGATGTATGGCTATCCTATGATGTTTGAGTAGATCCGTTTTGTCCTATGGGTTGATTGATGATCGTGATTGGTTTGAGTTGCATCTTTTATTATTGGTGCTGTCCTATGGTGCTCTTCGTGTCGCGCAAGCATGAGGGATCCCCGCTGTAGGGTTTGCAATATGTTCATGGTTTGCTTATTGTCTGTGTTGCGTGAGTGACTGAAACACAAACACGGATAAGTGGGTCATGGCGTATGGGAATAAAGAGGACTTGATACTTTAATGCTATGATTGGGTTTTACCTTAATGATCTTTAGTAGTTGCGGATGCTTGCTAGAGTTCCAATCATAAGTGCATATGATCCAAGAAGAGAAAGTATGTTAGCTTACGCCTCTCCCTCATATAAAATTGCAATAATGATTACCGGTCTAGTTATCGATTGCCTAGGGACAAATAACTTTCCCATGACAAAAAGCTCTCTACTAAAACTAACTTAGTTGTGTCTTTATCTAAACAGCCCCTAGATTTTATTTACGTGCTCTTTATTATCTTGCAAACCTATCCTATCACACCTACAAAGTACTTCTAGTTTCATACTTGTTCTAGGTAAAGTGAACGTTAAGCGTGCGTAGAGTTGTATCGGTGGTCGATAGAACTTGAGAGAATATTTGTTCTACCTTTAGCTCCTTGTTGGGTTTGACACTCTTACTTACCGAAAGAGGCTACAACTGATCCCCTATACTTGTGGGTTATCAAGACCTTTTTCTAGCGCCGTTGTCGAGGAGCAATAGCGTGGGGTGAATATTCTCGTGTGTGCTTGTTTGCTTTACCACTAAGTAATTTTTATTTTGTGCTCTTGTTTTCTATCTTTAGTTATGGGTAGGAAACTCAAAATACCAGAAAAAATTAGTTGTACCTACTAAACCAACGGTTGAAGAACCACCCAAAATCTATCATACTGCTGAAGCTTTTTACTTGGACCATCTTCGATCCCTATGTGCTCGTGCTGAAACCCCAACTAGCTTAGTTGAGGGCGAATCTTTAGATGAGCATGCTTGTTATGTGTGACACTGCTTATCTCAAAAAGGAAAACTTTTACCGGATCAAATTCATCGTTTGCAATGCTATGCTTGGAATTTATGTGAAATATATGATTTTACTTGTTGTTCTGAAGACCCTAAGAAACACCTTCCATACCAATCTGAGTTTAGTGATAATGGAATCGTATCATCGTATGCTAAGGGTGTTTATAATTACTACGATGTTCAAGAAATTGAAGAATTTATTGCTTTTAAGGGTGCTTATGAAATTGCTTGTTTGATTGAAAAGTATGATGCTACTCTTTACAAATCTGAAATTTTTGCCATACTTAAATATTGTTATGATAATTATGCTTCTAATGCCTATGTTAAACCATATATTGAGGACTCCTCCGCTATCCAAGAAGAGAATAACATTTTGCAGGAGTCTATGGAAGAAGAAATTGATGAAATTGTGAGCTCATTGGATGAAAGAGATGATGAGGAGAGCGAAGAACAAAAGGAGGAAGAGCGGATTAGCTACTGATGTCTACTACGCAACTTTATTCTTGTAGACTCATGTTGGGCCTCCAAGCGCAGAGTTTTGTAGGACAGTAGCAATTTTCCCTCAAGTGGATGACCTAAGGTTTATCAATCCATGGGAGGTGTAGGATGAAGATGGTCTCTCTCAAACAACCCTGCAACCAAATACAAGAAATCTCTTGTGTCCCCAACACACCCAATACAATGGCAAATTGTATAGGTGCACTAGTTCGGCAAAGAGATGGTGATACAAGTGTAATATTGATGGTAGAAATATATTTTTATAATCTGAATAATAAAAACAGCAAGGTAGCAAATAGTAAACGGGCACAAAAACAGTATTGCAATGCTTAAAAACAAGGCCTAGGGTCTGTACTTTCACTAGTGCAACCTCTCAACAATGCTAACATAGTTGGATCATATGATTATCCCTCGAAGTGCAATAAAGAATCACTCCCGAGTTCCTATTAGCGGAGAACAAAAGATGGGAATTGTTTGTAGAGCACGAAACCACCTCAAAGCTATTCTTTCTGTTCGATCTATTCAAGAGTTCGTACTAAAATAACAGAAAGCTATTTTTTCCGTTCGATCTAACCTAGAGTTCGTACTAGAATAACACCAAAGCAAATTCATATTCATAATACTCAATCCACACAAAGAACTATAAAGAGACCCCTAAGTTTCTGTCGGCGAAAAGATAATAAAAACGTGCATCAACACCTATTCATAGATTACCCCAATATCACCGCGGGAATCCGCGAGTTGAATGCCATAACACATATCAAGTGAATCAATAGGATACCTCATTGTCACCTAAAGTATTCATATTGCAAAACATATATCATGTGTTCTCATATATGAATATTCAATCGAACAAGACAAAACTTCAAAGGGTAAAGATTCAATTCATCATAACAAGAGTATAGAGGGGATAAACATCATATGATCCGACTATATTAACAAAGCCCATGATATAGATCACGAGAGAGAGAGATCAAACACATAGCTACTGGTACAAACCCTCAGCCCCGAGGGTGGACTACTCCCTCCTCATCGTGGTGGCCGCCGGGATGATGAAGATGGCCACCGGAGATGATTCCCCCCTCCGGCAAGGTGCCGGAACGGGGTCTAGATTGTTTTTCGGTGGCTATAGAGCCTTGCAGCGGCGGAACTTCTCGTCTAGGGCTACCCTGAAGGGTTACGGAATATTTGGGAATTTATAGTGCAAAGAGGGGGTGCGGGAGGCCACCGAGGTGGGCACAACCCACTTGGGTGCGCCAGGGGGCCCTGCCGCGCCCTGGTGGGTTATGCCCCCCTCAAGGCACCCCCCAGGTGCAGCTCAGGCCCATTGGGTTCCTTCTGGTCCAGAAAAAATCTCCGTAAAGTTTCGTTGCGTTTGGACTCCGTTTGATATTGATTTCCCGCGATGTAAAAAACAAGCAAAAAACTGCAACTGGCACTGGGCACTGGGTCAATAGGTTAGTCCCAAAAAATGATATAAGTTGCCATAAAATGATTGTAAAACACCCAAGAATGGCAAAACAATAGCATGAATACTTCATAAATTATAGATACTTTGGAGACGTATCAGCATCCCCAAGCTTAATTCCTACTCGTCCTCGACTAGTTAAATGATAAAAGAAATAATTTATGAAGTGTGAATGCTAGCAAAGTGCATAAGTTTGATCAATGATAATTTCAATCACTTTTCCTAGCATCATAACAGCAATTCTTTCTCATAAAACTTCTCATGTTATAGTGGCAACCAATTCAGATGTTAAGGTTCAAACAATGAATTCTCTTGAAATCAACAACCTATGTTCTCAGTCACCAAGCAATTGCAATTCAACTTATTAAATAGAGTTTAAGTAAGAGCTCCACATACTCAACCATCATATAGTCTTCTATGATTGCTAACACTCACCGCATACACATGAGCAAAACGTTTCAACCGGACATATAGAAATATAGGGGCTTATTGTTTTGCCTCCCAACGTATTCACCTCAAGGGTGATGTCAAAAATAATAACTCATGCTACCCATATTCAACTAGACATATGTGCCTAGATCTTTCCTCACCACATGATGCTTGCCAAAAGAGAAAAATAAAAAGTAATACAGAGAAAAACTTTGACTTTTGCATAAAAGTAAATACTGAAAAGTAAAAGATAGGCCCTTTGCAGAGGGAAGTAGAGGTTGCCATGCGCTTATTTGTTTGTATGCTCAATCCCTTAGTGCAAAAGAACGTCACGTTATATTACCCCTTATGATAGCAACCTTTATTATGCAGTCCGTCGCTTTTATTGCTTTGCCATCATAAGTTCGTACAACGCTGTATTGCACCGATGACAACTTACTTGAAGGATCTTGCTCAATCCTTAGGTAGGTATGGTGGACATTTGAAAAAAATAAGATTTGGGTTTAAGGGTTTTTGGATGCACAAGTAGTATCTCTACTTGGTGCGGAATTTTTGGCTAGCAAAGATGCGGGGCAAGCACCACATGTTGAAGGATCTATGACAATATGACTTCTATGTGAATATGAGCAAACATATATAAATCATTAAGTTGTCTTCCTTGTCCATCGTCAACAATTTTGGCATATAATATTTTGATGGGGGCTCACAATCACAAAAGATCTCCATGATAGTGTATTTGCATGTGAAAGTCTCTTCCTTATACTAATTATTTGTGAATTGCTTGTATGACCAATATTGTGATTGTCAAGCCTCAAAAGATTTC
Source organism: Aegilops tauschii subsp. strangulata (assembly GCF_002575655.3). NCBI lineage: Eukaryota > Viridiplantae > Streptophyta > Magnoliopsida > Poales > Poaceae > Aegilops > Aegilops tauschii. The sequence goes on from NC_053038.3 coordinate 355,615,211, forward strand.
ACTTTCTAAACCCAATGTGAAGGTACCACTAGGCATGATATGATTTCAACTTCATGACATTCAATTTATTCAACAATTTACTCATAGGATTAAGTGAAACACAAGAGTAAATGACAAACTACTCCAAAAAGATATAAGTGAAGATCATGCGAGTAGTTAAGTAAATAGATAGCTATGCGAGGACTCCCTCTTATTTAAAAGTTTCAGATCTAAGTATTTTATTAAAACAGCAAACAAAAATAAAATAAAATGACATTCCAAGAATAGCACACATCATGTGAAGAAGCAAAAACTTAGGTTCAACCGATACTAACCGATAATTGTTGAAGAAGAAAGGTGGGATGCCTACCGGGGCATCCCCAAGCTTAGATGCTTGAGACTTCTTGAAATATTATCTTGGGATGCCTTGGGCATCCCCAAGCTTGAGCTTTTGTGTCTCCTTAATTCCTTTTATATCACGGTTTTCCTAAATCTCAAAAACTTCATTCACACAAAACTCAACAAGAACTCGTGAGATAAGTAAGTATAAATCAATGCAAAAACTTTATCATTCTGTACTGTAGCAAATCACTAAAATTATTATTCAACATTGCATACTAAATTCCTATGCATATTTAATACTCCTATCCTCAAATAGAATCATTAAACAAGCAAACTTATGCAAACGATGCAAACATAACAACAATCTGCCAAAACAGTATAGTCTGTAAAGAATGCAAGATTCATCATACTTCCCTAACTCCAAAAAATGAAAATTTATCACACTATAGAAAATTTATCAGAGCTTACTGTTCAAAAAGTTTCAACATTTTATCATACTCTGACTTTTCTGGGGAATTTTTGCAACAGCGGTAAACTTTCTGTTTTGAAACAGCAACATGTATACTTGCAAAATAAGCATGGTAAAGGCTATCCTTGACATTTTTATTGAAAAGAAAGATGCAAAACATTATTCTAAATAACAGAAAGCAAATCCTAACAAAATAAATTGATGCTCCAAGTAAAACTTATAGCTTGTGACGAATGAAAACATAGCTCCAAGTGAGGTTACCAATAATGTTGGAGACGAAAGAGGGGATGCCTTCCGGGGCATCCCCAAGCTTAGTTGCTTGGATCTTCCTTGAATATTATCTTGGGGTGCCTTGGGCATCCCCAAGCTTAGGGTCTTGTCACTCCTTATTCTCCTCATATCGATATCTCACCCAAAACTTGAAAACTTTAATCACACAAAACTTAACGGAACTTCGTGAGATGCGTTAGTATGATAAAGAGCAAACCATTTCACTTTGGTACTGTCAAAGATAAGATTCATAATTGTTTCCACACAATGCCTACTGTAGCATATCATTTCCACAATTTATATTGAGCAATATAAGCCATTGAAACTAGGGAACAAGCAAACTATGCATTGAAAACACAATCTGTCAAAAATAGAACAGTCTGTAGTAATCTGGATAACTACCATACTTCTGCTACTCCAAAAATTCTGAAAAAATTAGGACAACCTGAGAAATTTGTATATTAATCTTCTGCAAAAGGAAACAGAGCAAAAGCATGTTTCTGTGATTTATGAAAATAATTTTCGTGAGCGCAAAAGTTTCTGTTTTTCAGCAAGATCAAACAACTATCACCCAAGAAGATCCTAAAGGCTTTACTTGGCACTTTATTGGAACAAAAGCTATAAAACATGATCACTAAAGTAGCTTAATCATGTGAACACACAAAAACAGTAAGTAAAAGTGTTGGGTTGTCTTTAATGCCTTTTAGCTAGGCATGATGAGTTCAATGATGCTTGCATAAAAGATAAGAATTGAAACATAAAGAGAGCATCATGAAGCATATGACTAGCACATTTAAGTCTAACCCACTTCCTAAGCATAGGGATTTTGTGAGCAAACAACTCTTGGGAGCAAGAATCAACTAGCATAGGAAGGCAAAACAAACATAACTTCAAGATTTTCAACACATAGAGAGGAAACTTGATAATATTGTAATTCCTACAAGCATATGTTCCCCTCTCATAATATTTTTCAGTATAATCATGAATGAATTCAACAATATAGCTATCACATAAAGCATTCTTTTCATGATCCACATGCATAAACTTTTTATTACTCTCCACATAACCAAAATTATTCTCATGAATAGTAGTGGGAGCAAACTCAACAAAATAACGATCATGCGATTGAAAATTAAAATCATGATGACAAGTTTTATGGTTATCATTATCAATGTAGCATACATGTCATCACCATAATCATCATAGATAGAAACTTTGTTATCATAGTCAATTGAAGCGTCATCCAAAATAGTGGAATCATCATTAAATAAAGACATGACCTCTCCAAATCCACTTTCATCAATATAATCATCATAAATAGGAGGTTTGCAATCATCATAATAAATTTTCTCATCAAAACTTGGGGGAGTAAAAATATCATCTTCATCAAACATAGCATACCTAAGCTTATGGCTTTGCATATCATTAGCATCATGGATATTCAAAGAATTCATACTAACAAAACTGCAATCATGCTCATCATTCAAATATTTTGTGCCAAACATTTTATTGACTTCTTCTTCTAACAATTGAGCACAATTTTCCGATCCATCATTTTTAAGAAAGATATTATAAAGATGATCAATAATATGATGCAACCTCAATTCCATTTTTTTGTAGTTTTCTTTTTATAAACCAAACTAGTGATAAAACAAGAAACTAAAAGATTCAATTGCAAGATCTAAATATATACCTTCATGCACTCACCTCCGTCAACGGCGCCAGAAAAGAGCTTGATGTCTACTACGCAACTTTATTCTTGTAGACTCATGTTGGGCCTCCAAGCGCAGAGTTTTGTAGGACAGTAGCAATTTTCCCTCAAGTGGATGACCTAAGGTTTATAAATCCGTGGGAGGTGTAGGATGAAGATGGTCTCTCTCAAACAACCCTGCAACCAAATACAAGAAATCTCTTGTGTCCCCAACACACCCAATACAATGGCAAATTGTATAGGTGCACTAGTTCGGCGAAGAGATGGTGATACACGTGTAATATTGATGGTAGAAATATATTTTTATAATCTGAATAAATAAAAACAGCAAGGTAGCAAATAGTAAACTGTAGCGATCCGACCTCAGACGGTCAAATCTCTGTGTATAAGTGTCATCCCTGGATCGGTAATGCTAACACACACAATACTTGAAGGATTTATAACAGAGTGCAATCACACACTTATTACATCGAATGTCTTAAAAGAGAACTTATTACAATAATAGGGCTTAAGGCCATCTAATTAAGATAACTGCGGAAGCATCGAAGGTAAATGAGTCCATCAACTCCAACGGCATAGCTGAGTGCACGGCAACGACCTAGCGCACCTTACTCTTCGTCTGAAAAGTCTGCAACATGATATGTTGCAGCCGGAAACGGGTCAGCACATGGAATATGCTGGCAAAATAACACAGTAGAGCAATGAACATGTAAATGCTATCACTACATGCATATATGGTTGGTGGAGGCTCTACGGTTATCATGTTTTTGCGAAAAAGCCAATTTTTTCCTACAACAAAGGAATAGATTTATTTAACTATCATGGTGGTTGACAAACATTGAGAAGGTTCCTCCAACCCAATCGCAATTAAGCATAGTTAACAACCCAACAAATTAATTTAGAGTGATGAGATCAAATCAATAATTCAAGTACCAGATACTCAAGATGTCCATAACCGGGGACACGGCTAACTATGATTAGTTTATACACTCTAAAGAGGTTTGCGCACTTTTCCCCACAAGACTCGATCTCCTTCGTTGGATTTCTCGCACTACATGGCGTTTGAGAAACGGATGACCGAGACACAGTCTTTCAGAAGCATTAGCTCTTTACTCATCTGCTAGCCTACCACTGAAAGAGGTCACGCAACATACTCAACTATGCCAGAGCCCATAATGGCTTGTGGCTGCACACGGAAGTTTCTAGCATGAATAATCTTATGACCCCTTTGAGCCTGGGTGGCGAACCGTAGGATGATCACACGGGTACTCCGGGATATCATAGGACAACACTGGATTCTCCAGGTGCCCTAACAACCACTGGGTGCTCCAGGGTACCTCAACCAATCCACCCAGATGTGAATTAATGTAGCCACCTTAAGTTAACCATTAATTAAAAACTCTCACATTTGTCATGGATCACTCAACCAAACCACGTCTACGAGCATAGCATAGTAGTATAAGCATGACGTAGAAGTAACTCCCAAAGGTTTGATATAAAGGGCAATAGGTTCTACCTCATCATCTACTTCCCAATACCAACAACATATTAATCAGATCCTAACCATGCAATGTTTGAGGATTGAAACTAATGCATAAAAACTGGGCAATAAGGGATATGATCAAAGTGTTACTTGCCTTGCTGACGATCTGCAAATCCTAGTGACTCGTAGTAGCACGCTTCGCACTCCGGAAATTCTATGGCAAACAAACAATAGCATACATAAGCACTCAATAATAGATTCAAGGGTAAAACTCAGATGAGGAAACTCAAATCTGAAAGTGCAACTGAAGAGCTTCGATTTGCAAAAAGAATCAACCAAATCGGAGCTACGGAACTGAAACTACGATCAAAAGAAGTTTGAATTCAAAACTGCTTGAAACCAAGTTTTAAATTGTCAAAATCATGTTCAAGTTGATTAACTACAAAGAGGGGTTCGAGACGAAGATTTTGGCGTTGGTTTCACTGGATTTGGACGAACGGTTAAGAAGTTGCGAGGGTTTGAAGATCAGGGGATAATCTGTGATAAAAATAATCTCGGATAGGTCCCTGGCGAAAATAAAACAGAAAAAGACTACGGCGCGAACGTCCGCTAACAGAGACTAACGAACGAATTCGTTCGTTATCAGATCTAAGCGAACGAACGTTCGTAAATTAGATCTGAACTGAAAAAAAAACAAAAAACCGATCTAAACCAGCGAAACCAAGAAAAACCGAACCGATCTACTCGAAATAAAACCGGATCTAGGGTTTACCGGAAAACTGAAAAAAAAAACGGGGGCAGCGCGACGATTCCGGTGAACTCCGGCGAACGGGCGGCGGCGGCGGCGCGGCGGAGCAGCGGCGGTGGCGGCTAGGGTTTCGGGCGGCGGCTTGGGCTGGGGCGGCTTGTGACTGGGGCGGCTTGGGCCTCGCCTTATAAAGGGGCTGGGCAGGACGTGTTCGGCTCGGGCACGGCCCAGAGTCGGTTCACGTTTTTTTAAATAAACTTCCGCCGAAGAAAGATCCTAAATAAATATAAAAAAAATTCTAAAAATGCCAAAAACAATTTTCACCGTCTAAATAAAATATTTAGAACAAAGTGAACATTCTTCTGGCCAAAAAATGCAATTTTGAAAAATGCATATTTTTCTAATTCAAATAAAATAGCAATAATATCCAAATAAAATATTTATTTGATTTTAACATTTTTCCTCCAATATTTCTTTTATTTTGGAGAAGTCATTTTATCTCCTCTCTTTTATTTTTAATATTAGAAATATTTTGGAGAGAAAATTTATTAAAACCAATATGATCCTCTTTTCAAATTTGTGAAAATTCAAATATGAAAATAAATGAAATCCCCAACTCTCTCCGTGGGTCCTTGAGTTGCTTAAGATTTTTCTAGGATCACAAATGAAATGCAAATAAAATATGATATGCATATGATGACCTATGTATAACATCCAAATTGAAAATTGGGATGTTACAAACCTACCCCCCTTAATATGAATCTCGCCCTCGAGATTCGGGTTGGCTAGAAAATAGGTGTGGGTGGTCTTTGCGTAGGTCTTCCTCTCGCTCCCAGGTGGCTTCATCCTCGGTATGGTGGCTCCACTGAACTTTGCAAAACTTGATGACTTTGCTGCGTGTAACTCGGCTGGCAAACTCGAGAATCTTGACAGGTTTCTCCTCGTAGGTCAAATCACTAGCCAACTGAATTGCTTCCAGGGGCACTGTATCTCTCAGAGGAAATATCAGCCATCTCTGCATGCCACTTCTTCAGCTGGGAAACATGAAACACATCATGAACTCCTGACAGTCCTTCGGGTAGCTCCAACTTGTAGGCCACTTCCCCCATACGTTCCAAAACTCGGTATGGTCCTACAAATCTTGGGGTTAACTTTCCCTTAACTCCAAAGTGTTTAACTCCTCGCAGAGGTGACACATGAAGATACACTCTGTCTCCAATTTCATAGACTACCTCCTTGCGCTTTGAGTCTGCATAATTCTTCTGCCTGGACTGAGCTACCTTCAGTCTATCTCGAATCAACTTAACCTTCTCTTCTGACTCTTTGATCAAATCTGGTCCAAACAACTAACGGTCTCCAACTTCATCCCACATCAACGGTGTCCTGCACCTTCTTCCATTCAAGGCTTCGAAAGGTGCCATCTTCAAACTAGCTTGGTAACTGTTGTTGTATGAGAACTCCGCGTAAGGCAAATTGTCATCCCAACTAGATCCATAATCTAGCGCACAGGCTTTCAACATGTCCTCTAGTATCTGATTGACTCTCTCGGTCTGTCCATCTGTCTGCGGATGAAAGACTGTACTGAATTCTAGCCTGGTACCCAAGGTCTGGTGCAACTGATTCCAAAACTTTGAGGTAAACTGTGTTCCTCTATCTGATACGATGGTCCTCAGAACTCCATGCAGACATACGATCCTGGTCATATATATCTTGGCCAACTTCGCACTTGTGTAGGTGGTTTTCACTGGGATAAAGTGAGCCACTTTAGTCAAATGATCCACTACTACCCAGATAGAATCATACCCTGACCGGGTCCTGGGTAATCCGGTGATGAAATCCATTTCAAGCTTATCCCACTTCCATTCGGGTATCGGCATAGGTTGTAGTAATCCTGCTGGCTTTTGATGTTCTACCTTCACTCTCTGACATACATCACATACGGCTACATACTCGGCAATATCCTTCTTCATACCTGTCCACCAGAAACGCTCCTTGAAATCCAAATACATCTTGGTGTTTCCAGGGTGTATCGAGTATGGCGAGTCATGGGCTTCCTGAAGTATTAACTTCCTGATCTCTGCATTATTGGGTACATATACACGGTCCTCAAACCACAAAGTGTCGTGCTCATCCTCACGAAAACCTTTGGCTTTTCATTCACTCATTTTCTCCTTTATCTCAGCAATCTCCTTATCATCCTTCTGAGCTTCTCGAATCTTTCCCAATAATGTTGACTGAACCTCCATTGCTGCGACAAAACCTCTAGGGACTATCTCCAAACGAAGCTCCCTGAGATCTTCGGCTAACTCCTTTGTTAATCCTCCGCTTACGAGGGTATTGACATAACTCTTCCGGCTCAAAGCGTCTGCTACGACATTGGCCTTTCCTGGATGATAATGCAACTTCATATCATAATCCTTTATAAGCTCCAACCATCTCCTTTGCCTGAGATTCAGCTCCTTCTACATGAAAATGTACGTCAAACTCTTGTGATCCGTGTACACATCACAGCGGTTTCCAATAAGAAAATGTCTCCAGGTCTTGAGTGCATGAACTACAACTGCTAACTCCAAATCATGCGTGGCGTAATTCAACTCATGCGGTCGAAGCTGTCGTGAGGCATATGAAACAACTCTTCCATCTTGCATAAGTACAGCTCCAAGTCCTAAGCGAGAAGCGTCGCAATACACTTGGAAATCCTTGCGTATATCCGGCAGAATCAGCACTGGGGCTGTAACCAAACGTTTCTTCAACTCCTGAAAACTTGCCTCACATTCATCTGTCCATTTAAACTTGGTGTCCTTCTTCAACAACTCCGTCATAGGCTTCGCAATCTTGGAAAAATTCTCAATGAATCTCCGGTAATATCCCGCGAGTCCAAGAAAAACTGCGGATCTCTCCTACCGAGGTGGGTGCCAACCACTCAGTGACAGACTGAACCTTGGTAGGGTCTACTGCTATACCTTCTCCTGATATAACATGTCCAAGAAATACAACTTCCTTCAACCAAAACTCACATTTGCTGAACTTGGCATATAACTGATGTTCCCTGAGCTTCTCGAGAACTAGACGCAAATGTTCCTTGTGTTCCTCTTCATTCTTCGAGTATACCAAAATATCATCAATGAACACCATGACAAACTTGTCCAAGAACTCCATGAACACCTTATTCATCATACTCATGAAATAGGCAGGGGCATTAGTCAATCCAAATGACATAACTGTGTACTCATATAGCCCATACCTGGTGGTAAAAGCTGTCTTGGGTATATCCTGTTCTCGGATCTTCAACTGGTGGTATCCTGATCGCAGATCGATCTTGGAGAATACTTTAGCTCCTTGCAACTGGTCAAACAAATCATTGATCATCGGTAGTGGGTACTTGTTCTTGATCGTCACTTCATTCAACGCATGATAATCAACAACCATTCTCAAAGATCCATCCTTCTTCTCAGCCAAAAGCATTGGGGCTCCCCACGGTGACGAACTTCGTCGAATGTAACCTTTCTCCAATAAATCCTTAATCTGCTTCTTAATCTCCTCCAGATCATTTGCGGGCATCCGGTATGGTCTCTTTGATATTGGTCCGGTGCCTAGCAACAGCTCTATCAAAATCTCAATGTCTCGATCCGGCGGCATGCTTGGTAATTCCTCTGGAAATACATCCAGGTAATCCTTCACTACAGGCACTTCCTCCTGAACAACTCCTGAGAAGGAATTTACTTGGGTTCTCCTTGGCGCATGCCTGGATCTATACTTGATCCTCTTTCCCTCCATGGTGGTGAGCAGAATTGACTTACTTGCGCAGTCAATGTTTGCTCCATACTTCGATAGCCCCCATGCCTAGTATTATATCCAATCCTTGTGACTCTAAAATTATTAGGTCTGAGGGAAAAACATGGCTACCAATGGTTAAGGGTAACCGATCACACCATCGACTGGCCATATACTCTGCTACTGGCGAGCTTACTATCATGGGTGACCTAAGGGCTAAGGTGGGTAACTTAAACTTGTCCACAAATCCCCTTGCTACGTATGAATGCGATGCACCAGTATCAAAAAGAATGATTGCAGTAAATGACTTAACCAAAAACTTACCTATAACTGCATCTGGCTGTTCTTCAACCTCCTCCACGTTGATGTGGTTCACCTGACCTCTGGTGAAGGGATTGGGCTTCTTCCTAGAGCTTCCATTGCCATTTCCATTCTTGGCTTCAGAACACTCGGTGGCGTAGTGTCCAGTCTTCCCGCACTTGAAACAAGTAATGTGACTTAGGTCCTTCTTGGCGGGCGTTCCTGGGTTGGAATGGCTCTAGCTGCTGCTACCTCCATTCCCATTCCCATTCTTGGGGCCACTATGAGTATGCGAACTTCCTCCATTGTGAGTGTGGCCTCCATGGTTGTGGTGAGTATGTCCTCCCGAGTTCGGGGTAAAACGAGGTCTCTGCTGAGCTCCTGGATTATACTTCCCTTGTCCATACTTCCTCTTGCAGCTCTCTATCTGCTGCTGCTTCCCTTCTATCATAAGAGCCATGTCTACCAACTCCTGATAGTTAGCAAATGTTGCCACCATCAACTGCATGCTTAGTTCGTCATTCAGTCCTTCCATAAACTTCTCCTGCTTCACGGCGTCTGTGGCCACATCATCCGGGGCATAGCAAGCTAACTTACTGAACTCATCCATGTACTGCCCCACAGTATGATTTCCCTGGTGCAAGTTGCGAAACTCACGTCTTCATGCTCATAGCTCCAGTTGAGACATGTGCAGTGCGGAATGCTTGCTGAAACTGATCCCAAGTGACGTTGGCTATGGGGAAAGTGGTTGTATAATTCTCCCACCATGAGGCTGCGGGTCCATCCTATTGATGTGCGGCAAAACACACCTTCTCAGCATCCGTGCAACCTGCAGTGGTCAACTCCCTTCCAATCCTGCGTAGCCAGTCATCAGCAACAATCGGCTCGGTGCTACTGGAAAACATCGGCGGATTCAACCTCAGAAAACGGGCTAAATTGTCAACTGGAGGTGGTGGCGGTGGATTGTTGTTGTCATTATTGTTGTTGCCTTGGTTCTGGACTAGTAGCTGCATCAAGGCATTCTGCTGCTGGATCAACTGAGTGATCTCCGGTGGGAAGACAAATCCAGTGTCACGTCTCGGAGGCATCTGATGGGTTTAGATGGAAGAGTTTAGAATAGAGTGAGGTCTAGTGAGAAAGCACTACCCAAATGCACATGAGACAAAAACATTATATCACATCAATCAATTCAAACAAGGGCATACAAATGATCTAGCTACCGTTACAAAATACTCGGACTACTACTATATACATGGGGGAAAACTACTACTGATGTGGTGGTCGACTAGAAATTTTGATCGGTGGAGGACTCCATAATATCCGCTCCAGCTTCGTCTTCATAATCATCATCACTGCTGTCAGGGTCGGAGTCGGTGTCATTGATGATGATGTAGTCCTCGGGATGGTCGTCATCTCCTTCTAGCGCGAGGTCTCCCATGAATACTCCTAGCTTCCTTGTTAGGTCGTCATTCGTTTCTACTAGTATTGCAATTTCTTCCTCATATCCGTCGTGTGTAGACTTGAGTTCCTCTTCAGGCTCCATGTTCCTGGTCATCACCTTCTTCAGATCTATCATGCTTGCGCATACTTGGTTCTCCTGGCGGCGAATGTGTTGGTTTAACTCCTGGATGAAAGCTGCAATGGACCTGTCCCTCCTGGTGCTGATCATCTCCCATTGCTCATCTCGGCGCCCACATATCTGGTAGGTAGTGTCCTTAAGATCATTGTGATAAACTTCGCCGATGTGTCCCATGGCGATGTGGGCTGCCATGCTCTTACCTAGACTCCAGGTTGGTGCATCAAAGGAAAACTCTATGGCCTCAGTAACTGGCATGAATGCCCTTCCTAGAACATGAACTCGAATCATCCAACACTCCTCTTCTGGCAAAGTGGCAGTGTAGGTCCCGGTGAAGCTTGGTATTCCGATGTTCAGGTATCTAGTGACTTCCTTCAAGTGTCATCCAAAAGGGGTGTCTTCATCCGGTTGAGCAAACTTGTTCCTTGGGTCCGCCATCTATAGAGTGGAAAATGGAGAGGAGTCAGAAATGAGTAGAGAAGAGTGACCTATGTCTTTTCTTAGTGGTCGCGTCGTACAATCAGCGTGTGCTCTGATACCATCTTGTATCGAGCCGACCTCAGACGGTCAAATCTCTGTGTATAAGTGTCATCCCTGGATCGGTAATGCTGACACACACAGTACTTGAAGGATTTATAACAGAGTGCAATCACACACTTATTACATCAAATGTCTCAAAAGAGAACTTATTACAATAATATGGCTTAAGGCCATCTAATTAAGATAACTGCGGAAGCATCGAAGGTAAATGAGTCCATCAACTCCAACGGCATAGCTGAGTGCACGACAATGACCTAGCGCACCTTACTCTTTGTCTAAAAAGTCTGCAACATGATATGTTGCAGCCCGAAATGGGTCAGCACATGGAATATGCTGGCAAAATAACACAGTAGAGCAATGAACAGGAAATGCTATCACTACATGCTTATATGGCTGGTGGAGGCTCTACGGTTATCATGTGTTTGCGAAAAAGCCATTTTTTTCCTACAACAAAGGAATAGATTTTATTTAACTATCATGGTGGTTGACAAACATTGAGAAGGTTACTCCAACTCAATCCCAATTAAGCATAGTTAACAACCCAACAAATTAATTTAGAGTGATGAGATCAAATCAATAATTCAAGTACTAGATACTCAAGATGTCCATAACCGGGGACACGGCTAACCATGATTAGTTTATACACTCCGCAGAGGTTTGCGCACTTTTCCCCACAAGACTCGATCTCCTCCGTTGGATTTATCACACTACATGGTGTTTGAGAAATGGATGACCAAGACACAGTCTTTCAGAAGCATTAGATCTTTACTCTGGGTAGACAGTACCACCTACATTCCCCTACATCTGCTAGCCTACCACTGAAAGAGGTCACGCAACATACTCAACTATGCCAGAGCCCATAATGGCTTGTGGCTGCACACGGAAGTTTCTAGCATGAATAATCTTATGATCCCTTTGACCCTGGGTGGCGAACCGTAGGATGATCACACGGGTACTCCGGGATATCCTAGGACAACACTGGATTCTCCAGGTGCCCTAACAACCACTGGGTGCTCCAGGGTGCCTCAACCAATCCACCCAGATGTGAATTAATGTAGCCACCTTAAGTTAAGCATTAATTAACAACTCTCACATCTGTCATGGATCACTCAACCAAACCACGTCAACGAGCATAGCATAGCAGTATAAGCATAACGTAGAAGTAACTCCCAAAGGTTTGATATAAAGGGCAATAGGTTCTACCTCATCATCTACTTCCCAATACCAACATATTAATCGAATCCTAACCATGCAATGTTTGAGGATTGAAACTAATGCATAAAACTGGGTAATAAGGGATATGATCAAAGTGTTACTTGCCTTGCTGACGATCTGCAAATCCTAGTGACTCGTAGTAGCACGCTTCGCACTCCGGAAATTCTATCGCAAACAAACAGTAACATACATAAGCACTCAATAATAGATGCAAGGGTAAAACTCAGATGAGAAAAATCAAATCTGGAAGTGCAACTGAAGAGCTTCGATTTGCAAAAAGAATCAACCAAATCGGAGCTACGGAACTGAAACTTCGATCAAAACAAGTTCAAATTCAAAACTGCTTGAATCCAATTTTTAAATTTTCAAAATCATGTTCAAGTTGGTTAACTGGAAAGAGGGGTTCGAGACGAAGATTTTGGCGTTGGTTTCACTGGATTTGGACGAACGGTTAAAAAGTTGCGAGGGTTTGAAGATCAGGGGCTAATCTATGATAAAAATAATCGCAGATAGGTCCCTGGTGAAAATAAAACAGAACAAAGAAAAAGACTACGGCGCGAACGTCCGCTAACAGAGACTAACGAACAAATTTGTTTGTTATCAGATCTAAACGAACGAGCGTTCGTAAATTAGATCTGAACCAAAAAAATGAAAAACCGATCTAAACCAGCGAAACCGAGAAAACTGAACTGATCTACTCGAAATAAAACCGGATCTAGGGTTTACTGGAAAACTGAAAAAAGGCGGCGGCGCGACGATTCTAGCGAACTCCGGTGAACAGGCGGCGGCGGCTAGGGTTTCGGACGGCGGCGGCGGCTTGGGCTGGGGCGGCTTGGGCCTCGCCTTATAAAGGGGCTGGGCGGGACGTGTCCGGCTCGGGCACGACCTAGAGTCGGTTCGCGTTTTTTTAAATAAACTTCCGCCGAAGAAAAATCCTAAATAAATATAAAAAATTCTGAAAATGCCAAAAACAATTTTCACTGTCTAAATAAAATATTTAGAACAAAGTGAACATTTTTCTGGCCTAAAAATGCATATTTTTCTAATTCAAATAAAATCCAAATAAAATATTTATTTGATTTTAACATTTTTCCTCCAATATTTCTTTTATTTTGGAGAAATCATTTTATCTCCTCTCTTTTATTTTTAATATTGGAAATATTTCGGAGAGAAAAATTATTAAAACCAATATGATCCTCTTTTCAAATATGAGAAAATTCAGATATGAAAATAAATGAAATCCCCAACTCTCTCCGTGGGTCCTTGAGTTGCTTAAGATTTTCTAGGATCACAATCGAAATGCAAATAAAATATGATATGCATATGATGACCTATGTATAACATCCAAATTGAAAATTGGGATGTTACATAAACGGGCAGAAAAACAGTATTGCAATGCTTAAAAACAAGGCCTAGGGTCCGTACTTTCACTAGTGCAACCTCTCAACAATTCTAAAATAGTTGGATCATATGATTATCCCTCAAAGTGCAATAAAGAATCACTCCCGAGTTCCTATTAGCGAAGAACAAAAGATAGGAATTGTTTGTAGAGCACGAAACCACCTCAAAGCTATTCTTTCTGTTCGATCTATTCAAGAGTTCGTACTAAAATAACACAAAGCTATTTTTTCCGTTCGATCTATCCTAGAGTTCGTACTAGAATAACACCAAAGCAAATTCATATTCATAATACTCAATCCACACAAAGAGCTATAAAGAGACCCCTAAGTTTCCGTCGGCGAAAAGATAATAAAAACATGCATCAACCCCTATGCATAGATTACCCTAATATCACCGCGGGAATCCGCGAGTTGAATGCCATAACACATATCAAGTGAATCAATAGGATACCTCATATTCACCTCAAGTATTCATATTGCAAGACATATATCATGTTTTCTCATATATGAATATTCAATCTGACAAGACAAAACTTCAAAGGTTAAAGATTTAATTCATCATAACAAGAGTATAGAGGGGATAAACATCATATGATCCGACTATATTAACAAAGCCCATGATATAGATCACGAGAGAGAGAGAGAGATCAAACACATAACTACTAGTACAAACCCTCAGCCCCGAGGGTGGACTACTCCGTCCTCTTCGTGGTGGCCGCCGGGATGATGAAGATGGCCACCGGAGATGATTCCCCCCTCCGGCAGGGTGCCGGAACAGGGTCTAGATTGGTTTTCGGTGGCTATAGAGCCTTGCGGCGGCGGAACTTCTCGTCTAGGGCTACCCCGAAGGGTTTCAGAATATTTGGGGATTTATAGTGCAAAGAGGGGGTGCGGGAGGCCACCGAGGTGGGCACAACCCACCTGGGCGCGCCAGGGGGCCCTGGCGCGCCCTGGTCGGTTGTGCCCCCCTCGGGGCACCCCCAGGTGCAGATCAGGCCCATTGGGTTCCTTCTGGTCCAGAAAAAATCTCTGTAAAGTTTCGTTGCGTTTGGCACTAGGCGCTGGATCAATAGGTTAGTCCCAAAAAATGATATAAAGTTGCCATAAAATGATTGTAAAACACCCAAGAATGACAAAATAAAAGCATGAATAGTTCATAAATTATAGATACGTCGGAGTCGTATCAGCTACCCGTGTCCATCTTCTAATGAGAGTAACCCTCCAACTCATACATTGTTTAATGTCCCATTGTTCTTACCGAAGGATGAATGCTATGATAATTGCTATGATCCCGTTGATTCATTTGAAATATCCCTTTTTGATGAACTTGATAATTGCTATGCTTGTGGCCAAGATGCCAATATGAATTATGCTTATGGAGATGAACTTGCTATAGTTCCTTATGTTAAGAATGAAATTGTTTCTATTGCACCCACACATGATAGTCCTATTATCTTTTTGAATTCTCCAAACTACACTATATCGGAGAAGTTTGTTCTTATTAAGGATTATATTGATGGGTTGCCTCCTAGCCGTTGCACATGATAATTTTGATGAATGTAATATGCATGTGCTTGCTGCTCCTACTTGAAATTGTTATGAGAGAGGAACTACATCTCCACCTCTCTATGTTTCCAACACGATAAAATTGCAAGAAACTACTTATGCTATGTATTGGCCTTTACTTGATGTGCATGAATTGTTCTTGTATGACATGCCGATGCATAGGAAGAGAGTTAGACTTCGTCATTGCATGATTTATGTTGCTTTGTGCTCACTACTAAATGCCAAATCATTGCTAATTAAAATTGGCTTTGATATACCTTGGGATCCGTGTGGATCCATTACTTGAGCACTTTATGCCTAGCTTAATGGCTTTAAAGAAAGCGCTGCCAGGGAGACAACCCAGAAGTTTTAGGGAGTCATTTATTTCTGTTCAGTGCTTTTATAAAGTTTAAAAACAAAAAATATAGTGGGGAACTTAAAACTTCACAAAAAGAGAAGGATTGAAAGGTGATGCATTGGTGAAGTGAGGGTCGACCATGAACACCCGTGTTCATGCTCATGGAAACAATGTAGAATTTTTCATGAAGATCGTCACAAAAATAATTATCCCCTTGTACTAATCCATTGTATTATAAAAATAATGTGCCAAGATTTGCCTTTAGGATGATTAGATTGCTTGTTGGTATGTGCGGTGCAGGAACAAAAACTTTGGCTGTAGCGCATGAATTTTCATTTTTTACTGGAACGCCAAACGTTTCTGAAACTTTTTGCACAGTATTTCTATACAAACTTTTTATTTTGTCCTAATTATTCAGAATTTTTGGAGTACCATAAGTATGGCAGATGTTCAGATTGCTACAGACTGTTCTGTTTAAGACAGATTCTGTTTTTGATGCATTGTTTTGCTTGTTTTGATGAAATATCAATTCTATCGGTGGTATAAGCCAAGGAAAAGTTATATTACAGTAGCTAAAATGCAAAAAAAATATGAATTGGTTTGCAACAGTACTTAGAATAGTGATTTGCTTTATTATACTAACAGATCTTACCGAGCTTTCTATTGAGTTTTGTGTGGATGAAGTGATCAAAGATCGAGGAGGTCTCGATATGCGGAGAAGGAGGAGAGGCAAGAGCTCAAGCTTGGGGATTCCCAAGGCACCCCAAGTAACTATTCAAGGAGACTCAAGCGTCTAAGCTTGGGGATGCCCCGGAAGGCATCCCATCTTTCTTCAACAAGTATCGGTATGTTTTCGTCTTCGTTTCGTTCACGTGATATGTGTAAATCTTGGAGCGTCTTTTGTGTTTCACTTTTCTTTTATGCACCATGCTAGTATGATATAGTCCTTGGTTGATTTATAGAATGCTTCATGCACTTCACTTATATCTTTTGAGTATGGATTTATAGAATGCTTCACTTCTATCATTTGAAGTTTGGATTGCATGTTTCCCTACACATAGAAAACCGCCATTTGTAGAGTGCTCTTTTGCTTCACTTATATTTGTTAGAGCGTGGGCATATCTTTTGTAGAAAGAATTAAACTCTCTTGCTTCACTTATATCTATTTAGAGAGTTGACAGGAATTGGTCATTCACATGGTTAGTCATAAAATCCTACATAAAACTTGTGGATCACTGAATATGATATGCTTGATTTCTTGCAATAGTTTTGCGATATAAAGATGGTGATATCAGAGTCATGCTAGTGAGTTGTAGATTGGTAGAAATACTTGTGTTAAGGTTTGTGATTTCTGTAGCAGCACGTGTGGTGAACCGTTATGTGATGAAGTCGGAGCATGATTTATTTTTTGATTGTCTTCCTTATGAGTGGCGGTCGGGGACGAGCGATGGTCTTTTCCTACCAATCTATCCCCCTAGGAGCATGTTCATAGTACTTTGTTTTGATAGTTAATAGACTTTTGCAATAATTATGTGAGTTCTTTATGACTAATGTTGAGTCCATGGGTTATACGCACTCTCACCCTTCCATAATTGCTAGCCTCTTCGGTACCGTGCATTGCCCTTTCTCACCTCGAGAGTCGGTGCAAACTTCGCCGGTGCATCCAAACCCCGTGATATGATACACTCTATCACACATAAGCCTCCCTATATCTTCCTCAAAACAGCCACCATACCTACCTATCATGGCATTTCCATAGCCATTCTGAGATATATTGCCATGCAACTTCCATCATCATCATATACATGACTTGAGCATTCATTGTCATATTGCTTTGAATGATCGTAAGATAGCTAGCATGATATTTTCATGGCTTGTCCGTTTTTTGATATCTCTGCTATGCTAGATCATTGCACATCCTGGTACACTGCCAGAGGCATTCATATAGAGTCGTATTGTTCTAGATATCGAGTTGTAATATTGAGTTGTAAGTAAATAAAAGTGTGATGATCATCATTATTAGAGCATTGTCCCGGTGAGGAAAGGATGATGGAGATTATGGTTCCCCCACAAGTCGGGATGAGACTCCGGACAAAAAATAAAAAATAAAAAAGGAGGCCAAAAAAAGAGAGAGCACAAAAAAGAGAGAAAACAAAAAATGAGAGAAAAAGAGAGAAGGGGCAATGCTACTATCCTTTTACCACACTTGTGCTTCAAAGTAGCACCATGTTCTTCATATAGAGAGTCTCTTGAGTTATCACTTTCATATACTAGTGGGAATTTTCATTATAGAACTTGGCTTGTATATTCCGATGATGGGCTTCCTCAAATGCCCGAGGTCTTCATGAGCAAGCAAATTAGATGCACACCCACTTAGTTTTCAGTTTGAGCTTTCATACACTTATAGCTCTAGTGCATCCGTTGCATGGCAATCCCTACTCCGCACATTGACATCAATTGATGGGCATCTCCATAGCCCGTTGATTAGCCGTGTCGATGTGAGACTTTCTCCTTTTTGTCTTCTCCACACAACCTCCACCATCATATTCTATTCCACCTATAGTGCTATATCCATGGTTCACGCTCGTGTATTGAGTGAAAGTTGAAAAGGCTTGAGGACATTAAAAGTATGAAACAATTGCTTGGCTTGTCATCGGGGTTGTGCATGATGAAATACTTTGTGTGATGAAGATGGAGCATAGCCAGACTATATGATTTTGTAGGGATACCTTCCTTTGGCCATGTTATTTTTAGAAAGACATGATTTCTTTATTAGTATGATTGAAGTATTATTGTCTTTATGTCAAATGATAGACTATTGCTTTAAATCACTTGTGTCTTAATATTCATGCCATGATTAGATTATATGACCAAGATTATGCTAAGTAGCATTCCACATCAAAAATTATATTTTTTATCATTTACCTACTCGAGGACGAGCAGGAATTAAGCTTGGGGATGCTGATACGTCTCCATCGTATCTATAATTTTTTATTGTTCCATGTCAATATTCTACAACTTTTACATACTTTTGGAAACAATTTATATGATTTTTTGGACTAACATATTGATCCAGTGCCCAGTGCCAGTTCTTGTTTGTTGCATGTTTTTTGTTTCGCAAAAAATCCATATCAAATGGAGTCCAAACGGAATAAAAACTTACAGAGTTTTTTTGGAATATATGTGAATTTCGGGAAGTGGAATCAACGCGAGACGATGCCCGAGGGGCCCACAAGGATGGAGGGCGCGCCCTGGGCCCTTGTGTCCACTCCGTATGGCGGTTGGTGCCCTTCTTCTGGCGCAAGAAAGCTAATATCTGGATAAAAATTGTGTTAAAATTTCAGCCCAATCGGAGTTACGGATCTCCGGGAATTTAAGAAACGGTGAAAGGCCAGAATCTGAGAACGCAAAAACAGAAGGAAACAGAGAGAGAGAGATCCAATCTCGGAGGGACTCTCGCCCCTCCGCTGCCATGGAAGCCAAGGACCAGAGGGGAAACCCTTCTCCCATCTAGGGGGAAGGTCAAGGAAGAAGAAGAAGAAGAAGAGGAAGAAGAAGAAGAAGAAGAAGAAGAGGGGCTCTCTCCCGGTGGCGCTGGAATGCCGTCGGGGCCATCATCGCAACGAAAATCTACACCAACAAGTTCGCCGTTGTCATCACGAACTCTCTCCCCCTCTATGCAGCGGTGTAACACCCCTTCTCCCCGCGGTAATCTCTACTTAAAAATGGTTCTCAACGCTATATATTATTTCCCAATGATTTATGGCTATCCTATTGAAGGAAATATGCCCTAGAGGCAATAATAAAGTTGTTATTTATATTTCCTTATGTCATGATAAATATCTATTATTCATGCTAGAATTGTATTAACCGGAAACTTGATACATGTGTGAATACATAGACAAGACACAGTGTCCCTAGTAAGCCTCTACTAGACTAGCTCGTTAATCAAAGATGGTTAAGTTTCCTAACCAGAGACATGTGTTGTCATTTGATGAACAGGATCACATCATTAGGAGAATGATGTGATGGACAAGACCCATCTGTTAGCTTAGCATAATGATCATTAAGTTTTATTGCTACTGCTTTCTTCATGACTTATACATATTCCTTTGACTATGAGATTGTGCAACTCCCGAATACCGGAGGAATACCTTGTGTGCTATCAAACGTCACAACGTAAAAGGGTGATTATAAAGATGCTCTAAAGGTATCTCCGAAGGTGTTTTGTTGGGTTGGCATAGATCGAGATTAGGATTTGTCACTCCGAGTATCGGAGAGGTATCTCTGGGCCCTCTCGGTAATGCACATCATAATAGGCCTTGCAAGCAATGTGACTAATGAGTTAGTTACAGGATGATGCATTACGGAACAAGTAAAGAGACTTGCCGATAACAAGATTGAACTAGGTATGAGGATACTGACGATCGAATCTCGGACAAGTAACATACCGACGATCAAATCTCGTAGAATATGTGGGAGCCAATATGAGCTTCCAGGTTCTGCTATTGGTTATTCACCGGAGAAGTGTCTCGATCATGTCTATATAGTTCTCGAACCCGTAGGGTCCGCACGCTTAATGTTCGATGACGATTTGTATTATGAGTTATGTGTTTTGGTGACCGAAGTTTGTTCGGAGTCCCGGATGAGATCACGGACATGACAAGGAGTCTCGAAATAGTCGAGAGGTAAATATTGATATATTGGACGATGGTATTCGGACATCGGAATAGTTACAGAATGTTTCGGGTCTTTTTCGGAGTACCGGGAGGTTACCGAAACCCCCCGGGGAAGTAATGGGCCTTCATGGGCCATAGGGGAGAGAGAGGGGAGCCCGCAAGGGGTGGCGCTCCCCAAGGGCGTCCAAATTGGGCAAGGGGGAGGGGGCGCGGCCCCCTTTCCTTCTCCCTCTCCCTCTCCCTCTGCTTCCCTTCCCCCCTCCAAAAGAAAGGAAGGGGGCCGACTTGGACTAGGAGTCCTAGTCGGTCCCCCCATGGCGCGCCTCCTATTGCCGGCCTCCTCCCTCTCCACCTTTATACATGGGGGTAGGGGGCACCCCAAAGCACATCAATTGTTCTCTTAGCCATGTGCGGTGCCTCCCCTCCACATTTTACTCCTCCGGTCATATCGTCGTAGTGCTTAGGCGAAGCCCTGTGTGGATCACATCACCATCACCGTCACCACGCCGTCTTGCTGACAAAACTCTCCCTCGACACTTTGTTGTATCAAGAGTTCGAGGGATGTCATCGAGCTGAACATGTGCAGAACTCGGAGGTACCTTACGTTCGGTGCTTGATCGGTTGGATCGCGAAGACGTTCGACTACATCAACCGCGTTAAGCTAACACTTCCGCTTTCGGTCTACAAGGGTACGTGGACACACTCTCCCCCTCTCGTTGTTATGCATCTCCTAGATAGATCTTGCGTGATCATAGGAATTTTTTTGAAATTGCATGCTACGTTCCCTAACAGTGGCATCAGAGCCAGGTCTATGCGTAGATGATATGCAGGAGTAGAACACAAAGAGTTGTGGGCGATGATAGTCATACTGCTTACCACCAACGTCTTATTTTGTTTCGGCGGTATTGTTGGATGAAGCGGCCCGGACCAACCTTACATGACCACGTTCATGAGGCCGGTTCCACCGATAGACATGCAACTAATTTTGCATAAAGGTGGCTGGCGGGTGGCTGTTTCTCCAACTTTAGTTGAATCGAATTTGACTACGGCCGGTCCTTGTTGAAGGTTAAAACAACAAACTTGACAAAACATCGTTGTGGTTTTGATGCGTAGGTAAGAACGGTTCTTACTAGAAGCCAGTAGCAGCCACGTAAAACTTGCAACAACAAAGTAGAGGACATCTAACTTGTTTTTGCAGGGCATGTTGTGATGTGATATGGTCAAGACATGATGTATATATGTTGATGTATGAGATGATCATGTTTTGTAAAAGTTATCGACAACTGGCAGGAGCCTTATGGTTGTCGCTTTATTGTATGAGATGCACACGCCATGTAATTGCTTTACTTTATCACTATGCGTTAGCGATAGTCGTAGAGCAATAGTTGGTGAGACGACCACGACGCTACGATGGAGATCAATGTGTCAAGCCGGTGACAATGGAGATCATGACGGTGCTTTGGAGATGGAGATCAAAGGCACAAGATGATGATGGCCATATCATGTCACATATTTTGATTGCATGTGATGTTTATCTTTTATGCATCTTATTTTGCTTAGTACGGCGGTAGCATTATAAGATGATCCCTCACTAAAATTTCAAGGTATAAGTGTTCTCCCTGAGTATGCACCGTTGCGACAGTTCGTCGTGCCGAGACACCACGTGATGATCGGGTGTGATAAGCTCTACGTTCACATACAACGGGTGCAAGACAGTTTTGCATGTGCGGAATACTCGGGTTAAACTTGATGAGCCTAGCATGTACAGACATGGCCGCGGAACACTGGAGACTGAAAGGTTGAACGTGAATCATATAGTAGATATGATCAACATAGAGATGTTCACCATTGAAAACTACTCCATCTCACGTGATGATCGGACATGGTTTAGTTGATTTGGAGCACGTGATCATTTAGATGACTCGAGGGATGTCTATCTAAGTGGGAGTTCTTAAGTAATATGATTAATTGAACTTTAATTTATCATGAACTTAGTCCTGATAGCTTTTGCATATCTATGTTGTAGATCAATGGCCCGTGCTACCGTTCCCTTGAATTTTAATGCGTTCCTAGAGAAAGCTAAGTTGAAAGATGATGTAAGCAACTACACAGACTGGGTTCGTAACTTGAGGATTATCCTCTTTGTTGCACAGAAGAATTATGTCCTTGATGCACCGCTAGGTGCAAGGCCTGCTGCAGGGGCAGATGCTGATGTTATGAACGTCTGGCAAGCTTGATCTGAGGACCACTCGATAGTTCAGTGTTCCATGCTTTACGGCTTAGAATCGGGACTTCAAAGACGTTTTGAACGTCATGGAGCATATGAGATGTTCCAGGAGTTGAAGTTAATATTTCAAGCAAATGCCCGAGTTGAGAGATATGAAGTCTCCAACAAGTTCTATAGCTGCAAGATGGAGGAGAACAGTTCTGCTAGTGAACACATACTCAGAATGCCAGGGTACCATAACCACTTGACTCAGCTGGGAGTTAATCTTCCGGATGATAGTTTTATTGACAGAGTTCTTCAATCACTGCCACCAAGCTATAAAGGCTTCGTGATGAACTATAATATGCAAGGGATGGAGAAGACTATTCCCGAGCTCTTCGCAATGCTCAAAGCTGCAGAGGTAGAAATCAAGAAGGAGCATCAAGTGTTGATGGTTAACAAGACTACTAGTTTCAAGAAAAAGGGTAAAGGAAAGAAGGGGAACTTCAAGAATAATGGCAAGCAAGTTGCCACTCCCGTGAAGAAGCCCAAAGCTAGACCTAAGCCTGAAACTGAGTGCTTATACTGCAAAGGAAATGGTCACTGGAAGCGGAACTACCCCAAATACTTGGCGGATAAGAAGGATGGCAAAGTGAACAAAATAATATTTGATATACATGTTATTGATGTGTACTTTACTAGTGTTCATAGTAGCCCATGGGTATTCGATACCGGTTCATATGCTAAGATTAGTAACTCGAAACAAGAGTTGCAAAATGAATAGAGAATAGTTAAGGATAAGGTGACGATGTGTGTTGGAAGTGATTCCAAGGTTAATAAGATCACCATCGCACACTCCCTCTACCTTCGGGATAAGTATTGGAACTAAATAAAGTTTATTAGGTGTTTGCGTTGAGCATGAATATGATTGGATCATGTTTATTGCAATACGGTTATTCATTTGAGTCAGAGAATAATTGTTGTCCTGTTTACATGAATAAAACCTTCTATGGTCATACACCCTTGAAGAGTGGTCTATTGAATCTCGATCATAGTAATACACATATTCATCATATTGATGCCAAAAGATGCAAAGTTGATAATGATAGTGCAACATACTTGTGGCACTGCCGTTTAGGTCATATTGGTGTAAAGCGCATGAAGAAACTCCATGCAGATAGACTTTTGGAATCACTTGATTATGAATGATTTGATGCTTGTGAACCATGCCTCATGGGCAAGATGAAAAATACTCCATTCTCCGGAACAATGGAGCGAGCTACTAACTTATTGGAAATAATACATACCAATGTATGCGGTCCGATGAGTGTTGAGGCTCGCGTCGGGTATCGTTATTTTCTGACCTTCACAGATGATTTGAGCAGATATGGTATATCTACTTGATGAAACACAAGTCTGAAACATTTGAAAGGTTCAAAGAATTTCAGAGTGAAGTGGAGAATCATCATAACAAGAAAATAAAGTTTCTACGATCTGATCGCGGAGGCGAATATTTGAGTTACGAGTTTGGCCTTCATTTAAAACAATCTGGAATAGCATTAGAGACAGCTGCATTCACGTTAAATAGGGCACCATCTAAATCCGTTGAGACGACACCGTATGAACTGCGGTTTGGCAAGAAACCGAAGCTATCGTTTCTTAAAGTTTGGGGTTGCGATGCTTATCTGAAAAAGCTTCAGCCTGATAAGCGCGAACCCAAATCGGAGAAGTGCGTCTTCATAGGATACCCAAACGAAACTGTTGGGTACACCTTCTATCACAGATCCGAAGGCAAGATCTTTGTTGCTAAAAATGGATCCTTTCTAGAGAAGGAGTTTCTCTTGAAAGAAGTGAGTGGGAGGAAAGTAGAACTTGATGAGGTAATTGTACCTTATCTTGAATTGGAAAGTAGTTCATCCAGAAATCAGTTCGAGTGATGCCTACACCAATTAGTGAGGAAGCTAATGATAATGATCATGAAACTTCAGATCAAGTTACTACCAAACCTCGTAGGTCAACCAGAGCACGTTCCGCACCAGAGTGGTATGGAAATCCTGTCCTGGAAGTCATGTTACTAGACCATGACGAACCTAAGAACTATGAGGAAGCGATGCTGAGCCCAGATTCCGACAGATGGCTTGAGGCCATGAAATCTGAGATGGGATCTATGTATGAGAACAAAGTGTGGACTTTGGTGGACTTGCCCGATGATCGGCAGGCACTGAGAATAAATGGATCTTCAAGAGGAAGACGGACGATGATGGTAGTGTTACTATCTACAAAGCTCGACCTGTCGTGAAAGGTTTTCGACAAGTTCAAGGTGTTGACTACGATGAGATTTTCTCACTCGTAACGATGCTTAAGTCTGTCCGAATCATGTTAGCGATTGCCGCATTTTATGAAATCTGGCAGATGAATAACAAAACTGCATTCCTTAATGGATTTATTAAAGAAGAGTTGTATATGTTGCAACCTGAAGGTTTTGTCAATCCTAAAGGTGTTGACAAAATGTGCAAGCTCCAGCGATCCATCTGTGGACTGGTGCAAGCATCTCGGAGTTGGAATATACGCTTTGACGAGTTGATCAAAGCATATAGTTTTATACAGACTTGTGGTGAAGCCTATATTTACAAGAAAGTGAGTGGGAGCACTACAGCCTTTCTGATAAGTATATGTGAATGACATATTGTTGATCGGAAATGCTGTAGAATTTTCTGGAAAGCATAAAGGAGAGTTTGAAAGGAGTTTTTCAAAGAAAGGCCTCGGTGAAGCTGCTTACATATTGGGCATCAAGATCTATAGAGATAGATCAAGATGCTTGATAAGATTTTTCAATGAGTACATACCTTGACAAGATTTTGAAGTAGTTCAAAATGGAACAGTCAAAGAAGGAGTTCTTGCTTGTGTTGCAAGGTGTAAAGTTGAGTAAGACTCAAAACCCGACCACTGCAGAAAATAGAAAGAGAATGAAAGTCATTCCCTATGCCTCAACCATAGGTTCTATAAAGTATGCTATGCTGTGTACCAGACCTATTGTGTACCTTATCATGAGTTTGGCAAGGGGGTACGATAGTGATCCAGGAGTGGACCACTGGACAACGGTCAAAGTTATCCTTAGTTACCTAAGAGGGTTGAGGAAATGTTTCTCGGTTATGGAGGTGATAAAGAGTTCGTCGTAAAGAGTTACGTCGATGCAAGCTTTTACACCGATCCAGATGACTCTGAGTCTCAATCTGGATACATATTGAAAGTGGGAGCAATTAGCTATAGTAGCTCCATGCAGAGCATTGTAGACATAGAAATTTGCAAAATACCTATGGATCTGAATGTGGCAGACTCGTGGACTAAACCTCTCTCACAAGCAAAACATGATCACACCTTAGAACTCTTTGGGTGTTAATCACATAGCGATGTGAACTAGATTATTGACTCTAGTAAGCCCTTTGGGTGTTGGTCACATGGTGATGTGAACGATGGGTGTTAATCACATAAAGATGTGAAGTAGTGGTGTTAAATCACATGGCGATGTGAACTAGATTTTTGACTCTAGTGCAAGTGGGAGACTGAAGGAAATATGCCCTAGAGGCAATAATAAAGTTGTTATTTATATTTCCTTATGTCATGATAAATATCTATTATTCGTGCTAGAATTGTATTAACCGGAAACTTGATACATGTGTGAATACATAGACAAGACACAGTGTCCCTAGTAAGCCTCTACTAGACTAGCTCGTTAATCAAAGATGGTTAAGTTTCCTAACCAGAGACATGTGTTGTCATTTGATGAACAGGATCACATCATTAGGAGAATGATGTGATGGACAAGACCCATCTGTTAGCTTAGCATAATGATCATTAAGTTTTATTGCTACTGCTTTCTTCATGACTTATACATATTCCTTTGACTATGAGATTGTGCAACTCCCGAATACTGGAGGAATACCTTGTGTGCTATCAAACGTCACAACGTAAAAGGGTGATTATAAAGATGCTCTAAAGGTATCTCCGAAGGTGTTTTGTTGGGTTGGCATAGATCGAGATTAGGATTTGTCACTCCGAGTATCGGAGAGGTATCTCTGGGCCCTCTCGGTAATGCACATCATAATAAGCCTTGCAAGGAATGTGACTAATGAGTTAGTTACGGGATGATGCATTACGGAACGAGTAAAGAGACTTGCCCGTAACGAGATTGAACTAGGTATGACGACACCGACGATCGAATCTCGGACAAGTAACATACCGATGACAAAGGAAATAACGTATGTTGTCATAACGGTTCGACCGATAAACATCTTCATAGAATATGTGGGATTCAATATGAGCATCCAGGTTCCGCTATTGGTTATTGACCGGAGAAGTGTCCCGGTCATGTCTACATAGTTCTCGAACCCGTAGGGTCCGCACGCTTAATGTTCGATGACGATTTTTATTATGAGTTATGTGTTTTGGTGACCGAAGTTTGTTCGGAGTCTCGGATGAGATCACGGACATGACGGAGTCTCGAAATAGTCGAGAGGTAAATATTGATATATTGGACGATGGTATTCGGACATTGGAATAGTTCCGGACTGTTTCTGGTATTTTTTGGAGTACCGGGAGGTTACCGGACCCCCCCGGGGAAGTAATGGGCCTTGGATCATAGGGGAGAGAGAGGGGAGCCCGCAAGGGGTGGCGCCCCCCCAAGGGAGTCCGAATTGGACAAGGGGGAGTGGAACGGCCCCCTTTCCTTCTCCCTCTCCCTCTCCCTCTCCTTCCCTTTCCCCCTCCGAAAGAAAGGAAGGGGGCCGACTTGGACTAGGAGTCCTAGTCGGTTCCCCCCCCATGGCGCGCCTCCTATGGCCGGCCTCCTCCCTCTCCTCCTTTATATATGGGCACAGGGGGGCACCCCAAAAGCACATCAATTGTTCTCTTAGCCGTGTGCGGTGCCCCCTCCACAGTTTACTCCTCCGATCATATTGTCGTAGTGCTTAGGCGAAGCACTGCGCGGATCACCATCACCGTCACCACACCGTCGTGCTGACAAAACTCTCCCTAGACACTTTGCTGGATCAAGATTTTGAGGGACGTCATTGAGCTGAACGTGTGCAGAACTCGGAGGTACCGTATGTTCGGTGCTAGATTGATTGGATCGCGAAGACGTTCGACTACATCAACCACGTTAAGCTAACGCTTTCGCTTTCGGTCTACGAGGGTACGTGAACACACTCTCCCCCCTCTCGTTGCTATGCAACTCCTAGATAGATCTTGCGTGATCGTAGGAATTTTTTTGAAATTGCATGCTACGTTCCCTAACACCTATGATGTTTGAGTAGATCCGTTTTGTCCTATGGGTTGATTGATGATCGTGATTGGTTTGAGTTGCATGTTTTATTATTAGTGTTGTCCTATGGTGCTCTCCGTGTCGCGCAAGCGCGAGGGATCCCTGCTGTAGGGTTTGCAATATGTTCATGGTTTGCTTATTGTCTGCGTTGCGTGAGTGACTGAAACACAAACACGGATAAGTGGGTCATGGCGTATGGGAATAAAGAGGACTTGATACTTTAATGCTATGGTTGGGTTTTACCATAATGGTCTTTAGTAGTTGCGGATGCTTGATAGATTCCAATCATAAGTGCATATGATCCAAGAAGAGAAAGTATGTTAGCTTATGCCTCTCCCTCATATAAAACTGCAATAATGATTACTGGTCTAGTTATCGATTGCTTAGGGACAAATAACTTTCTCGTGAAAAAAAGCTCTCTACTAAAACTAATTTATTTGCGTCTTTATATAAACAGCCCCTAGATTTTATTTACGTGCTCTTTATTATCTTGCAAACTTATCCTATCACACCTACAAAGTACTTCTAGTTTCATACTTGTTCTAGGTAAAGTGAATGTTAAGCGTGCGTAGAGTTGTATCGGTGGTCGATAGAACTTGAGGGAATATTTGTTCTACCTATAGCTCCTCGTTGAGTTCGACACTCTTACTTATCGAAAGAGGCTACAACTGATCCCCTATACTCGTGGGTTATCAGATATATGTTACTTTGTGCTCACTACTAAATTACAAATCATTGTTAATTAAAATTGGCTTGGATATACCTTGGGAGCCGGGTGGATCCATTACTTGAGCACTATATGCCTAGCTTAATGACTTTAAAGAAAGCGCTGCCAGGGAGACAACCTGGAAGCTTTAGAGAGTCATTTATTTCTGTTGAGTGCTTTTATAAAGTTTAAAAACAAAAAAATAAAGAGGGGAACCTAAAAAAATTTCAAAAAGAAAAGTGAAAGTGATTGAGATGAGCATTGTTAAAGTGGGAGCATGCCTTGAACTTTGTTCATGCCCATGGAAACTTTATGAATCTTAATTACGGAAACTTTTGAACAAAAATAATTATCCCCTTGTATAAATCCACTCTACTATAAAAATAATTGCCAAGATTTGCCTTTAGGATGATTAGATTGCTTGTTTGGTTTGTGCGGTGCAAAAACAGAAACTTTGGCTGTAGTGCGTGATTTTAAATTTTTTACTGGAAAGTCAAACGCTTCTGAAACTTTTTGCACAATACTTCTATACAAATTTTTTATTTTCTCCTAATTTTCCAGAATTTTTGGAGTTACATAAGTATGGTAGATGTTCAGATTGCTACAGACTGTCCTGTTTAAGACAGATTCTGTTTTTGATGCATTGTTTTGCTAGTTTTGATGAAACTATTGATTTTATCGGTGATATAAGCCATGGAGAAGTTATAATACAGTAGCTATAATGCAAACTAAAATATGAATGGGTTTACAATAGACTTAAAGTGGTAATTTGTTTTATTATACTAACGGATCTCACGAGGGTTTTGTTAAGTTTTGTGTGATTGAAGTTTTCAAGTTTTGGGTCAGATCACGATGGATGAAGGAATAAGGAGTGAAAAGAGCCTAAGCTTGGGGATGCCCGAGGCACCCCAAGGTAATATTCAAGGACTCCCAGACAACTAATCTTGGGGATGCCCCGGAAGGCATCCCCTCTTTCTTCTAATGATCATCGGTAATTTTACTTGGAGCTATATTTTTATTCGTCACATGATATGCGTAAATTCTTGGAGCGTCGTGTGCTTTTTATTTTTCTTTTAATAATGCACCATGCTGGTGTGCGATAGTACTTGGTTGATTTATAGAATGCTCTTTGCACTTCACTTATATCTTTTGAGTATGGCTTTATAGAATGCTTCATGTGCTTCACTTATATCATTTAAAGTTTGGATTGCCTATTTCCCTACACATAGAAAACCGCCATTTGTAGAATGATCTTTTGAGTCACTTATATTTGTTAGAGCGTGGGCATATCTTTTGTAGAAAGAATTAAACTCTCATGCTTCACTTATATCTATTTAGAGAGTCATCAGGAATTGGTCATTCACATGGTTAGTCATAAAATCCTACATAAAACTTGTAGATCACAGAATATGATATGTTTGATTCCTTGCAATAGTTTTGCGTATAAAGATGGTGATATTAGAGTCATGCTAGTGAGTAATTGTGAATTGGTAACAATACTTGTGTTAAAGTTTTTGATTCCCGTAGCATGCACGTATGGTGAACCGTTATGTAACGAAGTCGGAGCATGATTTTTTTATTGTCTTTCTTATGAGTGGCGGTCGGGGACGAGCGATGGTCTTTTCCTACCAATCTATCCCCCTAGGAGCATGTGCGTACGTAGTGGTTTGTTTAGATAGCTAATAGACTTTTGCAATAAGTATGTGAGTTCTTTATGACTAATGTTGAGTCCTTTCTAGAGAAGGAGTTTCTCTCGAAAGAAGTGAGTGGGAGGAAAGTAGAACTTGATGAGGTAGTTGTACCTTCTCTCGAATTGGAAACTAGTACATCAGAGAAAGCCGTTCCCGTGATGCCTACACCAACCAGAGAGGAAGCAAATGATGATGATCATGAAACTTCAGATCAAGTTACTACTGGACCTCGTAGGTCGACCAGAACACGCTCCGCACCAGAGTGGTACGGTAATCCTGTCCTGGAAGTCATGTTGTTGGACAACGGCAAACCTACGAAGTATGAAGAAGCTATTACAAGCCCAGATTCCGACAAATGGCTTAAGGCCATGAAATCTGAGATAGGATCCATGTATGAGAACAAAGTATGGACTTTGGTGGACTTGCCCGATGATCGGCAAGCCATTGAGAATAAATAGATCTTTAAGAGGATGACAGATGCTGACGGTAATATCACTGTGCACAAAGCTCGACTTGTTGCATAAGGTTTTCGACAAGTTCAAGGGGTTGACTATGATGAGACTTTCTCACCCGTAGAGATGCTTAAGTCTGTCCGAATCATGTTAGCAATTGCCGCATTTTATGATTATGAAATCTAGCAAATGGATGTCAAAAATGCATTCCTTAACGGGTTTCTTAAGGAAGAGTTGTATATGATGCAACTGGAAGTTTTTGTCGATCCTAAAGGTGCTAACAAAGTGTGCAAGCTCTAGCGATCCATCTATGGACTGGTGCAAGCATCTCAGAGTTGGAATAAAAGCTTTGATGAGGTGATCAAAGCATTTGGTTTTATACAGACTTATAGTGAAGCCTGTATTTACAAGAAAGTGAGTGGGAGCTCTGTAGCATTTTTAATATTATATGTGGATGACATATTGCTGATTGGAAATGATATAAAATTTCTGGATAGCATAAAAGGATACTTGAATAAGAATTTTCCAATGAAAGACCTCGGTGAAGCTGCTTACATATTGGGCATTAAGATCTATAGGATAGATCAAGACGCTTAATAGGACTTTCACAAAGCACAT
The DNA here is from genome assembly GCF_002575655.3 of Aegilops tauschii subsp. strangulata. Lineage (NCBI taxonomy): Eukaryota > Viridiplantae > Streptophyta > Magnoliopsida > Poales > Poaceae > Aegilops > Aegilops tauschii. Next base: position 355,646,593 of record NC_053038.3, read on the forward strand.
ACCTTGATAAGATTTTAAAGAAGTTCAAAATGGATCAATCCAAGAAGGGGTTCTTGCCTGTTTATCAAGGTGTGAAATTGAGTAAGACTCAAAGCCTGACCACGACAGAAGATAGAGAGAGAATGAAAGTCATTCCCTATGCCTCAGCCATAGGTTCTATATGATATTCCATGCTGTGTACCACACCTGATGTGTGCCTTGCCACGTGTCTGGAAAAAGGGTGTACAAGAGTGATCCAGGAGTGGATCACTGGACATCGGTCAAAATTATCCTTAGTAACTAGAGGACTAAGGAAATGTTTCTCGATTATGGAGGTGATAAAGAGTTCGTCGTGAAGGGTTACATCAATGCAATCTTTGTCACCAATCCGAATAACTCTGAGTAGCAAACCAGATACGTACAATGGAGCTGTCATTTGGAATAGCTCCAAGTAAAGCATGATAGCAACATCTATAGTATGACATAAGGATTTGCAAAATACATACGGATCTGAATGTTGCAGACCCGTACTAAAACCTCTCTCACAAGCAAAACATGACCGCACCTTAGAACTCTTTGGGTGTTAATCACATGGCGATGTGAACTAGATTATTGACTCTAGTAAACTCTTTGGGTGTTAGTCACATGGCAATGTGAACTATGGGTGTTAATCACATGGCGATGTGAACTAGATTATTGACTCTAGTGCAAGTGGAAGACTGTTGGAAATATGCCCTAGAGGCAATAATAAACTGGTTATTATCATATTTCCTAGTTCATGTTAAACGTCTATTATCCATGCTAGAATTGTATTGATCGGAAACTCACATACATGTGTGGATACATAGACAAGACCGTGTCCCTAGTGAGCCTCTACTAGACTGGCTCGTTGATCAAAAGATGGTTAAGGTTTCCTAACCATAGACTTGTGTTGTCACTTGATAACGGGATCACATCATTAATTAGGAGAATGATGTGATGGACAAGACCCAACTGTTCGCATAGCATATGATCGTTCAGTTTATTGCTACTGCTTTCTTAAATGTGAAATACATGTTTCTTCGACCATGAGATCATGCAACTCCCGGACTCCGGAGGAATGCCTTGTGTGCCATTAAACGTCACAACATAAATGGGTGAGCAAAAAAGTGCTCTACAGGTATATCCGAAGGTGTCTGTTGGGTTAGCTTGGATCGAGACTAGGATTTGTCACTCCGTATGTGATACGTCCATTTTGCATCATGCTTTTATATCGATATTTATTGCATTATGGGCTGTTATTACAAATTATGTCACCATACTTATGCCTATTCTCTCTTATTTATAAGGTTTACAAGAAGAGGGAGAATGTCGGCAGCTGCAATTCTGGGCTGGAAAAGGAGCAAATATTAGAGACCTATTCTGCACAACTCCAAAAGTCCTGAAACTCCATGGAAGTTATTTTTGGGATTAATAAAAAATACTAAGCGGAGAAAGTACCAGAGGGGGGCCACCCACCATCCACGAGGGTGGGGGCGTGCCCTACCCCCCCTGGGCGTGCCCCTGCCTTGTGGGCCCCCCTGGCAGGCCTCCGATGTTCATCTTCTGCTATATGAAGTCTTTTACCCTGGAAAAAATCATAAGCAAGCTTTCGGGAAGAAACACCACCGCCACGAGGCGGAACCTTGGCGGAACCAATCTAGGGCTCCGGCGGAGCTGTCTGCTGGGGAAACATCCCTCCGGGAGGGGGAAATCATCGCATCGTCATCACCATCGATCCTCTCATCGGGAAGGGGTCAATCTCCATCAACATCTTCACCAGCACCATCTCCTCTCAAACCCTAGTTCATCTCTTGTATCCAATCTTTGTATCAAAACCTCAGATTGGTACCTGTGGGTTGCTAGTAGTGTTGATTACTCCTTGTAGTTGATGCTAGTTGGTTTATTTGGTGGAAGATCATATGTTCAGATCCTTTATGCATATTAATACCCCTCTGATTATGAACATGAATATGATTTGTGAGTAGTTACGTTTGTTCCTGAGGACATGGGAGAAGTCTTGCTATAAGTAGTCATGTGAATTTGGTATTCGTTCGATATTTTGATGAGATGTATGTTGTCTTTCCTCTAGTGGTGTTATGTGAACATCGACTACATGACACTTCACCATTGTTTGGGCCTAGAAGAAGGCATTGGGAAGTAATAAGTAGATGATGGGTTCCTAGAGTGACAGAAGCTTAAACCCTAGTTTATGCGTTGCTTCGTAAGGGGCTGATTTGGATCCATATGTTTCATGCTATGGTTAGGTTTACCTTAATACTTCTTTTGTATTTGCGGATGCTTGCAATAGGGGTTAATCATAAGTGGGATGCTTGTCCAAGAAAGTGCAGCACCCAAGCATCGGTCCACCCACATACCAAATTATCAAAGTAACGAACGCGAACCATATGAGCGTGATGAAAACTAGCTTGATGATAATTCCCATGTGTCCTCGGGAGCGTTTTCCTTCATATAAGAGTTTGTCCAGGCTTGTCCTTTGCTACAAAATGGATTGGTCGATCTTCCTGCACCTTATTTACTTTCTTTACTGGTTGCCCGTTACAAATTACCTTATCACAAAACTATCTATTACCGATAATTTCAGTGCTTGCAGAGAATACCTTACTGAAAACCGCTTGTCATTTCCTTCTGCTCCTCGTTGGGTTCGACACTCTTACTTTTCGAAAGGACTACGATAGATCCCCTACACTTGTGGGTCATCAAGACTCTTTTCTGGCGCCGTTGCCGGGGAGTGAAGTGCCTTTGGTAAGTGGAATTTGGTAAGGAAAAATTTATATAGTGTGCTGAAATTTACTGTCACTTGTTACTATGAAAAGTAATCCTTTGAGGGGCTTGTTCGGGGTATCTTCACCCCGACCAGTAGAGCAAAGAGTTTCTCCTCAACCTACTGAACCTACTAAAAATGTTTACTTTGAAATTCCTTCGGTTATGATAGAGAAACTGCTAGCTAATCCTTTCACAGGTGATGGAACATTACATCCCGATTTGCACTTAATCTATATGGATGAAGTTTGTGGATTATTTAAGCTTGCAGGTATGCCCGAGGATGTTATCAAGAAGAAGGTCTTCCCTTTATCTTTGAAGGGAAAGGCATTGACATGGTTTAGGCTATGTGATGATATGGGATCATGGAACTACAACCGATTGAAATTGGAATTTCATCAGAAGTTTTACCCTATGCATCTTGTTCATCATGATCATAATTACATATATAATTTTTGGCCTCGCGAAGGAGAAAGCATCGCTCAAGCTTGGGGGAGGCTTAAGTCAATGTTATATTCATGCCCCAATCATGAGCTCTCAAGAGAAATTATTATTCAAAATTTTTATGCTCGGCTTTCTCTCAATAATCGCTCCATGCTCGATACTTCTTGTACTGGATCTTTCATGATGAAGACTACTGAATTCAAATGGGATTTATTGGAAAGAATTAAATGCAAATCCGAAGATTGGGATCTCGACGAACGTAAGGAGTCAGGTATAACAGCTAAGTTTGATTGTGTTAAATCTTTTATGGATACCGATGTTTTCTGTGAATTTAGCACTAAATATGGACTTGACTCTGAGATAGTAGCTTCTTTCTGTGAATCATTTGCTACTCATGTTGATCTCCCTAAGGAGAAGTGGTTTAAATATAATCCTCCCATTGAAGTAAAAGTAGTTGCACCTATTAAAGTTGAAGAAAAACCAATCACTTATAATGATCCTATTGTTCCTACTGCTTATATTGAGAAACCACCTTTCCCTGTTAGAATAAAGGATCATGCTAAAGCTTCACCTATGGTCAACAAAAGTAATATTAAGACACCCAAACCCTCTGAGAAAATTAAATTAGAACCTAGTATTGCTATGGTTAAAGATCTCTTGGCTGGTAATATTGATGGGCATGTTATTTACTTCTGTGATGAAGCTGCTAGAATTGCTAGACCTGATACTAAAAATAAACATAGACCTGTTGTAGGCATGCCCGTTATTTCTGTTAAAATTGGAGATCATTGCTATCATGGCTTATGTGATATGGGTGCTAGTGCAAGTGCAATACCTCATTCCTTATACAAAGAAATTATGCATGATATTGCACCTGCTGAGATAGAAGAAATTGATGTTACAATTAAGCTTGCCAATAGAGATACTATTTCACCAGTTGGGATTGTTAGAGATGTTGAAGTCTTGTGTTAAATATCCTGCTGATTTTCTTGTTCTTGGTTCCCCACAAGATAACTTTTGTCCCATTATATTTGGTGGACCCTTCTTGAATACTGTTAATGCTCGGATAGACTGCGAAAAGGATGTTGTTACTATTGGTTTGGGTGATATGTCTCATGTGTTTAATTTTGCTAAATTTCGTAGACAACCCCGTGATGAGGAATTGCCTAGTAAAGATGAAATTATTGGTCTTGCTTCTATTGCCGTGCCTCCTAATGATTCTTTAGAGCAATATTTGCTAGACATGAAAATGATATGTTTATGAATGAAAGAAGAGAAATAGATGAAGTATTCTTTAAACAGGGACCTATTTTGAAACACAATTTGCCTGTTGAAATCCTAGGGGATCCTCCTCCACCCAAGGGTGATCCCGTGTTTGAGCTTAAACCATTACCTGATACTCTTAAATATGCTTATCTTGATGAAAAGAAGATATATCCTGTTATTATTAGTGCTAACCTTTTAGAGCATGAAGAAAAGAAATTATTGATAACTCTGAAGAAGCACCGTGCTGCCATTGGATATACTCTTGATGATCTTAAGGGCATTAGTCCCACTCTATGCCAGCACAAAATAAAATTGGAGAAGGACGCTAAACCAGTTGTTGATCACCAACGACAGGTAAATCCTAAGATGAAAGAAGTGGTAAGAAAAGAAATACTAAAGCTTCTAGAGGCAGGTATAATTTATCCCGTTGCTCATAGTCAGTGGGTAAGCCCTGTCCATTGTGTCCCTAAGAAGGGAGGTATTACTGCTGTTCCTAATGATAAAGATGAATTGATCCCACAAAGAATTGTTACAGGTTATAGGATGGTAATTGATTTCCGCAAATTAAATAAGGCTACTAAAAAGGATCATTACCCTTTTATTGATCAAATGCTAGAAAGATTATCCAAACATACACATTTCTGCTTTCTAGATGGTTATTCTGGTTTCTTTCAAATACCTGTGTCAAAAGAGGATCAAGAAAATACCACTTTTACTTGCCCTTTCGGTACCTTCGCTTATATACGTATGCCTTTTGGTTTATGCAATGCACCTGTTACCTTTCAAAGATGCATGATGGCTGTATTCTCTGATTTTTGTGAAAAGATTGTTGAGGTTTTCATGGATGATTTCTCCGTTTATGGAACTTCTTTTGATGATTGCTTGAGCAACCTTGATCGAGTTTTGCAGAGATGTGAAGAAACTAATCTTGTCATGAATTGGGAGAAGTGCCACTTTATGGTTAATGAAGGTATTGTCTTGGGGCATAAAATTTCTGAAAGAGGTATTGAAGTTGATAAAGCTAAAGTTGATGCTATTGAAAAGATGCCATGTCCCAAGGACATTAAAGGTATAAGAAGTTTCCTTGGTCATGCCGGTTTTTATAGGAGGTTCATTAAGGACTTCTCAAAAATTTCTAGGCCTCTGACTAATATCTTACAAAAATATATTCCTTTTGTCTTTGATGATGATTGTGTAGAAGCATTTGAAATACTTAAGAAAGCTTTGATTTCTGCACCTATTGTTCAGCCACCTGATTGGAATTTACCCTTTGAAATTATGTGTGATGCTAGTGATTATGCTGTAGGTGCTGTTCTAGGACAAAGAGTTGATAAGAAATTAAATATTATCCAATATGCTAGTAAAACTCTAGACAGTGCCCAAAGAAATTATGCTACTACTGAAAAAGAATTTGTAGCAGTCGTATTTGCTTGTGATAAGTTCAGACCTTATATTGTTGGTTCTAAAGTAACTATTCACACTGATCATGCTGCTATTAAATATCTTATGGAAAAGAAAGATGCTAAACCTAGACTTATTAGATGGGTTCTCTTGCTACAAGAATTTGATTTGCATATTATTGACAGAAAGGGAGCTGAGAACCCCGTTGCAGACAACTTATCTATGTTAGAGAACGTTCTTGATGACCCACTACCTATTGATGATAGCTTTCCCGATGAACAACTAGCTGTCATAAATGCTTCTCGTACTGCTCCATGGTATGCTGATTATGCTAATTAAATTGTTGCTAAATTTATACCACCTAGTTTCACATACCAACAAAATAAAAAGTTTTTCTATGATTTAAGACATTACTTCTGGGATGACCCACATCTTTATAAAGAAGGAGTAGATGGTGTTATTAGACGTTGTGTACCTGAGCATGACAGGAACTGATCCTACGCAAGTGTCACTCTGAGGCTTATGGAGGACACCACGCTGGAGATAGAACTGCACATAAGGTATTGCAATCCAGTTTTTATTGGCCTACTCTCTTCAAGGATGCTCGTAAGTTTGTTTTGTCTTGTGATGAATGTCAAAGAATTGGTAATATTAGTAGACCTCAAGAAATGCCTATGAATTATTCACTTGTTATTGAACCATTTGATGTTTGGGGCTTTGATTATATGGGACCGTTTCCTTCCTCTAATGGCTATACACATATTTTAGTTGCTGTTGATTACGTTACTAAGTGGGTAGAAGCTATTCCAACTAGTAGTGCTGATCATAACACCTTTATTAAAATGCTTAAAGAAGTTATTTTTCTGAGGTTTGGAGTCCCTAGATATTTAATGACTGATGGTGGTTCACATTTTATTCATGGTGCTTTTCGTAAAATGCTTGTTAAGTATGATGTTAATCATAGAATTGCATCTCCTTACCACCCACAATCTAGTGGTCAAGTAGAATTGAGTAATAGAGAGCTCAAATTAATTTTGCAAAAGACTGTTAATAGATCTAGAAAGAATTGGTCCAAGAAACTCGATGATGCATTATGGGCCTATAGAACTGCATATAAAAATCCTATGGGTATGTCTCCATATAAAATGGTTTATGGAAAAGCATGTCACTTACCTCTCGAACTAGAACATAAGGCATATTGGGCCATTAAAGAGCTCAATTATGATTTCAAACTTGCCGGTGAGAAGAGGCCTTTTGACATTAGCTCACTTGATGAATGGAGAACTCAAGCCTATGAGAATGCCAAACTGTTTAAAGAAAAAGTTAAAAGATGGCATGACAAAAGGATACAAAAGCGTGAGTTTAATGTAGGTGATTATGTTTTGCTATTCAACTCTCGTTTACGATTTTTTGTAGGCAAACTTCTCTCTAAATGGGAAGGTCCTTACGTTATCGAGGAGGTCTATCATTCCGGTGCCATAAAAATCAACAACTTCGAAGGCACAAATCCAAAGGTGGTGAACGGTCAAAGAATCAAACATTATATCTCAGGTAATCCTATAAATATTGAAACCAATGTTATAGAAACCGTAACCCCGGAGGAATACATAAGGGATACTTTCCAGAACGTTTCAGACTCCGAAAATGAATAGGTATGTGGTACGGTAAGTAAACCGACTCCAAAACAGTTCTAATGGAAATTTTTCTCCGTTTTGGAATATTTAAGAAAATAGGAAAATAAGAAGTAGTCCGGGAAGGACACGAGGCGTCCATGAGGGTGGAGGGCGCGCCCTACCCCCCTGGGCGCGCCCCCTGCCTCGTGGGCACCTCGTGTGCTCTCCGGACTCCGTTTTCTTGCACAATACTTCTTTTGGTCGGTAAAAATTCATTATATAATCTCCCGAAGGTTTTGACCACCGTACCACGCAAATATCCTCTGTTATCGTTTTGAGCTGTTTTTCTGACAGATCTAGATCACCATGACGTCTCCAAGCGCCCCCAAGGACAAGTTCTTCGAGAAGGTCATCAATCCCTACCTCGCAGAGGTGCTGCAACATCCTCAAACCATTGAGATGCGTGAGGGGTTGTGATACGTCTCCAACGTATCTATAATTTTTGATTGTTCCATGCTATATTATATTCTGTTTTGGATGTTTAATGGGCTTTATTGTAACATCCCAAATTTTTCAGTTTGGAATGTTATACATAGGTCATTCATGCATATCATATTTTATTGCATTTCGTTTTCGCGATCCTCGAAATTCTAAGCAACTCAAGGACCCTCGGAGAGAGTTGGGGATTTCAAGTTTTTCATATTTTACTTTTATCAAATATTGAAACAAGGATCACAATGGATTTAATTTATTTTCCCTCCGAAAATATTTCACATTAAAAATATATGAAAGGAGATAATATGACTTCTTCAAAATAAATGAAATATTGGAGAAAAATATTAAAATCAAATATTTGATGTAATTCGGATTTTATTGCTATTTTTTTGAGTTAGGAAAAATACATGTTTTTCAAAATTACATTTTAGGCCCAAATAAATGTTCACCTTGTCCGGCATATTTTTTAGAGGAGGGGGAAAATTTATTACGGGATTTTTGGAGTCCGTTTAGTATTTCTTTTCTTTCTTTTTTCTGCGTGTCGGAATATTAAAAAAAAGGAAACCGACTCCGGGCCGTACCCGACCGGGACTCCGCCCGGGGGGCTTTATAAGCCGGGGCCCCCTGCCCCTCAGCCCACCCGCCAGCCCGCCGCAGCCCGCGCCCCGCCGCCCAAACCCTAGCCGTCGCCGCCGCCGCCTGCTGCCGCGCGCCGCCTCCCGCCGCCGCCGCCGTCACCCGCCGCCGCCGCGCCGGATCCCGTCGCCGTTGACCGGTCGGTTTTCTACGGTTAACCCCGGATTTTTTATTTTCTTCGGTTTATTTTCGTTAGATCGGTTTTTCCGACGGTTTATTTATTTTGCGGACGTTCGTCCGTTCTTTCGTTTAAACCAACGCCCTTCACCCGTTAGTCACAAACAGCGAACGTTCGTTCGTTAGCCTGTTCGTCAGTTTTTCTTTTTCTCGGATTTTTCGCGATTATTTCCGATCGCGATTTCTGACCCGATTTTCGTTCTAGTATAACTTTTCGCTCGTTTACCGGAATCAGGCGATTCAAGCGCCTAGATCTTCGTATCGAAGCCCTATTTCTGTTTAACGAACTAGAACAAGATTTTGATACTGTAAAATTTGACTTTAGTCCATATTAGTAATCGGAACTTGTTTCTTTCGCCGTTTGAGTTTCGTTGCTCCGTTTGATTTGATTCTTTTCGCAAACCAGAGTTCTTAAGTTCAACTTTTTGGTTAGAACTTCTTTTCGCAAAGCAAGTAACACATTGTAGCAACCCGACCTCAGACGGTCAAGTCTCTGTGCTTAAGTGTCATCCCTGGATCGGTATGCTGACACACACAGTACTCGAGGATTTATAACAGAGGTAAATCACATGTATAAATAACATAAATACTATTACCTCAATCCAAATAGCGGAAGTAACGACAAGGGTGTGGATTCCCATCAACACCAACGGCAAAGTTGAGTGTAGAAATCGTAACCCTAACGTATCACTTACTCGTCGTAAGAATCCTGCAACATGAGACGTTGCAGCCCGAAACGGGTCAGTACATTGAATGTACTGGCAAGATAAGACAGGAGAATAATGAACAGGATAATGCTATACTACATGCATATTTGGCTGGTGGAAAGCTCTATGGTTACAGTTTTGCGAAAAGCCAGTTTTTCCCTACTGCAAAGGAATAAATTTTATTTAACTATCATGGTGGTTGTTAACCATTGAGAATGGGTGACACCATCTCAATCCCAATTAAGTTTCAACATTAATCCCAACAAAATTAATTAAAGTAACATGATGAGATTCACATGAAAATCCAAGTACTAGATACTCAAGTTGTCCATAACTGGGGACACGGCTAACCATGATTAGTTTATGCACTCTGCAGAGGTTTGCGCACTTTTCCCCACAAGACTCGATCTCCTCCGTTGGGATTCTCGCACTACATGATGTTTGAGAAACGGATGACCGAGACATAGTCTTTCAGAAGCGTTTGCACCTTACGATCGGGTAGACAGTACCACCTACAACCCCTACATCTGCTAGTCTACCACTGTAAGAGTTCACACAACTTAATCAACTATGCTAGAGCCCATAATAGCTTGTGGCTGCACACGGAAGTTTCTAGCATGAGTAATCTCATGATCCCTTTGAGCCTGGGTGGCGGTCCATAAAAAAACAGGCAATCGCTGGAATACCCAGGTGCCTCAATCCACCCAGATGTGTGTTTAAGTAGCCACCTTAAATTGAACCTTTAATTAACAATCTCACATCTGTCATGGATACACTCACCCAATCCACGTCTACTAGCATAGCATAGCAATATAAGCAAACGTAGAAGTAACTCCCAAGGGTTTGGTAATAAACAGGGCAATAGGTTCTACCTCATCAGCTACTTCCCAACCCACAATTTAATCAGATCCTTAATCATGCAATTGTTTGAGGATTGATCTAATGCAATAAAACTGGGTATGAAAAGAGGTATGATCAAAGTGTTACTTGCCTTGTACTGTTGAATGAAGATGATTCGCACTCATAACTCCTGATAGTTCTACTCGTCACACTCCGGTCAATCTATCGTGAGCAAGCAATAGTAACCACACATAAGCAATCACTCAAAAGATAGGAAAGAACGAAGAAAACAAATCGGAAAGCATCAAAACCAAGCAAATAACTCTTGCAACATAAAACAATTTCTAACAGTACCAAAATTATGTGAATTTGGCCTTATCAGAAAGTTTAGGTCAAGAGCTTTAATTTGCAAAAAGAATCAACTCAAACGGAGTTATAAAACTCTAGTTATAATCAAAGGAAGTTCAAATACAAATCTGTTTAATAAAATTTTAAAACTTTCAAAAACATGTTTAAGTTGATTATCTGGAAAGAGGGGATCGTAACGAAGAAGTGGGCATTGGTTTCGTTGGATTTGGATGAACGAACAAAAATATGTGATTGTTTGAAGTCCAGGGGCTAAACTGTAAAAGAAATACTACAAATAGGTCCCTGGCCGAAATTAAAAAGAAAAAGAAAAATACTAAACAACGAACGTTCGTTTCAGAACCTAATCTAATGAATATGCTCGCTGTACAGATCGAACTAGTGAACGCTCACAAAAAACGATTTGGAAAAAAAAACAAAGACGCCATCTGGATCGTTGGATCCAGATCCAACGGACGGGAGGCGGCGGTTACCGCGGCGATCGCCGGAGTCGGGGAGGACGGCGGCGGCGGCTTCGGTCTCGGCCGGGGCAGCGGCTCCGGTGGCCGGCGGCATCGGGCGGAGGCACGGGGTGAAGCGGCTCGGTGAGGCGGATCCGAAGGTGGTGGCGGCGCTCGACTTCGGCGTCGGAACGGCGCTGGAGCGGCGAGCGGATCTCGCCGGCAGCGGCGGGTTCCGGCGAGTGCGGCGGCGGCTGTGGCGCGATGCGCGGAGGAGGAGAGAGAGGGGCGGCGGCTTTATAGGGGGGCGGGGAAGGCGCGTGGCGTGGAGGAGGGGTCAAGGAAGGAGAAGTCCGGCAGGGAGACGGCGCCGGCGAGCCGTGGCGGTGGCGGACTCCTGCCTGGAGTCGGACGCGCGGTGGAGACGGGCGGTTGGGCCGGCCCGGTACGGTCGGAAGAGAATTAAAAAAAACATTTTGCAGAAAGCAAAAATAAATAAAAGCGAAAAAAACTAAAAATAAAACATGGGCATATTATATATCAAAATTCTCAGAAAAAGATTTCCTACAAGCTGTACATTATTCTAGCATCAAATAAAATCCACAAAAATTCAAATAAAGCAAAGAGTGCTACTGTTCCAATTAAAACCTCATAAAAATCATTTTAAAAATACTAAAATAAATTCAAATTTATTTCTCTCCAATTTTCTGATGTAGGGAATCATTTACCCTAATTTCAATATATTTTATTTTTGGAGAAAAATAATTTGAATAAAACCCAAATAACTCCCAAGTGAAAAATAATTTTCAAAAGGACGTTAAATTGGATTTCTTTGAAACTCCCAACTCATATTTCATATAATTTGAAGAAGCCATTTTATCTTCTCTCATGAAAATCATTGAGTTGCTTAAAGTTTCTGAATTTTGAAAATATTTCCAAATGGAATTCAAATCTTTTCAAAACCCTTTTCATTTTATTAAATGGAAGAAGTCATGTCATCTTCTCTCTAGGGTTTTGTATTTGAAAAGAATTTGAACTCACAGAGACCATAAATGCAAAAATGAAAGTTTGGGAAAGTCCTTTTATTCCCTCTCATTTAACTTTCAAAAGTTTCGAATTTCACTCAGTTTCACTCAATCAATCAAACAGTCAATCAAAACTATCTATTTATTATAACATTCCAAAATTTATAATTTTGGGATGTTACGAACCTACCACCCTTAAAATGAATCTCGTCCTCGAGATTCGGAGAGGCTAGAAAGAAACAGGTTAGGTTTGGGGTCTCCTCAAAATCCATCGATCATCTCAGGGGTGTGGGGTGCTACCACCCTTAAAAGCATGGTTACGGTCCCATCAATACTCATATACTCCATCCTTATTCTTGACGGGGCCGGTCTTCTCAAATTCTCGGGAAAATTCCTTCTCTGGGCTCTTACAGTAGTGGCATAACCTTTTCCTCAATACTTCTGTCCTTTCATCTTGGTAAGGTTCCTCTATGACTGGTTCTTCTTAGCTGACGGGTCTGGCGCCAATACTAAACAGCTACCGATATCTCATGGTGGTCATCAATTTATGGCTTCTCCTGCAGAAAATGGGTCTGGGCTTCATTCTCACCGTATATACTATGATTGGCAACAGCTGCCTTGTACAGGGGGAAAATTGTCTTACCATTCTAAGGTTTAAACAAGGTTTTGATCGTCGTCTCTCTACTATAGGCAAGTCACTCAGATTTTCCATCCCACATAGCAAGGCGAATAATAAGAGCAAGTCGGTATGGTGATCAATCCATCCCGCACCCAAATCATTACCTTGTATATGGTTTAGCGAATCTCGCATTCTAACACTCGGTCATCCTCACAAGCATTGCAGAATTTCTCTTGTCGATGAACCAAGTTCGGATAAATCCATTGATTCTGCAAGCCAAACGAACATCTATCGTTCCTTCACATCTCCCAGGTTTTGCGTACTCCTATAAGATCGTTTGTCGATAAAAGTCGCATCCTCTTCCAGGGTTTTTCCTTCAACAAGAGTGTGCTTGCTTCTTGGCAGGTCCTGGGGCCTGTGGGTTATGGCCCATCTCATCACTTGCAAACCTTGAGCTCATCATCGGGGCAACTAATCATTATTCCAACATCAAGCTTCCAGCATTCTTAAATCCATCCAATTGTACTGTCTCCCTTCCTTCTATTGGCACCAAACTAAGACGTGATTACTCAGACTCATCATGGAGTTACAATTGCTCCATATTACCAACATTATACCTCCTTTATACCCAATAGTACTCCATCCCTTCATATTCTTGGGGTATCCCACATATCGAGATAAAACTCATACTTATTTTGTCCAAAATCCACTCCGTGGAATATCATTATCTTTACCAAGGGTCAAGTGCCCACACAGGGTACTACCACCCTTAAAATGCTCCAATCTTCCATAGACCATATTTCTCATATCCTCGAAAATGGTCAAAATCTTTCTTCATAGAGTAACAACTCATAAAATCCAATCAGTACCCATGATACTAGCTTTATTGATTCTCCAACGATTACAATCTCCTGAATTTCCATTACAGGCCTCAACTCAACACCTCAATAAAATGTTCTCACTACTACTACTATACTCCTTTTGTTGCAACTCAACTATTTAGCACGAGTCTCCTTCTCCTTGGGATAATCCCTTGCAAAGTGCCCTGCTTCATTACAGAAGAAAGATATTACTTCTGACAAGTCTCTTGGTTTCCTCATGATTACATAGCCTCCTTGGGTCCTCGGCTTCCTTTTTGGGCAACTGCTGAAGTAGTGCCCTGACTCCTTGCACCTGAAACAGGTGATATGACTCAGATCCTTCCTGGAATCCAATCTACTTCCCTTCCTGGACTTTTCCGTTCCAATCAGGGCTTCTATTTCCTGTGGGTCATACTCTACTTCCTCTGTCGGGAATTCTACTAGATCCCCATTCAGACAATTTTGGAAGATGTGTCCTTCTTCTCCACATGAATAGCATGTCTTGGTATAAGGTCTAATTGGTTCTTCTTTAGGTGTGTCCTCCACCTCTTCCTTCATCAATGGTTCTTCTAAAATTTCCATAAGGGCTCCTTTCATTGCTTCTTTCTTCTGCTGGATGGTTCTTTGTACCATGAGGTAAATGTGACACTGAGCAGGGTAGTGCGTAGTCCCTTCACACAAGGAACAAGTGATTTGCCTAGTTGGGCATTCTTCAGCTGGGTGACTTTCTTCACAATTAGGGCATTCATCCTTGTGTTCTTTATGGTTGTGTCCTATTTCTCCACAAAGCTTGCATGCTCAATGCTTCTTCATACCTTTTCCATAAGGCTTCAACTCCTGGGACACAAACCGAGACTTTGGCAAAGTCAGCTTAAATTCTTCCCAAGTGGTTACTCCTTGCCATCCATTGATGGTTTGGTACATCCTCCACCAAGTAGCAGCACCTCTTTCAAAGCACTCAAGAACATGCTGGGTCATATCCTTTCCGGCTATAGGGTTATTCTTCATGTGATCCTCCATGTTCAGAATCCATCGGCCCGTCTCCAATTGACTTATCGGTCTAGGAAACATGAGTTCATCTCCATTCATCCTCTATTGGGTCCATGGGTTTTGGGGTGGGATAAGAGAGATAGAGAGGGATGCACACAATACAAACAATAGTTTTGAAAAGACATATTTTATTTGTGGCTGTCGAAAAAAAATCAAACAAGTGACAGCTCACAAACGTCGCATCTAACGTAGGTATATAACAGGGGTTTGGTCTCCTAAGGTCAATAAATCTTCAAAGTCACCAAACTTTTCAGGTCTTGTGCATGTCTCTGATGGCTTCTTCCGATCGTGCTTGTCCTTCTCAAATTCTTTTGCTAGGTCATCACTGTTGACGCAAAGTCTCTCGTGACATACTTCAATATTTCTGGAGTTGCGTTCCTAACTTCTGCGTTTCGACATCCTTGGCATGAACCATGTCCTACTGTCCTTAAGTTCCCGACGAATCTCCGGTATCTCGAGGTCTTAGCTCCTCCAGCTTGGCTACTTTCAGCTTCTGGGTCCTGAGTTCTTCACGAAATGCTCCTTGTCAAATACGGCTTCCTGAAGGTCCATCAAATTCTTGATGTAATACTCCAAAACCTGGTGATACACCAGCTAAGGTTAAAACTTCATCTTTTGCTGATAGGTGCTCCATCAGCCTTCTACCATCCAATCCTTCCTAGGAAATGCATGCTTAACTCATCACAGTGACAATAGCATATGCGGGCGATAACTTCATGGATAGCTGTGTTTCTGCCCTTGTCATTTCCATGAGCTATCATTCCATAGTTGATATCTCCTGCCTTAGGGTTTTCTTGTCAAAACTCTGAGTTCTAATGCTCCAAGTTCTGGTCTTTCTTCGATACACCTTAATCTCGGGTATTGACGGCTTCTATAGTCTGACAAAATTCATAAGGGTAGCCTTCCTATACCAATCTAGAAATTCTTCAGAGCCTTCAAATCCTCCTAGTCTTCGGAGTCTTCAACTATTATAGTTTCCATTATTATAATGCACGGTAAAAATCCTCTTCATTCCGAAGTGGTCTTAGTTGTCCGATATCTTGTACTTCTTGGAGTGGTCTCATCAGCCGAATCTTCGTGGTCAAAAGGGGAAAGGGGTATAGTCTCACTAAAAGGGAATATTTGAATAAGCTCAGAAAAGAAGAGAGGTAAAAGATCCATTTGAAAACAAAGTTGTAGAGAAAACCTTTCCTATGGGCTTGCCAGTTTCTAGGGCCATGTCCTACAGTCAACATGTGCTCTGATACCATCTTGTAGCAACCCGACCTCAGACGGTCAAGTCTCTGTGCTTAAGTGTCATTCCTGGATCGGTATGCTGACACACACAGTACTCGAGGATTTATAACAGAGGTAAATCACATGTATAAATAACGTAAATACTATTACCTCAATCCAAATAGCGGAAGTAACGACAAGGGTGTGGATTCCCATCAACACCAATGGCAAAGTTGAGTGTAGAAATCGTAACCCTAACGTATCACTTACTCGTCGTAAGAATCCTGCAACATGAGACGTTGCAGCCCGAAACGGGTCAGTACATTGAATGTACTGGCAAGATAACACAGGAGAGTAATGAACAGGATAATGCTATACTACATGCATATTTGGCTGGTGGAAAGCTCTATGGTTACAGTTTTGCGAAAAGCCAGTTTTTCCCTACTGCAAAGGAATAAATTTTATTTAACTATCATGGTGGTTGTTAACCATTGAGAATGGGTGACACCATCTCAATCCCAATTAAGTTTCAACATTAATCCCACAAAATTAATTAAAGTAACATGATGAGATTCACATGAAAATCCAAGTACTAGATACTCAAGTTGTCCATAACCGGGGACACGGCTAACCATGATTAGTTTATACACTCTGCAGAGGTTTGCGCACTTTTCCCCACAAGACTCGATCTCCTCCGTTGGGATTCTCGCACTACATGATGTTTGAGAAACAGATGACCGAGACATAGTCTTTCAGAAGCGTTTGCACCTTACGATCGGGTAGACAGTACCACCTACAACCCCTACATCTGCTAGTCTACCACTGTAAGAGTTCACACAACTTAATCAACTATGCTAGAGCCCATAATAGCTTGTGGCTGCACACGGAAGTTTCTAGCATGAATAATCTCATCATCCCTTTGAGCCTGGGTGGCGGTCCATTAAAAAAACAGGCAATCGCTGGAATACCCAGGTGCCTCAATCCACCCAGATGTGTGTTTAAGTAGCCACCTTAAATTGAACCTTTAATTAACAATCTCACATCTACCATGGATACACTCACCCAATCCACGTCTACTAGCATAGCATAGCAATATAAGCAAACATAGAAGTAACTCCCAAGGGTTTGGTAATAAACAGGGCAATAGGTTCTACCTCATCAGCTACTTCCCAACCCACAATTTAATAAAATCCTAATCATGCAATTGTTTGAGGATTGATCTAATGCAATAAAACTGGGTATGAAAAGAGGTATGATCAAAGTGTTACTTGCCTTGTACTGTTGAATGAAGATGATTCGCACTCATAACTCCTGATAGTTCTACTCGTCACACTCCGGTCAATCTATCATGAGCAAGCAATAGTAACCACACATAAGCAATCACTCAAAAGATCGGAAAGAACGAAGAAAACAAATCGGAAAGCATCAAAACCAAGAAAATAACTCTTGCAACATAAAACAATTTCTAATAGTACCAAAATTATGTGAATTTGGCCTTATCAGAAAGTTTAGGTCAAGAGCTTTAATTTGCAAAAAGAATCAACTCAAACGGAGTTATAAAACTCTAGTTATGATCAAAGGAAGTTCAAATACAAATAAGTTTAAATTCAAATTTTAAAACTTTCAAAAACATGTTTAAGTTGATTATCTAGAAAGAGGGGATCGTAACGAAGAAGTGGGCGTTGGTTTCGTTGGATTTGGATGAACGAACAAAAAGATGTGATTGTTTGAAGTCCAGGGGCTCTACTGTAAAAGAAATACTACAAATAGGTCCCTGGCCGAAATTAAAAAGAAAAAGAAAAGTACTAAACAACGAACGTTCGTTTCAGAACCTAATCTAATGAATATGCTCGCTGTACAGATCGAACTAGTGAACGCTCATAAAAAACGTTTTGAAAAAAAAACAAAGACGCGATCTGAATCGTTGGATCCAGATCCAACGGACGGGAGGCGGCGGTTACCGCGGCGATCGCCGGAGTCGGGGAGGACGACGGCGGCGGCTTCGGTCTCGGCCGGGGCAGCGGCTCCGGTGGCCGGCGGCATCGGGCGGAGGCACGGGGTGAAGCGGCTCGGCGAGGCGGATCCGAAGGTGGTGGCGGCGCTCGACTTCGGCGTCGGAACGGCGCGGGAGCGGCGAGCGGATCTCGCCGGCGGCGGCGGCTGCGGCGCGATGCGTGGAGGATGAGAGAGAGGGGCGACGGCTTTATAGGGGGTCGGGGAAGGCGCGTGGCGTGGAGGAGGGGTCAAGGGAGGAGAAGTCCGGCAGGGAGACGGCGCCGGCGAGCCGTGGCGTCGGCGGACTCCCGCCTGGAGTCGGACGCGCGGAGGAGACGGGCGGTTGGGCCGGCCCGGTACGGTCGGAAGAGAATTAAAAAAACATTGTGCAGAAAGCAAAAATAAATAAAAGCGAAAAAACTAAATATAAAACATAGGCATATTATATATCAAAATTTTCAGAAAAAGATTTCCTACAAGCTGAACATTATAATAGCATCAACTAAAATCCACAAAAATTCAAATAAAGCAAAGAGTGCCACTGTTGCAATTAAAACCTCATAAAAATCATTTTAAAAATATTAAAATAAATTCAAATTTATTTCTCTCCAATTTTCTGATGTAGGGAATCATTTTACCCTAATTTCAATATATTTTATTTTTGGAGAAAAATAATTTGAATAAAACCCAAATAACTCCCAAGTGAAAAATAATTTTCAAAAGGACGTTTAATTGGATTTCTTTGAAACTCCCAACTCATATTTCATATAATTTGAAGAAGTCATTTTATCTTCTCTCATGAAAATCATTGAGTTGCTTAAAGTTTCTGAATTTTGAAAATATTTGCAAATGGAATTCAAATCTTTTCAAAACCCTTTTCATTTTATTAAATGGAAGAAGTCATGTCATCTTCTCTCTAGGGTTTTGTATTTGAAAAGAATTTGAACTCACGGAGACCATAAATGCAAAAATGAAAGTTTGGGAAAGTCCTTTTATTCCCTCTCATTTAACTTTCAAAAGTTTCGAATTTCACTCAGTTTCACTCAATCAATCAAACAGTCAATCAAAACTATCTATTTATTATAAAATTCCAAAGTTTAGAATTTTGGGATGTTACACACATTGATCATACCCCTTTATTACCCAGTTTTTATGCATTAGTTACAACTCTCACACATTGCATGATTAGGATCTCTTAACTTGTGGGTTTGGGAAGTAGATGATGAGGTAGAACCTATTACCTGTTTTAATATCAAACCCTTGGGAGTTACTTCTACGTTATGCTTATATTGCTATGCTATGCTCGTAGACGTGGATTGGGTTGAGTGTATCCATGACAGTTGTGAGATTGTTAATTAATGGTTCAACTTAAGGTGGCAACTTTAATACACATCTGGGTGGATTGCTTGTTTGGGCACCTGGAGAATCCAGTGTTGTCCTAGGATATCCCGAAGTACCCGTGTGATCATCCTACGGTCCGCCACCCAGGCTCAAAGGGACCATAAGATTATTCATGCTAGAAACTTCCATGTGCAGCCACAAGCCATTATGGGCTCTGGCATAGTGGAGTATGCTGCATGACCTCTTTCAGTGGTGGGCTAGCAGATGTAGAGGGAAAGTAGGTGTAACTGTCCACCCAGAGTAAAGAGTTAATGCTTCTGAAAGACTGTGTCTCGGTCATCCGTTTCTCAAACACCATGTAGTGCGAGAAATACAACGGAGGCGATCGAGTCTTGTGGGGAAAAGTGCGCAAACCTCTGTAGAGTGTACAAACTAATCATGGTTAGCCGTGTCCTCGGTTATGGACGTCTTGAATATCTAGTACTTGGATTATCATATTGTATCTCATCACTCTAATTTAATTTGTTGGGTTGATAATTACCTTTAATTGGGATTGAGTTGGAGGAACCTTCTCAATGATGTTTCAACTACCACGATAGTTAAATAAAAAATTTATTCCTTTGTTGTAGGAAAAAATTGGCTTTTCGCGAAAATCATATAACCTTAGAGCCTCCACTAGCCATATATGCATATAGTGATAGCATAATCTGTTCATTGCTCTACTGGGTTATATTGCCAGCATATTCCATGCGCTGACCCATTTTTGGGCTGCAACGTATTATGTTGCGGACTTTTCAGACGACGAGTAAAGGTGCGATAGGTCGTTGTCATGCACTCAGCTATGCCGTTGGAGTTGATGGACTCACTTTATCTTCCAAGCCTTCCGCTGTTATCGTGTTAGATGGCCTTAAGCCATATTTATTGTAATAAGTTCTCTTTTGAGACATTCGATAATAAGTGTGTGATTGCTACTCTGTTATAAATCCTTCGAGTACTGTTTGTGTCAGCATTACCGATCCAGGGATGACACTGAAGCACAGAGACTTGACCGTTTGAGGTCGGGTCGCTACAAGATGATATAAGAGCACACGCTGAATGTAGGAGACGACCACTAAGAAAAGCCATAGGTCACTCTTCTCTACTGATTTCTGACTCCTCTCCATTTTCCACTCTTTAGGATGGCGGACTCGAGGAACAAGTTTGCACAACCGGATGAAGAAACCCCCTTTGGACGACACTTGAAGGAAGTCACTAGATACCTGAACATTGGAATACCGAGCTTCACCGGGACCTACAACGCCACTTTACCAGAAGAGGAGCGCTGGATGATTCAAGTTCAAGTTCCAGGAAGGACATTCACGCCAGCCACGGAGCCCATAGAGTTTTCCTTTGATGCACCCACCTGGAGTCTAGGCAAGAGCATGGCAGCCCACATCACCATGGGACGCATTGGAGAAGTTTACCACAAGGATCTCAAGCATACTCTCTACCAGATTTGTGGGCGCCGAGATGAGAAATGGGAGATAGTTAGCACCAGGAAGGACAGGTCCATTGCAGCATTCATCCAAGAGTTAAACCAGCACATTCGACGCCAGGAGAACCAGATGTGCGCAAGCATGATAGATTTGAAGAAGGCAATGACAAGGATCACCGAGTTAGAGGAGGAACTCAAGTCTACACGCGATTGATATGAGGAGGAAATCGCGACCCTATTGGAGAAGAACGGCGACCTGATAAAGAAGATCAGAGTATTCATGGGAGACCCCGCGCCAGGAGGATAAGACGACGATTCCACTTTCCCGGAGAACTACATCATCAACGACACCGACTCCGACCCCGACGATAGTGATGATGACTTTGAAGACGAAGCTGGAGCGGACATCATGGAGTCTTCCACCGATCAAAATTTCTAGTAGACCACCATATGATTAATAGTATCCCCCCCATGTATATAGTAGTAGTCCGAGCACTTTAATGATAGTTCTAGACCGTTTGTATGCCCTTGCTTGATTGATTGAGTGATATGATTGTGTTCGTCTCATGTGCATATGGGTAGTGTTTTCTCACTAGACCTCTTTTCTATTCTAATCTCTTCCCTCTAAACCCATCAGATGCCTCCGAGACATGACATCGGATTTGTTTTCCCACCGGAGATCATCCAGTTGATCCAGCAGTAGAATGCCTTGATGCAGATACTAGTCCAGAACCAAGGCAACAACAACAACAACCCTCCTCCAGTTGACAACTTAGCCCTGTTTTCTGAGGTTATAGCCGCCGGTGTTTTCCAGTAGCACTGAGCCAATTGTTGCGGATGACTGGCTACGCAGGATTGGAAGGGAGTTGACCACCGTTGGTTGCACAGATGCAGAGAAGGTGCGTTTTGCCACACACCAATTGGATGGACCAGCAGCGTCATGGTGGGAGAATTACACAGCCACTTTTCCCATAGCCAATGTCACTTGGGATCAGTTTCAGCAAGCATTCCGCACAGCCCATGTCTCAACTGGAGCTATGAGCATGAAGAAGCGCGAGTTTCGCAACTTACACCAGGGAAATCGTACTGTGGCTCAGTACGTAGATGAGTTTAGTAAACTATCTCATTATGCCCCTGATGATGTGGCCACAGATGCCGCGAAGCAGGAGAAGTTTATGGAAGGACTAAATGATGAGATGAGCATGCAGTTGATGGTGGCAACATTCAACAACTACCAGGAGTTGGTAGACAAGGCTCTTATGATTGAAGGGAAGCAGCAGCAGATTGGGAGCCGCAAGAGGAAGTATGGACAAGGAAAGTACAATTCTAGAGCTCAGCAGAAGCCCCGTTTCACCTCGAACTCGGGAGGACTTGTCCATAACCATGGAGGCCACAACCACAATGGAGGGAGTTCCCACAACAACAATGGCCCCAAGAATGGAAACGGAAACGGAGCAGGCAGCAATCAGAACCGCTCTAAGCCAGCCACACCCGCTAAGAAGGACCTAAGTCACATTACTTGTTTCAAGTGCGGGAAGACTGGACACTATGCCACTGAGTGCCCTGAAGCAAAGAATAGCAATGGCAATGGAAGCGCTGGGAATAAGCCCAACCCTTTCAATAGGGGACAAGTGAACCACGTGAACGTGGAGGAAGTTGAGGAGTAGCCTGATGCAGTTATTGGTAAGTTTTTGGTTAAGTCTTTTACTGCAATTGTTCTTTTCGATACTGGTGCATCGCATTCATACATATCAAGGGGATTCGTGGATAAGTATAAGTTGCCCACTAAGGTACTTAGGACACCAATGTTAGTAAGTTCGCCAGGAGCTGAATATATGGCAAGTCAAGGATGTTTTCAGATGCCATTGACTATTGGAAGCCATGTTTTCCCTTCAGACCTGATAATTTTGGAGTCACAAGGTTTGGATGTGATACTAGGAATGGATTGGCTGTCTATGTACGGAGGAAACATCGATTGCGCAAGTAAGTCAATTTTGCTCACTACCCCGGAGGGAAAAAGGATCAAGTATGTATCCAGGCATGCGCCAAGGAGGACCCAAGTAAATTCTCTCACGGGAGTTGTTCAGGAGGAAGTGCCAGTAGTAAAGGATTACCCGGATGTATTTCCGGAGGAGTTACCAGGCATGCCACCAGATCGAGATATCGAGTTTTTGATAGAGCTGTTGCCAGGCATCGGGCCTATATCGAAGAGACCATACCGGATGCCCGCAAACGATCTAGAGGAGATTAAGAAGCAGATTAAGGAGTTATTGGAGAAAGGTTATATTCGAAGAAGTTCATCACCATGGTGAGCCCCAGTGCTCTTGGTTGAGAAGAAGGATGGATCATTAAGGATGGTTGTTGATTATCGTGCTTTGAATGAAGTAACAATCAAGAATAAGTATCCACTGCCGATGATCAATGATTTGTTTGACCAGTTGCAAGGAGCTAAGGTGTTTTCAAAGATTGATCTGCGATCAGGGTATCACAACTGAAGATCCGGGAGAAGGATATACCTAAAACAGCTTCCACCACAAGGTACAGGCTGTATGAGTATATGGTTATGTCATTTGGATTGACTAAGGCCCCTGCCTATTTCATGAGTATGATGAACAAAGTGTTCATGGAGTTCTTGGATAAGTTTGTTGTGGTGCTCATTGATGATATCTTGGTATACTCAAAGAATGAGAGGAACACAAGGAGCATTTGTGTTTGGTTCTCGAGAAGCTCAGGGAACACCAGTTGTATGCCAAGTTCAGCAAATGTGGGTTTTGGTTGAAGGAAGTTGGATTTCTTGGACATGTTATATCAGGAGAAGGTATAGCAGTGGATCCCAGCAAGGTTCAGTCAGTCACTGAGTGGTTGGCACCCACCTCAGTCGGAGAGATCCGCAGTTTTCTTGGACTCGCGGGATACTATCGGAGATTTATTGAGAATTTTTCGAAGATTGAGAAGCCTATGACGGCATTGTTGAAGAAGGACACTAAGTTCAATTGGACTGATGAATGTGAAGCAAGTTTCCAGGAGTTGAAGAAACGTTTGACTACAGCCCCAGTGTTGATTCTGCCGGATATACGCAAGGATTTCCAAGTGTATTGCGACGCCTCTCACTTAGGACTTGGAGGAGTACTTATGCAAGACGGGAGAGTTGTTTCGTATGCCACACGACCACTGAAACCACACGAGTTGAATTATGCCGCGCATGATTTGGAGTTAGCAGCTGTGGTGCATGCGCTCAAGACCTAGAGACACTTTCTTATTGGAAACCGTTGCGATGTGTACACGGATCACAAGAGTTTGAAGTACATCTTCACACAGAAGGAGCTTAACCTTAGGCAGAGGAGATGGTTGGAGCTCATAAAGGATTACGACATGAAGCTGCACTATCATCCCGGCAAGGCCAATGTTGTAGCAGACGTTTTGAGCCGTAAGAGTTATGTTAACACCCTCGTAAGCGGAGGGATGCCAAAGGAGTTAGCCGAGGATCTCAGGGAGCTACGCTTGGAGATTGTTCCTAGAGGTTATGTTGCAGCAATGGAAGTTCAGTCTACATTGTTGGGAAAAATTCGAGAAGCTCAGAAGGATGACAAGGAGATTGCCGAGATAAAGGAGAAGATGGGCGAAGGAAAAGCCAAAGGTTTTCGTGTGGATGAGCACGACACCTTATGGTTTGAGGACTGTATATATGTGCCCAATAATGCAGAGATCAGGAAGTTGATACTACAGGAAGCTCATGACTCGCCATACTCGATACACCCCGGAAACACCAAGATGTATTTGGATTTGAAGGAGCATTTCTGGTGGACTGGTATGAAGAAGGATATTGCCGAGTATGTAGCCGTATGTGATGTATGTCAGAGAGTGAAGGCAGAACATCATAAGCCAGCAGGATTACTGCAGCCTATGCCGATACCCGAATGGAAGTGGGATAAGCTTGGCATGGATTTCATCACCGGATTGCCCAGGACCCAATCGGGATATGATTCTATCTGGGTAGTAGTGGATCGCTTGACCAAAGTAGCCCACTTTATCCCTGTGAAAACCACCTATACAAGTGCGAAGTTGGCCAAGATATACATGACCAGGATCGTATGTCTGCAGGAGTTCCGAGGACCATCGTATCAGATAGAGGAACACAATTTACTTCAAAGTTTTGGCACCAGTTGCACCAGACTTTGGGAACCAGGCTGGAGTTCAGTATAGCTTTTCACCCGCACACAGATGGACAGACCGAGAGAGTCAATCAGATTCTGGAGGACATGTTGAGAGTTTGTGCGCTAGATTACGGATCTAGTTGGGATGAAAACTTGCCCTATGAGGAGTTCTCGTACAACAACAGCTACCAGGCCAGTTTGAAGATGGCACCTTTCGAAGTCGTGTATGGAAGAAGATGCCGAACACCGTTGATGTGGGATGAAGTTGGCCGCCAGTTGTTTCGACCAGATTTGATTAAGGAATCTGAAGAGAAGGTTAAGCTGATTCGGGATAGACTGAAGGTAGCTCAGTCCCGACAGAAGAGTTATGTAGATTCAAAATGCAAGGAGGTAGTCTACGAAATCAGAGATAGAGCGTATTTGCGAGTGTGACCTCTTCGAGGAGTTAAACGTTTTGGAGTTAAAGGAAAATTAGCCCCGAGATTTGTGGGACCGTACCGTGTTTCGGAACGCATGGGAGAGGTTGCCTACAAGTTGGAGTTACCCGAAGGACTGTCGGGAGTACATGATGTGTTTCACGTTTCCCAGTTGAAGAAGTGCCATGCAGAGATGGCCGATATTCCTCTGAGAGATACAGTGCCCCTGGAAGCGATTCAGTTGGAAAGTGATTTGAAATATGAGGAGAAACCTGTCAAGATTCTAGAGTTTGCCAGCCGAGTTACTCGCAGCAAGGTTATCAAGTTTTGCAAAGTTCAGTGGAGCCACCATACCGAGGACGAAGCCACCTGGGAATGATAGGATGGTCTACGCAAAGACCACCCGCACCTATTTTCTAGCCAACCCGAATCTCGAGGGCAAGATTCATCTTAAGGGGGGTAGGTTTGTAACATCCCAAATTTTTCAATTTGGAATGTTATATATAGGTCATTCATGCATATCTTATTTTATTGCATTTCGTTTTCGCGATCCTCGAAATTCTAAGCAACTCAAGGACCCTCGGAGAGAGTTGGGGATTTCACGTTTTTCATATTTGACTTTTATCAAATATTGAAACAAGGATCACTTTGGTTTTAATTTATTTTCTCTCCGAAAATATTTCACATTAAAAATATATGAGAGGATATAATAAGACTTCTCCAAAATTAATGAAATATTGAAGGAAAAATATTAAAATCAAATATTTGATGTAAATCGGATTTTATTGCTATTTTTTGAGTTAGGAAAAATACGCGTTTTTAAAAATTGTATTCTAGGCCCAAATAAATGTTCACCTTGTCCGGCATATTTTTAGAGGACGGGGAAAATTTATTTCGGGATTTTTGGAGTCTGTTTAGTATTTCTTTTCTTTATTTTTCTGCACGTCGGAATATTAAAAAAAAGGAAACCGACTCCGGGCCATACCCGACCGGGACTCCGCCCGGGGGGCTTTATAAGCCGGGGCCCCCTGCCACTCAGCCCACCCGCCAGCCCACCGCAGCCCGCGCCCCGCCGCCCAAACCCTAGCCGCCGCCCGCCGCTGCTGCGCCGCCGCCGCGCCGGATCCCGTCGCCGTTGACCGGTCGGTTTTCTACGATTAACCCCGGTTTTTTTATTTTCTTCGGTTTATTTTCGTTAGATCGGTTTTTCTGACGGTTTATTTATTTTGCGGACGTTCGTCCGTTCGTTCGTTTAAACGAACGCCGTTCACCCGTTAGTCACGGACAGCGAACGTTCATTCGTTAGCATGTTCGTCAGTTTTTCTTTTTCTCGGATTTTTCGCGATTATTTCCGATTGCGATTTCTGATTCGGATTTTCGTTCTAGTATAACTTTTCGCTCGTTTATCGGAATCAGGCGACTCAAGCGCCTAGATCTTCGTCTTGAAGCCCTCTTTCTGTTTAACCAACTAGAACAAGATTTTGATACTGTAAAATTTGACTTTAGTCCAGATTAGTAATCGGATCTTGTTTCTTTCGCCATTTGAGTTTCGTTGCTCCATTTGATTTGATTCTTTTCGTAAACTGGAGTTCTTAAGTTGAACTTTCTGGTTAGATCTTTTTATTTGAGTTTTACCCGTGCATCTTTGCTTGATTGCTTATGTATGTTATTATTTGTTTGCGATAGAATTCCCGGAGTGCGAAGCGTGCTACTACGAGTCACTAGGTTTTGCGGATCATCAGCAAGGCAAGTAACACATTGATCATACCCCTTCATTACCCCGTTTTTATGCATTAGTTACAACTCTCACACATTGCATGATTAGGATCTCTTAACTTGTGGGTTTGGGAAGTAGATGATGAGGTAGAACCTATTACCTGTTTTAATATCAAACCCTTGGGAGTTACTTCTATGTTATGCTTATATTGCTATGCTATGCTCGTAGACGTGGATTGGGTTGAGTGTATCCATGACAGTTGTGAGATTGTTAATTAATGGTTCAACTTAAGGTGGCAACTTTAATACACATCTGGGTGGATTGCTTGTTTGGGCACCTGGAGAATCCAGTGTTGTCGTAGGATATCCCGGAGTACCTGTGTGATCATCCTACGGTCCGCCACCCAGGCTCAAAGGGATCATAATATTATTCATGCTAGAAACTTCCGTGTGCAACCACAAGCCATTATGGGCTCTGGCATAGTGGAGTATGTTGCATGACCTCTTTCAGTGGTGGGCTAGCAGATGTAGAGGGAAAATAGGTGTAACTGTCCACCTAGAGTAAAGAGTTAATGCTTCTGAAAGACTGTGTCTCGGTCATCCGTTTCTCAAACACCATGTAGTGCGAGAAATACAATGGAGGCGATCGAGTCTTGTGGGGAAAAGTGCGCAAACCTCTGTAGAGTGTACAAACTAATCATGGTTAGCCATGTCCCCGGTTATGGACATCTTGAGTATCTAGTACTTGGATTATCCTATTGTATCTCATCACTCTAATTTAATTTGTTGGGTTGATAATTACCTTTAATTGGGATTGAGTTGGAGGAACCTTCTCAATGATGTTTCAACTACCATGATAGTTAAATAAAAAAATTTATTCCTTTGTTGTAGGGAAAAATTGGCTTTTCGCAAAAATCATTTAACCTTAGAGCCTCCACCAGCCATATATGCATATAGTGATAGCATAATCTGTTCATTGCTCTACTGGGTTATATTGCCAGCATATTCCATGTGCTGACCCATTTTTGGGCTGCAACGTATTATGTTGCAGACTTTTCAGACGACGAGTAAAGGTGCGATAGGTCGTTGTCATGCACTCAGCTATGCCGTTGGAGTTGATGGACTCACTTTATCTTCCAAGCCTTCCGCTGTTATCGTGTTAGATGGCCTTAAGCCATATTTATTGTAATAAGTTCTCTTTTGAGACAATCGGTAATAAGTGTGTGATTGCTACTCTGTTATAAATCCTTCGAGTACTGTGTGTGTCAGCATTACCGATCCTGGGATGACACTGAAGCACAGAGACTTGACCGTTTGAGGTCGGGTCGCTACATTTATTATACACTTTTATATTATTTTTGGGACTAACCTATTAACCGGAGGCCCAGCCCAGATTGCTGTTTTTTTTTTGCCTATTTCAGTGTTTCACAGAAAAGGAATATCAAACGGAGTCCAAATGGATTGAAACCTTCGGGAATGTGATTTTTGGAACGAACGTGATCCAGAGGACTTGGAGTCCATGTCAAGAAAGCAACGAGGAGGGCACGAGGCAGGGGGCGTGCCTACCCCCCTGGGCACGCCCTCCACCCTCATGGGCCCCTCGTGGCTCCACTGACCGACTTCTTTCGCCTATATATACCCATCTACCCTGGAAACATCAGAGACGGAGCCAAAACCCTATTTCCACTGCCGCAACCTTCTGTACCCGTGAGATCCCTTCTTGGGGCCTTTTTCGGTGCTCCGCCGGAGGGGGCATTGATCACGGAGGGCTTCTACATCAACACCATAGCCTCTCCGATGATGTGTGAGTAGTTTACCTCAGACCTTTGGGTCCATAGTTATTAGCTAGATGGCTTCTTCTCTCTCTTTGGATCTCAATACCATGTTCTCCTCGATCTTCTTGGAGATCTATTCGATGTAATCTTATTTTGTGGTGTGTTTGTCGAGATCCGATGAATTGTGGGTTTATGATCAAGTTTATCTATGAACAATATTTGAATCTCCTCTGAATTCTTTTATGTATGATTGGTTAACTTTGCAAGTCTCTTCGAATTATCAGTTTGGTTTGGCCTACTATATTGATCTTTCTTGCAATGGGAGAAGTGCTTAGCTTTGGGTTCAATCTTGCGGTGTCTGTGGGTGTACAAAAGAGGGGGCGCACCTTTGTACCTCTTTACCTGTGCACGGGCAGTCGGAGCCGCGCCCACGGCCACACCAAGCAGAGCAGGGGAGGTGAACCGAGGTAAAACCAAAGCCCGAGGCAACCAGAGCAACGCCAAGGCCAAGACCACAAAGAGTAGAGGGACGAAGGAGGTTCCCCCGGCAAGGCCCTCTCCGAGGCAGCCTCAGCAGCCCCGGCAAGACCCTTGCCGGGGAAGCTCACCCCACACCAACAGAGCGAGCCACCCTTGAGCCCACGGTCTCCGACATCACGTTGGGCCAGGGCTCGGGAGGCACCTCCATGGTGGCATGCAGATCTTTGTGAAGACAAGGAACACTCAAGATCAGATGAGGATTAGAAGACAGCGATCCTCGGCAAGATCCTTGCTGAGGGAAACCACAAGACCCCCGGCAAGATCCTTGCCGGGGACGACAGCGCGCCACGACAAGACCCTTGCCGGGCCACCCGGCAAGGCCCTCACCGAGGACACCAGCAGAGCCACTGCCAGGCCCGCACCAACCAAGTCTCCGTCGCCGTTCGCATGCAGCTGCAAGCCCAAACCAGCTGGGTAGGCACCTGCGTGGCAACATGCAGCTTCCAGGCCAACTCAGCAGGAGCCTGCGTGGCGGCATGCAGATCTTCGTGAAGACCCTACCACCGCGCCACCTCAGCTGCCTGCCTGCCTACATGGCACCGCATGCATCGCTGGCCAGGGCGCGTGTCGAAGCGAGGAGGAGCGGCGACGGACGGGACGGGCCTCGCCCCCGTCCCCGATAAAGCTAGGGACACCTCAGCAGCGCATTAAATGCGTCTTGTCCTGTAATACGAGCGATAAGCTCGCAATACTGTACGCCTTTCCACCTCATGTGTGCCACTGTGGCAACCCCTTTTCCTATAAAAGGAGGCCAAAGGCGACCAGGAGAAGGATTCGGCTCTTTCGAACCACGCACTCACCACAGCTAGTTCGAGAGCTCGAGAACTCTCTGAAATACACACACGAAAGCAGGACTAGGGTTTTACGCATCCTCGCGGCCCGAACCTGGGTAAACGATCCTTGTGTTGACTACTGATCCTGCTCTTCTTGCAACCCTGCGCCCCGACAACCGTAGTAGGGATTCTTGTGATCCCATAGGTGTCGTTCCACACCGACATCTTTGGCGCGCCAGGTAGGGGGCGCAATTGTGAGGATCTGGTCTAGTAGTTCGCCTAGCAGTTCTTCGTCGCCATGGCTCCCAAGAAGGAGACGGCTATGAGGAAAGGGAACCGCCTGCGAACGTGAAGGACGCCAGCGCGGCGACAGAAAAGCTAAGTCATTCAGAGCCTTGAGTTATTTCCTCTTATACATAAGGTTATCGTCCTCGGAGATCTTGCCTATGTATGGAAAACTTGAACGCGAAGGGGCCTTTCCGCGATTGGCAACGCCCTTGTTCTATTTCGAGTCCGCTCAACAGCTCAAAGCGGCCGCGTCGAGAGTGGCGGGGTAGCCTTCCGCACCTAGCAACGCTCCCGACTCTAACTCGAGTCAAGCTCGACAGTTCGGGCGGCTGCGCTAAGGGCGGTAAGGTGGTTCGCCCGGCAGGCCAATGGGGATCCGTCCCCAAGACGCCGCCCTGGGTTTACGCGCCGGCAAACCTACCCAGTTAACGTAGGGTGGACATATGAAGGAAAATCGAACAGGAAAATAACATGCATGATACTAAAAGTGCTGTAGAGTTATGTTGCATCAAATTGTTGCTGCGGTTCTGACTAGAGATGGAAATTGTCTTGGTTGTGAACCTGCAGCAGCGATAAAAAAACGGGGTGCCTAATCCCGGCGCTGGCCCTCCACCCTCTGGATTTCGCCGACACGGCTGATGATGGGCTTGATGCGCTCCATGAGCGGCGCGAGGTCAGTACCCTCCAGCAAGCTCTCCAGCGCGGCGTCGAAGTCGAGGTCGGGGTACCAGTACGCCACCTTGGTAAGAACCTTGGTCATGGCACCCTGGCAAAGCCTCCGGGACTCGTCGGCCAGTGAGGCCGCCCGGTTGGCGTGAAGCCGCTCCAAAGCACCGACGACCTTCTCAAAGAACATGGTCAGGCTGCAATTGGCGCTCACGCTCCGCTCTGGGGCATACCTCACGTCCGGCATCCCCATGGTGGCCAGCTGTGCGGCGGCCTTGTTGGCAACGATGGCAAGGCGGTCGAGCCAGCGGTTCTCGCCCTCCACGTGATCCATGAAGTTGAGAGCCTCGTTCTTCCGCAGCTGCTTCTCGTCCTCCAGGTTTTTGGTTAGGGTCTCCTCCCTGGCCCTGGCCTCCGACAGCATCTTCTCAAGACCCTCCAGATTCAGCTTGAGGTCCTGGATGGAGTTGTTAGCCTCGGAAAGCTCCCCGGCCTTGCTGAGGACCGCGCCCTGCGCCTCTGTCAGGGCGCTGTTAAGCGTGTCCTTCTCCTGGGACAGCTTCAGGGCCTGCTCCTTCAGCCCGTCATGCTCCGCCTCCAGCTCCTTCGCCTTGCCGGCGTGAACCTGGGCCTGGGCATTGAGTGCCTCTTTGTGCCTCTGCTCCAGCCCACTGGTCCGCTGCAAGACAAGCTTCTCCACCTCTTCATCCTTGCCGCGAAGCGTGGCGGCAAGCTTCTCCTCACGCACGGCAAGGTCCTCCTCCTAGGAGTTTAGCGCGGCCTCGTGCTGGGTCCGGGCAGCTTCGGCGGCAGCGGCCAAGTTCCTCGCCGTTTCTTGGGCTTTCTCGACGTCGGCGAGCTTCATGGTGAGCTCCACGTCGCGCTTGGCCAGCTCGCCCTGGGCAGCCTTCAGCTCCTTGTGAGCCTCACGGAACCAGTCCTGCGTCTCGGCAACGCGCTTCTGGAGGTCCGCCTCCGCCTTCTCCACCACCGCCGTCCTGGACTTAGCCTTGTCCAGGTGGGCGCAGTCGAGCGCCTGGAGCTTCCGGAAGCTGGCGCCCATGGCGTGGAGGAGCCGCTCCTCCTGCGAGCCGTCGCCACCAACGCTCAGCTCATCGACGACTACAAGCCCGGTGGCGGCAAGCACTTCGTCATCAAACACCTCTCCCTCGACGGGCGTCCTGGTGCTCGACGCGCCTGGAAGGTGGACGAACAAGTCGTCACTCACCCTCAGGTACTTGCCGGAGCCGGAAGCGGCAGAGGAGGAAGGCTGGTCATCAGCCACCTCCTCCTCCTCCTCGGCAGCGGCCTTGCCAGCCTCCCCGGTAGGCCCCTTGGCGGTGTCCTCAGCAGCGCCCTCGGCGGCGATCTTCTCGGCGTCCACCTCGGCGGCCTTGGCGGCGTCTTCGGCAGCGCCCTTGACGGCCTCCTCGGCGGCGATCCTCTCGGCGTCCGCCTCGGTGGCCTTGGCGACGTCCTCGACGATGGCATCCACGTCCTCTGGGTTCACCCAGGAGGAATCTGGACACCAAAGAAGGGAGTAAGGCGAAGCCAAGGCCAAGAGCAAGAAAGAAAAAGGAACAGGGACGAAGGGCGAGCGACTTACCGGCACCAGTGCCTGGCCAGGAAAAGGAAGTCCCCTTCCCGCCAACATTTGGCGTCGAGGCAAAGCCACCGGCGCCCAAGTCCTCCCCCTCCTCCTCCATGTGCGTGGGCTCGGTGCTTGGCGCCCTTGCCGGGGACGCCCCTCATGGCGGCGTGGTCGATGGGGGCGGCGTGTTGGGAGTAGCCCTCTGCGGCTCCTCCTGCTGCTGCTCTCCTCCTGCGTACCTGGCAAGGTCAGCGCCAAAGTGTCGTGCCCCTGACACATGGTGACGAGGGGAGAGTGATGAACTTACGCTGGGGGTTATGCTGGGTGTCGGGGATATACCCCGCGGTATGACCCGGCCGGACTTGGCATTTCACCGATGACCCGGCCGGACTCATGGGTCTGGTGGCTCATTGGTCAAACAGCTCATGGACCAGACGACTCACTGGAGACCCGGCGGGCGGATCAGACGGACGCCACGGCCCAAGGCCCAGCAGGCTGGCTTATACTCCGGTGGGCCGGCTTAAGATGAAAGGTGTGAGGATTATTTCCTTTACAAGGAAGCAAGACCTGGACTTGTATTGTAACACCCCGCATGTAACTTGCCATAATTGTAACTCCGACTCTTGCCATTTCCGGCTATGTGATATGTTTTTCCCTCCGTTGTTGGGTTTTGTCTTTCGTTTTGTATTTTGTCATGTCATGCATTTTCATATCATGTCATCATGTGCATTGCATTCGCATACGTGTTCGTCTTGTGCTTCCGAGCATTCTCCCCGTTGTCCGTTTTCCAATCCGGCGCTCCTATCTCCTCCGGTGCACCCCTCTAGTTTTTCTTTCGTGTGCGTGTATCAAACTTTCTCGGAATGGACCGGGGCTTGTCAAGTGGTCTTAATATACCACCCGGAGTCTACCGGTCAAGTTTCGTTCCATTCGGAGGTCGTTTGGTACTCCAACGGTTAACCGGGCCTCCGCAATGTCCATTTGAGTGTCCAGCAAAAACCCCCTCCAAAACCAGCCCAAAGCCCACCAAACTCTCTTCCATGCTCTAGGTCGTTCGATCACGATCATGTGGGCGAAAACCGCACCTCATTTGGAGTCTCCTAGCTCCCTCTACCTATAAATGAGTGGGCATCCCGAAAAACGAAACTGCAGTCGAAACCCTAACCCTCTCCCTCCGCGCCGCGCCGGACGCGTCCGCCCGCGCCGGACACGTCCGCCCGCGCCGGCGGACGAATCGCCCGTTGACACGTCAGCGCCCGCCGCCGCCGTTCCCCGCCGGCCCGCGGGCCCGACCCCGGCCCCCGCGGCCCACGCCCGCCGCCGCCCGCCGCCGCGTGCCTGCCCCGCCGCCTCCGCCGCTGCCTCCGCGCCTGCCCATCTCCGCCGCCGCGCGCCCGCGCCTCCCCGCGCGCCCGCTGCCGCCGGCCATCGCCGCCTCGTCCCGCGCGCCTGCCCCGCCGCCCGTGCGCTCGCCGCCGCCGCCCGTAGCTCGCCGTGGCTCGCCGCCTCGCGCCGGCGCGCCCCCGCCCGCCGCCGGTCTTCCTCGCCGCCGCCGCCGCCCTCGGGTGCTCCGCCACCGGCCGGCGCCGCCGCTCCCCTGCGCCCCCTCGTCCTCTCCCGTCGCCGGCCTCCTCCCTTCTCCTCCCGCCGGCGAGCCGCGCCGCCGCCTCGGCCGCGCCCGAGCCCGAGACGACGCCGGCCCCGATCCCATCTGGGTCAACGGAGGTTGACTCCCGAAACCCTAGTTTTTTTCGCTAAGTCCTCATTTATTCTCAGCAACTTGCTATGTTTCCGATGCCGTAACTTTGTGCATGTAGCTCCGATTCGCGCGTATAATATGTCAAATTGTTCGTCTCGTGATGCTCTTCATTTTGTTCAATTGCACCATTTTCATTAGAGGTCATCTTGATGCCCAAATCTTCGTTGGAAGAGGGCTAGTTACTGTTAATCTCTGGTTCTTATCAGAACTTGGAGATTTGTCATTTTTGTATCATTTATTCTGTGCATCTTATGAGCATGAGCTCTACATGGGTTTTGAAGTATGCCATGCCATCTCTCTAGTGGTATAGTCCATGTATTTTTGTGATCTTTGTGGTGACTAGCACAAGCATGCAAAGTAGGCCCCGTAATATTTCTGATTTCAGGGACTTAGTGATTTCTCTAAGTCTTTGTCTGCTGTAATTTTGTTGCCATGTAAACTGGATGCTACAGAGAGATCCATGCATATTTTGGAGATGTTCAGTAAGGATGTTTTGTAGCTATAGTTTTAATTGATCCATTCCTGCAATTGTTTGCAATTTTAGAGTACCATAGCATGACTCAATCTTGCTCTACTTTTGCTATAAAATATTTCTGGCAGATTCTTAACGTGACATGCATTTTTGCCAAGCTTATTGTAGTTGATCCATACATGCTATGCAATTGTTCTTGCCATGTATAGCTTCATAAACATGCCATCTTGCTGTAGGTATGCTTGGGTTTTCATGCATTGCTCTGTAGTGAGTGCATCAAGCTCACAAAGAGGCCTACATATTAACATTTCTGCCATGCTCTGTTTTCTGCTAAGTCTGAAACCTGATAACGATACTTGCTATGTTTACATGCTTTCCATCATATCTTCTGGTCCTTTTTGGCTTATGGTCAGTAAGGGACTTTTGTCATGTGCATTTAGTAGAACACTACCATGCCTTGTTTTGCTATGTTAAGTTCCTGTAACATGTTGATTTCGTGCTCTGAACATTGCTACCTGATGCTGATTTCTGCCATGTCCAGTTTTTCACCAAGTCTGTGAACCTGTAATCTTTTGCACTATTGCCATGCTTGTTTGAGCTTGATATGTTGTGAACTAGCAGTAGCTCAGTGTTCATCTTTTGTCAAGCATCTCCTGTAGATTACTTCCATGTGCTTTGTTGCTATGTTGGGGTGCTGTAGCATTGTTACTTGTAGCATTTTAAGTGCTATCTTGCTGTTTATCGCAGATTCGTGTCATTCTTGTTTTGCTTGTCATTTGCAAACCGTGTATCCGATTCCGGTGATCTTTATATCGATTTCGACCGAAATCATCTCATCTTTCCAGTGGCATGCTTGGTTTGCCAAGTTACTGCCATGTTCATCATTTCCCTTCCGGAGCACGCATATGCATCGCATATCATATCTTGCATATCATACATGTTTTGCATCTTTTTGCTTGTGCATTACTCGTTGTTGATTGTGGTTCCGTTTGTTTGTGTGCTTGTCTTGGGTAGAGCCGGGAGACGAGTTCGTGAACGAGGAACCTGTCGAGTACACTTACGAGGATCAAGCTTTCGACAACTCTGAGAATCTTGCAGGCAAGATGACCACCCCTCGAAATCACTTCTATCTTTGCTATGATAGTTGTTTCGCTCTATTGCCATGCTCGCTACCTATCTCTTTCTATATCATGTCTCCTATTTCAGCCATGTCAGCCCCTAACCATCCTTTCCTAGCAAACCGTTGTTTGGCTATGTTACCGCTTTTGCTCAGCCCCTCTTATAGCGTTGTTAGTTGCAGGTGAAGTTGAAGTTTGTTCCATGTCGGAACATGGATATGTTGGGATATCACAATATCTCTTATTTAATTAATGCATCTATATATTTTGGTAAAGGGTGGAAGGCTCGGCCTTATGTCTGGTGTTTTGTTCCACTCTTGCCGCCCTAGTTACTGTTATACCGGGATTATGTTCCTTGAGTTTGCGTTCCTTACACGGTCGGGTGATTTATGGGACCCCCTTGACAGTTCGCCTTGAATAAAACTCCTCCAGCATGGCCCAACTTTGGTTTTACTATTTGCCGCCTAAGCCTTTTCCCCCGGGTTTTCGCGAGCCCGAGGGTCATCTTATTTTAACCCCCCCGGGCCAGTGCTCCTTCGAGTGTTGGTCCAAACTGAGCAGACTGCGGGGCCACCTCCTGGAAACTCGAGGTCTGGTTTTACTCGTAGGATGTCTCATCCGGTGTGCCCTGAGAACGAGATATGTGCAGCTCCTATCGGGATTTGTCGGCACATTCGGGTGGCTTTGCTGGTCTTGTTTTACCATTGTCGAGATGTCTTGTAAACCGGGATTCCGAGACTGATCGGGTCTTTCCGGGAGAAGGTTTATCCTTCGTTGACCGTGAGAGCTTATGATGGGCTAAGTTGGGACCCCCCTGCAGGGTATTATCTTTCGAAAGCCGTGCCCGCGGTTATGAGGCAGATGGGAATTTGTTAATGTCCGGTTTTAGACAACTTGTCACTTGACCCAATTAAAATACACCAAGTGCGTGTGTAGCCGTGATGGTCTCTTCTCGGCGGTATCCGGGAAGTGAACACGGTCTGTGTTATGTTTGACGTAAGTAGGTGTTCAGGACCTCTTCTTGGTCATTGCCAGATGACGCTCGTTCCATTGCTTCTCTTCTCGCTCTCATTTGCGCAAGTTAGCCACCATATATGCTTTTGCCGCTGCAGCTCCACCTCTTTGCACCTCTTTGTCCTATAAGCTTAAATAGTCTTGATCTCGCGGGTGTGAGATTGCTGAGTCCCCGTGACTCACAGATACTTCCAACACCAGTTGCAGGTGCCGACGATGCCAGTGCAGATGAAGGCGTCGATCTCAAGTGGGAGTTCGACGAGGAACGTGGTCGTTACTATGTGTCTTTTCCTGATGATCAGTAGTGGTGCCCAGTTGGGACGATCGGGGATCTAGCATTTGGGGTTGTCTTATTTTCATCTGGATTTTGACCGTACTCGGTCTATATGATTGTAATTTGGATGATGTATGAATGATATTTATGTATTGTGTGAAGTGGCGATTGTAAGCCAACTCTTTATCCCATTCTTGTTCATTACATGGGATTGTGTGAAGATGACCCTTCTTGCGACAAAACCACTATGCGGTTATGCCTCTAAGTCGTGCCTCGACACGTGGGAGATATAGCCGCATCGTGGGCGTTACAAGTTGGTAATCAGAGCCATCCCCGACTTAGGAGCCCCCTGCTTGATCGAATCGCTGGCGTTGTTGAGTCTAGAATAAAAATGTTTTGAGTCTTAGGATTATATATAACGGAGAGTAGGATTCTTTTTACTCCTCAGTCCCTTCGTCGCTTTGGTGAGGTCTCCTGACGTAGAAGTTTTGACTATTCTCTCCTCAAATTTCACTAAAAAAAATTTTAGGATCACGCGGGTATCTTGGAATCGTTCCGATCGAATTGTGACGAGAACATTGTTCTTGGTGCCTCCTGTCATTTAGGGGTTGTGGCAGTGTCCCGGGGAGTTGAGCTCCGAGGTGTTGTCGTCACAATTTTATCGTTGCAGTTCTGGAATACCTGAGTTTCGCCGACATCGAAATCTCTTTTATGCAGTTGTTGGTGAGATCACCTCGACGCCACCCAGTACTGGGGCGGGAGTTCGGGAGTATTGCCATAACTTGTATAACGGATGTTTTTCGAAGGTTGAGGTAAACGATTTCCGAAGGTTTCTTGGTTATGTGTTGACGGATGGATACAGCTGGATCTAGGGATTGTTAGTTTGGGTGATATATATTTGTGTCCCCTGTATCCCCTACACCAGATTGCATAACCAGAAAGTTTCGGGAGTTTATAAGTGGGAATTCAAGTAGGCTTAGGATTTCTTTCCGACAGACGCATGATATGAGATTGGGGTTCGACGTCTAGTGGTCCGCCTGTATACGGTTGATTTTACAGTGGTCTCGTTGTGTCTTACAGAGTCCATGGCTTTGCCGACTCGGGGACGCTTCGTATGTCATGTGCACAGCCTTGTACATGATGGTGCTGTACGATTGAGCCCGTGTGGGCCCCACCACGAAAACTTCGGACGAAATTTCTATCATATGTTTGTTCCGGCTTATTCTGCAAGCCAATACTTTGTTTTATTTTGTATTGTGGTATTCGAGTTTCTTCGAATTCATATGTTCATTCCATATCTTTTCAAGTGGCTTCTCAACTTATGGAAGTGTGATGATTTACTACGGAAGTCATTCGTTCATCTTCGTTCGAATGTTTATTGTGAAGACTATATGTTGCAATTTCTATCCGTTTGATTCTACTTATCTTTTGTCTATCAAGATGCTAACGGATGTCACCCTCTTCAGGATGGCTCCGCCAACGCGTCAGAATCCGGATCGAAATGAAGGGAGTCAAGCGATCCCTCCGCCACCACCTCCACCTCCGGAGGCATGGCAATCAATCATGGCAGCCACCAACGCCAATGCTCAGATGATTCTGCAACTCTTGCAAGAACGTACTCAAGGGCAAGGCAATCAAGGCAATCAAGGTCAAGGCAACAATCAGTTTCACTTTGCCACTCTCAACCAGTTTCTCGCAAATCAGCCCAAGTCTTTCAGCTACTGTGCCGAGGCCACGGATGCCGATGATTGGCTCGTGGACATCAACAAGCATTTTGAATGTAGCAATGTCAGGCCTGAGGACTTTGTCAAGTTCGCTTCTTTCCAGCTCAAGGACCAAGCTGCTGATTGGTTTCAGCAATACAAAGATTCCAGAGGAGGTCGTGTGATTACTTGGACTGACTTCTGTCGGGACTTCAAAGCGCACCACATTCCACAAAGTGTTGTTGAGAGCAAGCGCGAGGAGTTCCGCAATCTCAAGCAAGGAAACATGTCTGTGTATCAATATAACACTCAGTTTCAGAAACTTGCTCGCTTCGCTAAACAAGACGTTCCTGATGAGAAGAGCATGATCTATCACTTCAGAGGTGGCCTTAAAGAGGATCTGCAGTTAGCTCTCGTTCTTGTTGAGCCTACTCAGTTTGATCAATTCTACAATATGGCACTGAAGCAAGAGGCTGCTCAGCTCAAGTGTGAGGCTTCTAAGAAGAGAGTCAGAGACGCAGTTCAGTCTTCTTCTTCCTCACTTGTGTCAGCTAAGCAACAGAAGTTCTGGTTGCCTCCTCCTCCGTTTCGTCAATCTTACCAGCAGAAGAACAAAGGTGGCCATAGTTCTTCCAACTCTTCCAACTCTGGCTATCAGAACAAGTCTCAGAATCAAGCTCCAAAGTCCAATGCTCCTTATCACCGTCCACTCTCAGAGGTGACTTGCAACAAATGTCAGCAGAAAGGTCACTATGCTAACAAGTGCTTCAACCAGAGGCGTCTTCCTCCTCCTCCTCCTGTCAGATCTTCCAGCAATGCAGTGGTCAAGCTTAATCCAAAGTTTGCCAAGGTGAACATGATGAATGCAGCTCAAGCGGAGGAATCTACTGATGTGATAATGGGTAATCTCTCAGTTAATGATATTCCTGCAAAAGTTCTTTTTGATACTGGTGCATCGCATTCTTTCTTGTCATACCCATTTGCATCGAAGCACAATGTTGACACAGAGATTTTATCCAAAGTTATGCAAGTTGTTTCTCCGGGAAAGCTTTTGTCGTCTAGTTTGGTTGCTCCCGATGTTTCCATCAAGTTGGGCGACTATAAATTTCAGTCTTCTCCAATTGTCCTTGGTGACTCGGATATTGATCTTATTCTCGGGATGGACTGGCTTTCTAAGCACAAAGCTCAACTTGATTGTGCTGCCAGGGAAATTCAATTGACACACTCGTCTGAGGATGTGATTATTTTTGCCGCTCGTAATGAAACCATTCGGTTTTTCTCTCTCAATGAGAAGGGCGAATTGGATGCCATCTCTCAAATTCCAGTAGTTTGCGAGTATCAAGATGTCTTTCCAGAAGAGCTTCCGGGTATGCCTCCGCACCGGCCAGTTGAGTTCGTTATCGAACTAGAGCCTGGTACTGTACCCGTTTGCAAGCGTCCATACAAGCTTGGACCAAACGAGCTGAAGGAATTGAAGAAGCAGCTCGATGAACAAGAACGTCTGGGTTTGATCAGACCGAGTTCTTCTCCATGGGGTTGTGGTGTTCTTTTTGTCAAGAAGAAGGATGGCACGGACCGACTTTGTGTCGACTACCGTCCATTGAATAAGAAGACAATCAAGAACAAGTATCCACTTCCCAACATCAATGAGCTATTTGAACAACTCAAGGGCGCTAAAGTATTCTCGAAGCTTGACCTTCGTATGGGTTATCATCAGATTCGCATTCGTGAAGAAGATATTCCCAAGACAGCATTCAGAACAAGCTTTGGTTCTTATGAATATACTGTCGTGTCTTTCGGCCTTGTCAATGCTCCTCCGGTCTTCTCTCGGATGATGAATTTCATCTTCAACCCCTATACCAATGAATTTGTTCTGGTGTATCTAGATGATATCTTGGTCTTCTCCAAGAATAAGCAGGATCATGCCAAACATTTGCGATTGGTGCTCGACAAGCTCAGAGAGTATCAATTCTATGCGAAGTTCTCCAAATGTGAGTTTTGGCTCGATGAAGTTCTTTTCCTTGGTCACATCATATCCGCCAAAGGCATCGCTGTTAACCCCGAGAAGGTGTCCGCAGTTCTGGATTGGGAACCTCCTCAAAATGTCAAGCAGCTCCGCAGTTTCCTGGGTCTTGCAAGTTATTGCCGAAGATTCGTTGAGAATTTTTCCAAGATTGCAAAGCCTCTTTCCAACCTCCTACAGAAGCATGTGAAATATGTCTGGTCTCCTGAGTGTGAAGTCGCTTTCAACACTCTCAAACATAAACTAGTCACAGCTCCTGTCTTGACTCCTCCTGATGAATCCAAGCCATATGAAGTTTTCTGTGATGCTTCTCTCCAAGGTCTCGGTGCTGTGTTAATGCAAGAGAAGAAAGTTGTGGCCTATACCTCTCGGCAGTTGAAGCCCAACGAGAAGAACTACCCCACTCACGATCTTGAGTTGGCGGCAGTTGTCCATGCTTTGGTTACGTGGAGACATCTCTTGTTGGGAAGACAAGTGGACATTTTCACTGATCACAAGAGTCTCAAGTATATCTTCACTCAGCCCAATCTCAATCTCAGGCAGACTCGATGGGTCGAAATGATTCAAGAGTACAATCCGAGTATTGAATATACTCCAGGCAAGGCTAATGTCATTGCAGATGCTTTAAGCAGGAAAGCTTATTGCAACAGCTTAATTCTCAAGCCGTTCCAACCGGATCTTTGTGAAGCTTTCCGCAAGCTGAATCTCCAAGTTGTTCCTCAAGGCGTTCTTGCCAACCTCATAGTATCTCCTACTCTGGAAGATCAAATTCGTGAGGCACAACTCCTTGATGCCATGGTGAAGAAGGTGAAACGTGGTATCGACAAGGGTCTTTCCAAATACAAGTGCTATCGCATTGATGACAGAGACACTTTGTTCTTCGAGGACCGGATTGTGGTTCCGAAAGGTGATCTAAGGAAAGTCATAATGAACGAAGCGCACAATTCCCTCCTTTCCATTCATCCTGGAAGTACGAAGATGTATCATGACCTCAAGCAGTCGTATTGGTGGACTCGAATGAAGCGACAAATTGCTCAATTCGTGAATGAATGTGATGTCTGCCGAAGAGTGAAAGCAGAACACCAACGACCAGCTGGTCTCCTCCAACCTCTCGCTATTCCGGAATGGAAGTTTGATCATATCGAAATGGACTTCGTGACTGGATTTCCCAAGTCCAAGCGCGGAAATGACGCTATCTTCGTTGTCATTGACAAGCTCTCTAAAGTGGCTCATTTCCTTCCTATCAAAGAATCCATCACAGCAGCTCAGCTGGCAGAGCTCTACACCTCAAAAATTGTATCCTTGCACGGCATTCCACAATTGATTTCTTCAGATCGTGGAAGCATCTTCACCTCTAAGTTCTGGGACTCCTTCCAGAAGGCCATGGGCACAAACATTCGCTTCAGCACAGCTTTTCATCCTCAAACTAGTGGCCAAGTCGAGCGAGTCAATCAAATTCTTGAAGATATGCTCAGGGCTTGTGTCATTTCTTTTGGCATGAAATGGGAAGATTGTCTTCCATATGCTGAATTCTCCTACAACAACAGCTTCCAAGCGAGTTCGGGCAAAGCCCCATTCGAGATTCTCTATGGCAGAAAGTGCCGTACTCCTCTCAATTGGTCAGAGACTGGTGAACGCCAACTTCTCGGCAATGACTTAATCACTGAAGCTGAAGAAATGTGTAAAGTCATCCGTGATAATCTCAAAGCCGCGCAATCGCGCCAGAAGAGTTACTATGATAGTAAGCATCGCGATTTGACTTTCGAGATCGGAGACCATGTCTACCTCCGCGTCTCTCCAATGAAAGGCACTCGTCGTTTCGGTATCAAAGGGAAGCTTGCCCCTAGATACGTGGGTCCTTTCAAGATCATTGGCAAAAGAGGCGACCTCGCCTATCAACTTGAGCTTCCTTCCAACTTTGCGAACGTGCACGATGTGTTCCACGTGTCACAGCTCCGCAAGTGCTTCAAGACGCCTGAGCGCACTATCAACTTCGAAGAGATTGACCTTCAAGAAGATTTGTCTTATCATGAGCACCCCGTTGCTATTCTTGAAGAAACTGAGCGCAAGACTCGCAACAAGTCTATCAAATTCCTCAAAGTGAAGTGGTCGCACCATTCCGACCGGGAAGCCACCTGGGAACGCGAGGACCATCTCCGTTCCGAATATCCGGAGTTCTTTCAGTCCTAGATCTCGGGACGAGATCCTCTCGTAGTGGTGGAGTGTTGTAACACCCCGCATGTAACTTGCCATAATTGTAACTCTGACTCTTGCCATTTCCGGCTATGTGATATGTTTTTCCCTCCGTTGTTGGGTTTTGTCTTTCGTTTTGTATTTTGTCATGTCATGCATTTTCATATCATGTCATCATGTGCATTGCATTCGCATACGTGTTCGTCTTGTGCTTCCGAGCATTCTCCCCGTTGTCCGTTTTCCAATCCGGCGCTCCTATCTCCTCCGGTGCACCCCTCTAGTTTTTCTTTCGTGTGCGTGTATCAAACTTTCTCGGAATGGACCGGGGCTTGTCAAGTGGTCTTAATATACCACCCGGAGTCTACCGGTCAAGTTTCGTTCCATTCGGAGGTCGTTTGGTACTCCAACGGTTAACCGGGCCTCCGCAATGTCCATTTGAGTGTCCAGCAAAACCCCCCTCCAAAACCAGCCCAAAGCCCACCAAACTCTCTTCCATGCTCTAGGTCGTTCGATCACGATCGTGTGGGCGAAAACCGCACCTCATTTGGAGTCTCCTAGCTCCCTCTACCTATAAATGAGTGGGCATCCCGAAAAACGAAACTGCAGTCGAAACCCTAACCCTCTCCCTCCGCGCCGCGCCGGACGCGTCCGCCCGCGCCGGACACGTCCGCCCGCGCCGGCGGACGAATCGCCCGTTGACACGTCAGCGCCCGCCGCCGCCGTTCCCCGCCGGCCCGCGGGCCCGACCCCGGCCCCCGCGGCCCACGCCCGCCGCCGCCCGCCGCCGCGTGCCTGCCCCGCCGCCGGCCGCCGCCTCCGCCGCTGCCTCCGCGCCTGCCCATCTCCGCCGCCGCGCGCCCGCGCCTCCCCGCGCGCCCGCTGCCGCCGGCCATCGTCGCCTCGTCCCGCGCGCCTGCCCCGCCGCCCGTGCGCTCGCCGCCGCCGCCCGTAGCTCGCCGTGGCTCGCCGCCTCGCGCCGGCGCGCC
This sequence comes from Aegilops tauschii subsp. strangulata, assembly GCF_002575655.3. NCBI lineage: Eukaryota > Viridiplantae > Streptophyta > Magnoliopsida > Poales > Poaceae > Aegilops > Aegilops tauschii. The sequence goes on from NC_053038.3 coordinate 355,690,799, forward strand.
CCCGCCCGCCGCCGGTCTTCCTCGCCGCCGCCGCCGCCCTCGGGTGCTCCGCCACCGGCCGGCGCCGCCGCTCCCCTGCGCCCCCTCGTCCTCTCCCGTCGCCGGCCTCCTCCCTTCTCCTCCCGCCGGCGAGCCGCGCCGCCGCCTCGGCCGCGCCCGAGCCCGAGACGACGCCGGCCCCGATCCCATCTGGGTCAACGGAGGTTGACTCCCGAAACCCTAGTTTTTTTCGCTAAGTCCTCATTTATTCTCAGCAACTTGCTATGTTTCCGATGCCGTAACTTTGTGCATGTAGCTCCGATTCGCGCGTATAATATGTCAAATTGTTCGTCTCGTGATGCTCTTCATTTTGTTCAATTGCACCATTTTCATTAGAGGTCATCTTGATGCCCAAATCTTCGTTGGAAGAGGGCTAGTTACTGTTAATCTCTGGTTCTTATCAGAACTTGGAGATTTGTCATTTTTGTATCATTTATTCTGTGCATCTTATGAGCATGAGCTCTACATGGGTTTTGAAGTATGCCATGCCATCTCTCTAGTGGTATAGTCCATGTATTTTTGTGATCTTTGTGGTGACTAGCACAAGCATGCAAAGTAGGCCCCGTAATATTTCTGATTTCAGGGACTTAGTGATTTCTCTAAGTCTTTGTCTGCTGTAATTTTGTTGCCATGTAAACTGGATGCTACAGAGAGATCCATGCATATTTTGGAGATGTTCAGTAAGGATGTTTTGTAGCTATAGTTTTAATTGATCCATTCCTGCAATTGTTTGAAATTTTAGAGTACCATAGCATGACTCAATCTTGCTCTACTTTTGCTATAAAATATTTCTGGCAGATTCTTAACGTGACATGCATTTTTGCCAAGCTTATTGTAGTTGATCCATACATGCTATGCAATTGTTCTTGCCATGTATAGCTTCATAAACATGCCATCTTGCTGTAGGTATGCTTGGGTTTTCATGCATTGCTCTGTAGTGAGTGCATCAAGCTCACAAAGAGGCCTACATATTAACATTTCTGCCATGCTCTGTTTTCTGCTAAGTCTGAAACCTGATAACGATACTTGCTATGTTTACATGCTTTCCATCATATCTTCTGGTCCTTTTTGGCTTATGGTCAGTAAGGGACTTTTGTCATGTGCATTTAGTAGAACACTACCATGCCTTGTTTTGCTATGTTAAGTTCCTGTAACATGTTGATTTCGTGCTCTGAACATTGCTACCTGATGCTGATTTCTGCCATGTCCAGTTTTTCACCAAGTCTGTGAACCTGTAATCTTTTGCACTATTGCCATGCTTGTTTGAGCTTGATATGTTGTGAACTAGCAGTAGCTCAGTGTTCATCTTTTGTCAAGCATCTCCTGTAGATTACTTCCATGTGCTTTGTTGCTATGTTGGGGTGCTGTAGCATTGTTACTTGTAGCATTTTAAGTGCTATCTTGCTGTTTATCGCAGATTCGTGTCATTCTTGTTTTGCTTGTCATTTGCAAACCGTGTATCCGATTCCGGTGATCTTTATATCGATTTCGACCGAAATCATCTCATCTTTCCAGTGGCATGCTTGGTTTGCCAAGTTACTGCCATGTTCATCATTTCCCTTCCGGAGCACGCATATGCATCGCATATCATATCTTGCATATCATACATGTTTTGCATCTTTTTGCTTGTGCATTACTCGTTGTTGATTGTGGTTCCGTTTGTTTGTGTGCTTGTCTTGGGTAGAGCCGGGAGACGAGTTCGTGAACGAGGAACCTGTCGAGTACACTTACGAGGATCAAGCTTTCGACAACTCTGAGAATCTTGCAGGCAAGATGACCACCCCTCGAAATCACTTCTATCTTTGCTATGATAGTTGTTTCGCTCTATTGCCATGCTCGCTACCTATCTCTTGCTATATCATGTCTCCTATTTCAGCCATGTCAGCCCCTAACCATCCTTTCCTAGCAAACCGTTGTTTGGCTATGTTACCGCTTTTGCTCAGCCCCTCTTATAGCGTTGTTAGTTGCAGGTGAAGTTGAAGTTTGTTCCATGTCGGAACATGGATATGTTGGGATATCACAATATCTCTTATTTAATTAATGCATCTATATATTTTGGTAAAGGGTGGAAGGCTCGGCCTTATGTCTGGTGTTTTGTTCCACTCTTGCCGCCCTAGTTACTGTTATACCGGGATTATGTTCCTTGAGTTTGCGTTCCTTACACGGTCGGGTGATTTATGGGACCCCCTTGACAGTTCGCCTTGAATAAAACTCCTCCAGCATGGCCCAACTTTGGTTTTACTATTTGCCGCCTAAGCCTTTTCCCCCGGGTTTTCGCGAGCCCGAGGGTCATCTTATTTTAACCCCCCCGGGCCAGTGCTCCTTCGAGTGTTGGTCCAAACTGAGCAGACTGCGGGGCCACCTCCTGGAAACTCGAGGTCTGGTTTTACTCGTAGGATGTCTCATCCGGTGTGCCCTGAGAACGAGATATGTGCAGCTCCTATCGGGATTTGTCGGCACATTCGGGTGGCTTTGCTGGTCTTGTTTTACCATTGTCGAGATGTCTTGTAAACCGGGATTCCGAGACTGATCGGGTTTTTCCGGGAGAAGGTTTATCCTTCGTTGACCGTGAGAGCTTATGATGGGCTAAGTTGGGACCCCCCTGCAGGGTATTATCTTTCGAAAGCCGTGCCCGCGGTTATGAGGCAGATGGGAATTTGTTAATGTCCGGTTTTAGACAACTTGTCACTTGACCCAATTAAAATACACCAAGTGCGTGTGTAGCCGTGATGGTCTCTTCTCGGCGGTATCCGGGAAGTGAACACGGTCTGTGTTATGTTTGACGTAAGTAGGTGTTCAGGACCTCTTCTTGGTCATTGCCAGATGACGCTCGTTCCATTGCTTCTCTTCTCGCTCTCATTTGCGCAAGTTAGCCACCATATATGCTTTTGCCGCTGCAGCTCCACCTCTTTGCACCTCTTTGTCCTATAAGCTTAAATAGTCTTGATCTCGCGGGTGTGAGATTGCTGAGTCCCCGTGACTCACAGATACTTCCAACACCAGTTGCAGGTGCCGACGATGCCAGTGCAGATGAAGGCGTCGATCTCAAGTGGGAGTTCGACGAGGAACGTGGTCGTTACTATGTGTCTTTTCCTGATGATCAGTAGTGGTGCCCAGTTGGGACGATCGGGGATCTAGCATTTGGGGTTGTCTTATTTTCATCTGGATTTTGACCGTACTCGGTCTATATGATTGTAATTTGGATGATGTATGAATGATATTTATGTATTGTGTGAAGTGGCGATTGTAAGCCAACTCTTTATCCCATTCTTGTTCATTACATGGGATTGTGTGAAGATGACCCTTCTTGCGACAAAACCACTATGCGGTTATGCCTCTAAGTCGTGCCTCGACACGTGGGAGATATAGCCGCATCGTGGGCGTTACATGTATTCAACTTATAAAGAAAGATAGACTAGTCATAATTCTACTAGGACTCCGCATGTAACCCGCCCCTCTAACTTATATAAGGAGGGGCAGGGCACTCCAAAGAGGGACAAGTAACAAGAAACAATCTCTAGGGCTAGACACCGAGAGCCGGTTCCCGGCGACTCTCCCGTGATCATAATGAGACCTAGCCTCAAACAGCATGTAGGGTTGTTACCGGATGATGTTTCCCGGGGCTCGAAGCTGTCTAAATCCTTGTCTTGTGTTGCGTCTCTCGATTCCGCTCAACCCCTCTCAAGCTACCACATAGATGAGTTGGCCTTGCGACTAAGTCCTGACACTAAGGACATCTGCCGTGACAATTCCGCGACAGTTGGCGCCCACCGTGGGGCTCGACGCACGGTGGTGTTGAGGTCTTGGAGGGATTTCTTTCAGGGATCTAGAAGCTCGCGATTGACCAGGAAAGGAAGAACCAGCATTGAAAAAAGTATCATTGAAGAAAGTAGGGTTTGCTGTTGAGCCGCCGCCTACAACCGCGACAAGAAGGATTACTGTCAATAGCCATGTATGTCGGCGTCAAGCAAAGATCCAATCTACATCGAAAACAAAATCGGGTTAAAAGAAAACTCAGTCAGAGCAGATATGATCAAGAAACAGAGCCGGTCATGACCCGGATTCTTCTTCCCCAAGCGGCCTCGTTTCGAAGTGCCTGTCCCCGCCTTCCGCGGTGCTCCTTCGTCAAACCGTCGTGGGCTTTTTGGTGATACTGCAACCCATCCTTCTCCAAACCACGGGCGTGCCTCTGCTACCAGGCGGACCTTGTTGACACGTCGTCGTGCCTGCGGTGTTTCCTCTGCTGAGCCGCCCAAATCGGATCTTGCTGACCCGCCTTGCCTGCTGCGAACTGTCACCGTCGACCCGTTGGTTCTTGTGGCCCTGCCGCCGGCCGCTGTTAGCGCCTCTGCAACTGTGCCGCCTGACACCTCCGCCTCCACTTGCGAGCCGACCTACCGCGTCAAATCACCGGGTCGCCTCGGTTGGTTTCCCATGGGTTGCCGGTCTACCCGAGCCGTTTTCTGTTGCATTGAATGGATCATCGGTCATCCGAGCAAATCAGGTGATATCCATCTAAGCCTATTCTTTAGCACATATTGTTTTTGTCAAAAAATAATTACTTGGCTCGCGATGGTTTCTATGCAGGATAGTTATTCACTGCGAGAGCAATGGTCGTGTCATGGATGTATAGCTCACACTACCATTATTGTGCGCCAGCATCTGACCGTGCCATAATACTCGACGAACACTTGCTCGCCCTCGCCGCGTTGGAGCTGTCCTGCCTTGAGCCGCCATCGGAGAGCCTACCCGCGTTGAGCAGCCGCCGGAGAGCCGCCATCATACGATGGGCTGCAGCCTGCCCTCGGGTCGACTCGCGTCCGCTTCAAATTGTTTATCAAAACTGCTATATGCACATCAGGATGGCTACCGTGAAAGTAACAAAAGGCCAAGGGCTAGCTAATTGCCGTGTGATAATCACGTGGAAGCTTGGCACAATATTACAGGATCCTTGTTCATCGGACAAAAAATACCAGGTGATATCCATCTAAGTTTGTTTTATTATCACATATTTTGTCAAAAGACAGTTTATCTCTGCCTTGGTCTTCGATATTGTTTATACAGGACAATTGCCGCACCTTGGGCTACCAGTTGCCATCTCCACGATCGCGCATGGAGCCGCCGATGCCTTTACAGGTGGCGCAAGCCGCCGCCCCTGCGGTCCGGTCTACATCAACGCGCCAGCCGACTCGCCCATCCGCGCCGCCTTACAATCCCATGGACGACCTGCCCGTCCACCCTCGCGGCCGGCTCACACGTCTGCGACCGGCTTACAATGTGACGGACAACTTACCCGTCCGCCCCCGCGGCCGACTCGGCGTCCGCGTCGCTTACCGCTCCTGCGATTGACTCGCCCGACCGCACCGGCTTACAACGCCGCGGCCGGCTCATCTGTCTGCTCCCGCGGCCGACTCGGCCGTGATTGGTTTCAGCTTCACCGTGATGATCATCAACTCCGCGGTGGATAATTCCTGGCCTGACATATCAGGTGTAATCAATCCAGTAAATTTTTATATATTATATATTGTTTTCTTTTAAAAAGAGCAATTACTCTGGCTTGCGATGTTTTTGATGTAGGACAATTGTTCACTATATCAACACGACGTGGTTGACTCGCCCATCCGCGCTGCTTACCGCTCTGGCGATTGACTCGCCCGACCACGCCGGTTTACAACACCACGGTCGGCTCATCTGTCTGTGCCGCCTCTGATGCAACGGTCGTCTTTACCATCCGTCTCTCGCGGGTTGGTCTATATAAACACACTGGGCCGCACCTGTATGCATGAGTTGTTTATTGAATATGAGCGAGTCACTGCTTGGGAAGCCCGGTTTTCTTCCAACAAATTGGAGGTGAATTATCATGTATTATCAGCCGCCGTCTGCACTGGATGGTTCGATGGGCAGGCGCACAAGTCGCCGCCACTACAGTTTGGTTAACTTCAAAACATCCAGTTGGAAGGAACCATTGGCCGAGTTGCTGACACGGCTCATACGGGATCATTTATAACCCGCCGCAGTCACTTCAACCTTCTGTGGATTCACATCGCGCTATCAACACCAATGATATACACCTTATGCTATGGTCAATATGGAGAATCTCAAAGCCAACTCCTCGAGTCGTCTTGAGACTCGGGGGCTACAATGATATGACTCGGCAGCATTGGTCGGTTTCAATGCATTCAAGAACTCCGGGTCATTGGAGGGAAAAATAATCCGGTCCCGGAGGCTACCGCCATATTGGTGAAAAGTTTAAAGGCCGTCAGAAAATTTCCGGCTTAAAAAGAAGGATTCCGGTTTAGATCCGGCTCAAGAGACTTGACATCTCCCACAAAGCACTGAAGCTCATAAATATCCGGTTTAAAATCCGGTTCAAGGGAAATTTATTTGCCACAAAGTTTTGAAGCTCTCAAATCCGGTTCAAAATCCGGTTCAAGGTAAATTTGTTTATCACAAAATTTTGAAACTCTTAATATCCGGTTTAAGAATTTCCGGTTCAAAAAGAATTTATCTCTCGCAAAGTTTGAATTCTCAGGAAAAATTAAAGGGACCAAAGAGAGTCGGTTACAAAGCACAACTCAAACATAGGTACCCTGCTTTAATGGCCATTGGGAGCTGATCGTATTCGAATTTAGCTTAACCCTTTTGGTGTGACCCTGATCGTATTCGAATCAGAGTCGTTAAATATTCTCATGATCACTAGGGGGCTTCCTGTTCAAACATAGGTCGTATTCGAACCAAAGAGAACATAGCTGTCGGTACCCTCTTGATCGGCACACTGCCGAACTCACTAGGGGGCTTCTTGATCGTATTCGAATCATAGCTCAACCCCTTTTGGGAACCGACGTGGATCGTATTCGAATCAGCGTCGTTAAACAACTCTCAAGGTCATTTGGGGGCTTCCTGTTCAAACATAGGTCGTATTCGAACCAAAGAGAACATAGCTGTCGGTACCCTCTTGATCGGCAATGCCAAAGCCACTGGGGGCTATATGATCATATTCGAATCTTAGCTTAACCCCTTTGGGACGGTTTTCTGATCGTATTCGAATCAGAAGCCTCAAAAATTTTGAAGTCTCTTTTTGCAAACAATTTTTGGACTTTATTTGAAGCTTTTTTGCTCATATCTGAAGCATATATATATGTGGTTTCTATTAACCCACCCTGGCTTTCGACGAACAAGTCGCCAGCATATGACAATATTAATACTTGGAAGGTTTGGCTTCTAAGGATTGGGTTATCACCCTTATTGCACAGGTATCATAAGCCGGCAGTACAATTCAATATCACCGGTATGATATTGTTTATACATGATTATGTTTAAGCCGGCCCTGGATTTTGACGTTAAGTCGCCAGGGCATATGTTGTTTAAACTCTGTGCAGGATTCGCAGAACTATGACTTGTATAAATGATTAAGTTCAAGTTCATCATCAAAATTGATGCTTCAAAAGGGTTATCCATTCCGGATTTTTTCAAAGGCTATAAGCCGCTGGGTTATAAAAATTCAGGTTTACAATGGAGGCGTATTAAATCGTCATCGTCCAAGAGCCGCCGGGTATTTAAACTCCGGGTTTACTTATCAACAGATGAGGCTTACGCCCCGACACTTGGGGGCTACATTATTCAAAGTTGAGATTACATCAAATATGCAAGTCCCATGTCACTGCCAGCATGCACCATGGCACTTGGGGGCTAATGCAAAGTCATTTTTACTAGCCTTATTGAAGACCCGACTCATCACATTGTAATGAGCCGGCCCTTGGGGGCTACCAATTGCTCCTGTCGAAAATTCAAGGTACACAAGCCTTAATCCATTATATTGAAAGATCCACTACTCAGTTGGTAGAGTACAAAGCTCTTAACCTTGTGGACGTGGGTTCAAGCCCCATGGTGGAGATTACATCATATGCTGTTATTATCAATGAATCATATACAAAGTCCTAGCTCGGTAATATCTTACTGACCCGGCCCTTGGGGCCTACACGTTGCTGGTCAAGTTTACATGATCATATTTACAAAGTCCTTGCTCATTATTGCATAATGACCCGGCCCTTGGGGGCTACACTGGTTCAAGTTTTTATGAGCATAAGGCAATTACAAGTCCCAGGTTGCTGCAAGCATGACAACCCGGCACTTGGGGGCTACATATGTGGAATATTCAGTTTATGACTAATGATTGAGATGAATAACCCGGTTTTCTTCAAGGTTGCAATACTTATATTGAAGCAAGTCTTAAGTTATCACTATGTTCTCCTCTTAAGACTTGGGGGCTACAGGTGATATGCATATAAGGGAGAAAAAATCTTCAAATTCTCAGTTTGGAGCAGACCAGATTGACCCGGTGTTTGCAACAAGCATGACCCGGTGTTTGCAACAAGCATGACCCGGTGTCACCAATAATAATGACCCGGCGTCGGCAACAGTTATGACCCGGTGTTATCAATATTTACAAGACGGTAATTTTGGCAATTATAACTAGCCAGCCTCTACATCTTTAAACTGGCGGATCACCAGATGAATCTTGAGCCGGAGTTTTGGAAACCGACTCAAATGGATTATTTCGTATAATATTTCTTTATAAGAGCCAATGTCAGCAAATGGATTATGAAGCTGGACTATTGACCCGGATATTCCAAGAGAAAATGTCAAGGACTTAAGAATGATCAGGTGCCGGCTTACAAGAATATTTAACCCGGAGCACAACCTGTCAAAGTTGTTCTTGTGTTTATGTTGCCGGATCAGTTTAAATATGGATAAATCCAAATTAAACTGGGGGCTAATGTTGGGGATATACCCCGCGGTATGACCCGGCCGGAAGTATGACCCGGCCGGACTTGGCATTTCACCGATGACCCGGCCGGACTCATGGGTCTGGTGGCTCATTGGTCAAACAGCTCATGGACCAGACAACTCACTGGAGACCCGGCGGGCGGATCAGACGGACGCCACGGCCCAAGGCCCAACAGGCTGGCTTATACTCCGGTGGGCCGGCTTAAGATGAAAGGTGTGAGGATTATTTCCTTTACAAGGAAGCAAGACCTGGACTTGTATTCAACTTATAAAGAAAGGTAGAATAGTGCTAATTCTACTAGGACTCCGCATGTAACCCGCCCCTCTAACTTATATAAGGAGGGGCAGGGCACCCCAAAGAGGGACAAGTAACAAGAAACAATCTCTAGGGCTAGACATTGAGATCCGGTTCCCGGCGACTCTCCCGTGATCATAATGAGACCTAGCCTCAAACAACATGTAGGGTTGTTACCGGATGATGTTTCCCGGGGCCCGAAGCTGTCTAAATCCTTGTCTTGTGTTGCGTCTCTCGATTCCGCTCAACCCCTCTCAAGCTACCACATAGATGCGTTGGCCTCGCGACTAAGTCCTGACACTAAGGACATCTGCCGTGACAATTCCGCGACACCGAGGGCTGCTGTCCGGGCTGCTCAACACCACCAGTGGCGCCCGTGAAGTACCAGCCGGGGGCTGGCCACCCGCTGAGACCTTGGCCCTCTTCACTCTCTGGGCCAGCGTCTCCACGTCCCTGCAAAGACGAAGACAAGTCAAGACAAGTGACACAGATTGAGGGAGGCAGAGATAACGGGAAAAAGCCAGATACTTACTCGTCTCCGCCTCCTCCTCTGCTGTTTTCCTCTTCCTCCTCGGGCTGAGGGATCCGTAGTCGAAGATGACCCCCGCTTCGGCGTCGGCCGAAGGAGGGGAGGAGGGCGGAGTTTGCGCGTGCTTGGACGAAGAGGAAGCAGATGCCTTCTTCTTCGCCACCGCGGCTTTCACCACCTTCTTCGCCGCCGCGGCCCTCGTCTGACGTGCGGACTCCTCCGGGGACCTTGGCCGCCGCGCAGCCTTGACAGGCCGTACCGGCTCGCCGGAAGTGGCCCGGCGCAGGACTCGCCCTCTCCCCGTGGCCGGAGGGTCAACACCCCTGGCCTCCTCCGACACGACGACTCGTCGGCCGCATCTTCAACAAGAAGGGCCCCGGTGTCGGCGTTGCTGGCCCCCCGGCGGCCGCCGCCCATCGGGCGAGCTCCTCCTCCTCCGCGACTGTCGCGGCCTTGTCCTCCACACCACCGGCGCTGCTGGCCTCCTTGGCAAGTTGTGCCTCCCTCGCCCTGGTGGCGACGTAGTCCAGTTCCGCCTGGGTGGTGTCCTGGACAAGCAGCCGCTCGGCATCAGCGTTGACGTACCCCTCGTGCAGAGTATCAAAGAACTGCTGCACCTCGACGTCCTCCGGCTCCTTCCAGCTCGGGCCAGGGCCATGCGCGTTGCAGTCCGGCATCATGGCGATGATCTCGGTCCGATGGGAATTATTGCACAACGGGACCACTCCCACCGGCAGCTTGAACAAGGGCCCCTTGAATACCTTGCCGGCCTTCGCGGTGGCCCTCGCGACCTTGCTGGTCCGCTCGACCTCGCCGTCGTGGCCCACATCAAGCTGGAAGAGCCGCTGGCAGAAATGGGCGTGCCCCATCACTGTGAAGTTGTGGTCGAGGCAGGGGCGAAGCCGCATGATGTCGGCGGGGTTCGTGAAGAGCCAGGCCGGCCTCCCCTTGTTGTGAAGTGGGGCGATTCGGCGGCGGATGAAGTCCGCCCCGATCATCTCAAGGGTGAGCCCGGCCTCGGTGAGCCGAAGGATCCTGGTGGTGGCGACCGCGAGCTTCTCGTCGTCGGCGTCGACATCACTCTAGTTGCTTCTGCGGACCGCCGGCGCCCGGCGAACTTCGCAGAACGTCGGCGGGTCCTTCTCCTCGATCCAGCACCACCGGCCCCACCATTCTTCCCACCTCTCCTTCATGGCGCCATCCGGGTATGCTCCCTTGGACCTTGGGATCCAGGTGATGCAACCGGAAATGGCGCCTCCCGTCTGGATCCGAGGGAAGAAGTAATGGCGGAAGAGCGCCGTGTTGGGGTGCACCCAGGCGAAACCGTCGCAGAGGTGCGCAAAAAGGTCCATGCACGCCACCGCATTCGGGGTAAAATCCAAGAGGCGAAAGCCAAAGGTGTGCATGATGTTGCTGAAGAAATCGGAGAAGGGGGGACAAAGCCCGCAGGAAAAATAGTCGTCAAAGAAGGGGTACCGATTTGGGGCAGCCTCGGCGCAGTTGGCGGGGATGACGCGCGTGGCTGGATGCCCCGACCTCTCTCCCCCTGTCTTCACCCCCCAAAAGGGCCTGAAGGAGTCCCGAAGCTCGAACACGTTGACTGTCGAGGGGAAGAAGGCGGACTGCGTCCGTTGCACCGCCAGCGCACTCTTCGGCGGCTCCGCCGCTCCGCCGTTCTTACCCACGCCCTTGCCCTTGATGCATTTCGGTGCCATGGCGGCTGGCAGAGAAGGGCGAGGCAGAGGGCGGCAGGAATGCAACGGCGGTGAACGAGAGCGAAGCTTGGGGAAGAAGAGGAAGGCAAGCGGAGGCTTTCGAGATTGGGATTGCGCGAAGGGTAAAAGGAATAGTGCGCTCGCGGTTATCCCTTTTTATGGGGAAGCCGCAGGTCGCGCTGCCCATTTACTGCGATGTGACGCATGCATGCGGGAACCGCCCCACGCATGCCGCCCACGTCACGCGCACCCCTCCACGCCGCGCGCGGGTCGTGGGAAGCGAAGCGCGTGAAAAGTTTTACCGCGGTAAAAGCCATCCCGCCTGCCCGCGCACCGTTTTGGGCCTGGCCCAACAACGCGTCGCGCTCATGTGTGGCCCAGGCCCGGGGGCTCCTGTCGGTGTACAAAAGAGGGGGCGCACCTTTGTACCCCTTTACCTGCGCACGGACAGTCGGAGCCGCGTCCATGGCCACACCAAGCAGAGCAGGGGAGGTGAACCGAGGTAAAACCAAAGCCCGAGGCAACCAGAGCAACGCCAAGGCCAAGACCACAAAGAGCAGAGGGACGAAGCAGGTTCCCCCGGCAAGGCCCTTGCCGGGGGAGCATCAGCAGCCCCGGCAAGACCCTTGCCGGGGCAGCTCGCCCCACACCAACAGAGCGAGCCACCCTTGAGCCCACGGTCTCCGACCTCACGTTGGGCCAGGGCTCGGGAGGCACCTCCATGGTGGCATGCAGATCTTTCTGAAGAAAAGGAACACTCAAGATCATATGAGGATAAGAAGACAGCGATCCTCGGCAAGATCCTTGTCGAGGGAAACCACAAGACCCCCGGCAAGATCCTTGCCGAGGACGACAGCGCGCCACGGCAAGACCCTTGCCGGGCCACCCGGCAAGGCCCTCACCGAGGACGCCAGCAGGGCCACTGCCAGGCCCGCACCAACCAAGTCTCCGCCGCCGTTCGCATGCAGGTGCCAGCCCAAACCAGCTGGGCAGGAACCTGCGTGGCAACATGCAGCTTCCAGGCCAACTCAGCAGGAGCCTGCGTGGCGGCATGCAGATCGTCGTCAAGACCCTACCACCGCGCCACCTCAGCTGCCTGCCTGCCTACATGGCACCGCATGCATCGCTGGCCAGGGCGCGTGTCAAAGCTTTGGGTTCAATCCGACAGTGTCCTTTCCCGGTGACAGTAGGGGCAGCAAGGCACGTATTGTATTGTTTCCATCGAGGATAAAAAGATGGAGTTTATATCATATTGCATGAGTTTATCCCTCTACATCATGTCATCTTACTTAAAGCATTACTCTGTTCTTATGAACTTAATACTCTAGATGCATGCTGGATAGCGGTCGATGTGTGGATTAATAGTAGTAGATGCAGAATCGTTTCGGTCTACTTGTCGCGGACGTGATCTCTATATACATGATCATACCTAGACATTCTCATAACTATGCTCAATTCTATCAATTGCTCGACAGTAATTCGTTTACCCACCGTAATACTTATGCTCTTGAGAGAAGCCACTAGTGAAACCTATGGCCCCGGGTCTATTTTCCATCATATTAATCTTCCAACACTTAGTTATTTCTATTGCCGTTTATTTTACTTTGCATCTTTATTACTCTTTATTATAAAAAAACCAAAAATATTATCTTATCATATCTATCTGATCTCACTCTCGTAAGTGATCGTGAAGGGATTGACAACCCCTTTATTGCGTTGGTTGAGAGGTTCTTGTTTGTTTGTGTAGGTGCGTGGGACTCGAACGTGATCTCCTACTGGATTGATACCTTGGTTCTCAAAAACTGAGGGAAATACTTACGCTACTTTACTGCATCACCCTTTCCTCTTCAAGGGAAAACAAACGCAGTGCTCAAGAGGTACCAAGAAGGATTTCTGGCGCCGTTGCCGGGGAGATTTGTGCCAAGTCAAGTCAAGATTTGATTTCCCGTCAACAAGTCATTTCTGGCACCGTTGCCGGATCTACGCACAAGTCAAGACATACCAAGTACCCATCACAAACTCATCTCCCCCGCATTACATTATTTGCCATTTGCCTCTCGTTTTCCTCTCCCCCACTTCACCCTTGCCGTTTTATTCGCCTCCTCTCTTTTCCGTTCGCCTCTTTTTCGCTTGTTTCTTGGTTGCTCGTGTGTTGGATTGCTTGCTTGTCATGATGGCTCAAGATAATACTAAATTATGTGACTTTACCAATACCAACAACAATGATTTTCTTAGCACTCCGCTTACCGATGCTGAATCTTGTGAAATTAATGCTGCTTTGTTGAACCTTGTCATGAAAAATCAATTCGCCGGCCTTCCTAGTGAAGATGCCGCTACCCATATAAATAGCTTTGTTGATTTGTGTGATATGCAAAAGAAGAAATATGTGGACAATGATATTGTTAAATTGAAGCTATTTCCTTTTTCGCTTAGAGATCGTGCTAAAGCTTGGTTTTCTTCTTTGCCTAAAAATAGTATTGATTCTTGGAATAAGTGCAAAGATGCTTTTATCTCTAGGTATTTTCCTCCCGCTAAAATCATCTCTCTTAGAAACGATATTATGAATTTTAAGCAACTTGATCATGAACATGTTGCACAAGCTTGGGAGAGAATGAAATTAATGATACGTAATTGCCCTACACATGGTTTGAATCTTTGGATGATTATACAAAAAATATATGCCGGATTGAATTTTGCTTCTAGAAATCTTTTAGATTCGGCCGCGGGAGGCACTTTTATGGAAATCACTTTAGGAGAAGCTACCAAACTCCTAGATAATATTATGGTTAATTACGCTCAATTGGCACATCGAAAGATCCACTAAAAAAAAGTGCATGCGATAGAAGAAATTAATGTTTTGAGCGGAAAGATGGATGAACTTATGAAATTATTTGCTAATAAGAGTGTTTCTTCTGATCCTAATGATATGCCTTTGTCTACTTTGATTGAGAATAATAATGAATCTATGGATGTGAATTTTGTTGGTAGGAATAATTGTGGTAACAACGTGTATAGAGGAAACTTTAATCCTAGGCCGTTCCCTAGTAATTCCTCTAATAATTATGGTAATTCCTACAACAATTCTTATGGAAATTTTAATAAGATGCCCTCTGAATTTGAGACTAGTGTTAAGGAGTTTATGAATTTTTCGCAAACGAATTTCAATGCTTTGCTTGAAGAAAAATTGCTTAAGGTTGATGAATTGGCTAGGAACGTTGATAGAATTTCTCTTGATTTTGATTCTTTGAAACTTAGATATATTCCACCTAAGCATGATATCAATGAGTCTCTCAAAGCCATGAGAATTTCCATTGATGCGTGCAAAGAAAGAACTGCTAGGATGCGTGCTAAGAAATATTGCTTTGTGAAAGCGTGTTCTATCAATTGCTCGACAGTAATTCATTTACCCACCGTAATACTTATGCTCTTGAGAGAAGCCACTAGTGAAACCTATGGCCCCCGGGTCTATTTTCCATCATATTAATCTTCCAACACTTAGTTATTTCTATTGCCGTTTATTTTACTTTGCATCTTTATTACTCTTTATTATAAAAATACCAAAAATATTATCTTATCATATCTATCAGATCTCACTCTCGTAAGTGACCGTGAAGGGATTGACAACCCCTTTATTGCGTTGGTTGCGAGGTTCTTGTTTGTTTATGTAGGTGCGTGGGACTCGAACGTGATCTCCTACTGGATTGATACCTTGGTTCTCAAAAACTGAGGGAAATACTTATGCTACTTTACTACATCACCCTTTCCTCTTCAAGGGAAAACCAACGCAGTGCTCAAGAGGTAGCAGGTTGCTGCACATCCGCGATGTTGAGGGACCAAGGAGGACCGTAAGCGTGGAGACAAGGCTCGAGGCAATGGAGCAACAAATTTTCAAGTGCCAAGAGATGGTGGAACGTGGACTCGACGCCAATCACATAATGATCACGGAGTTCACCAACAACCACAAGCTGGACACCAAGAACATTGGGGAGGCCATCTTCAAACTTCACGAGAAAATCGAGCACCTCCAAGCCCAAATCTATGACCTGCAAAACCAAAACTGTGAGTATGAATATAGATTCAAGAGGATGAGTTTGGCTGCAGATTTGAGGATCCCGGAGACTCGATCATCCTTCTATGATGGTGAGCCTATGCCTTGGAAGATGGACAACAAGCCTACATCATCAACAACTCCATCATCACCACCTCCGAGGAAAGAGATATAATCATATGGGTATGGGCACTCCCCTTGGAAACTGCCAAGCTTGGGGGAGGTGCCCCGGTATTGTATCACCATCACACTCCTATCTTTACCGTTTTTCTTAGTTTGATCCTTTTGGTAATATCTTTATCTAGTAGAATAAAGTTTTGGTATGATCTGGTTTTGAGTTTTGCTTTGTGATCCTTCTATGTAATCGAGTCCGTGAGCTATATATATAATAAAGATTAGTGTTGAGTCAAGGGTTTGATTATCTTGCTATGATCTTGAGGGAATAAAATAAAAATAAAGAACAAAAAGAAATAAAGAGATCATATTGATCTTATGGAGAGTAATGACTTCACATATAAAGAGTATGATGAATAAAAGTTGTTGAGAGTTGACAAACATAGTTTTGGTCATGGTTGCAATTAATATGAAGTAATAAAGAAAGAGAGGGTTTCACATATAAATATACTATCTTGGACATCTTTTATGATTGTGAGCACTCATTAAAATATGACATGCTAAAGAGTTGATGTTGGACAAGAAAGACAACGTAATGGGTTATGTTTTCTTATATCCAAAATAAAGTATATTGTCATGGATCATCCAACATGTTGAGCTTGCCTTTCTCCCTCATGCTAGCCGAACTCTTTGCACCAAGTACAGATACTACTTGTGCTTCCGAATATCCTTAAACCCAATTTTGCCATGAGAGTCCACCATATCTACCTATGAATTGAGTAAGATCCTTCAAGTAAGTTGTCATTGTTGCATGCAATAAAAATTGCTCTCTAAATATGTATGATTTATTAGTGTGGAGAAAATAAGCTTTATACGATCTTGTGATGTGGAAGAAATAAAAGCGACAGATTGCATAATAAAGCACATGACAACCTCTGCTTCCAACCATATAAAGTGACGTTCTTTCGCATTAAGATTTTGTGCATCCAACCATAAAAGCACATGACAACCTCTGCTTCCCTCTGCGAAGGGCCTATCTTTTATTCTTGTCTTATACCTTATGCAAGAGTCATGGTGATCTTCACCTTTCCTTTTTACATTTTATTCTTTGTCAAGCACATTGTGTTGGAAAGATCCTGATATATATATCCAATTGGATGTAAGTCATCATGAACTATTATTGTTGACATTACCCTTGAGGTAAAAGGTTGGGAGGCAACACTATAAGCCCCTATCTTTCTCTGTGTCCGATTAAAACTCGAAACCCATAAGTATTGCGTGAGTGTTAGCAATTGTGAAAGACTAAATGATAGTTGAGTATGTGGACTTGCTGAAAAGCTCTTACATAGACTCTTTTCGATGTTATGATAAATTGCAATTGCTTCAGTGACCGAGATTATGGTTTGTTAGTTCCCAATGAAGTTTTTGATTCATACTTGACATTGTGAATAGATTGTTACTTTAGCATAAGAAATCATATGACAATATATATTTATGTTGCTGTTATAAGAATGATCATGATGCCCTCATGTCCGTATTTCATTTTATCGACACCTCTATCTCTAAACATGTGGACATATTTATCGTTATCGGCTTCCGCTTGAGGACAAGCGAGGTCTAAGCTTGGGGGAGTTGATACGTCCATTTTGCATCATGCTTTTATATTGATATTTATTGCATTATGGACTGTTATTACACATTATGTTACCATACTTATGCCTATTCTCTCTTATTTTATAAGGTTTACAAGAAGAGGGAGAATGCCGGCAGCTGGAATTCTGGGCTGGAAATATTAGAGACCTATTCTGCACAACTCCAAAAGTCCTGAAACTCCATGGAAGTTATTTTTGGAATTAATAAAAAATACTAAGCGGAGAAAGTACCAGAGGGGGGCCACCCACCAAACACGAGGGTGGGGGCGCGCCCTACCCCCTGGGCGCGCCCCCCTGCCTCGTGGGCCCCCTGGGAGGCTTCTGGTGTCCATCTTTTGCTATATGAAGTCTTTTACCCTAGAAAAAATCATAAGCAAGCTTTCGGGAAGAAACACCGCCGCCACGAGGCGGAACCTTGGCGGAACTAATCTAGAGCTCCGGCGGAGCTGTTCTGCCGGGGAAACATCCCTCCGGGAGGGGGAAATCATCGCCATTGTCATCACCATCGATCCTCTCATCGGGAGGGGTCAATCTCCATCAACATCTTCACCAGCACCATCTCCTCTCAAATCCTAGTTCATCTCTTGTATCCAATCTTTGCATCAAACCCTCAGATTGGTACCTGTGGGTTGTTAGTAGTGTTGATTACTCCTTGTAGTAGATGCTAGTTGGTTTATTTGGTGGAAGATCATATGTTCAGATCCTTTATGCATATTAATACCCCTATGATTATGAACATGAATATGATTTGTGAGTAGTTACGTTTGTTCCTAAGGACATGGGAGAAGACTTGCTATAAGTAGTCATGTGAATTTGGTATTCGTTCGATATTTTGATGACATGTATGTTGTCTTTCCTCTAGTGGTGTTATGTGAACGTCGACTACATGACACTTCACCATTGTTTGGGCCTAGAGGAAGGCATTGGGAAGTAATAAGTAGATGATGGGTTGCTAGAGTGACAGAAGCTTAAACCCTAGTTTATGCGTTGCTTCGTAAGGGGCTGATTTGGATCCATATGTTTCATGCTATGGTTAGGTTTACCTTAACACTTCTTTTATAGTTGCGGATGCTTGTGATACGTCTCCAACGTATTTATAATTTTTGATTGCTTCATGCTATATTATATTATATTTTGGACATTATTGGGCTTTATTATACACTTTTATATTATTTTTGGGACTAACCTATTAACCGGAGGCCCGGCCCAGAATTGCTCTTTTTTTGCCTATTTCAGAGTTTTGCAGAAAAAGAATATCAAACGGAGTCCAAACGGAATGAAACCTTCGGGAATGTGATTTTCGGAACAAACGTGATCCAGATGACTTGGACCCTACGTCAAGACATCAACCAGGAGGGCACGAGGTAGGGGGCGCGCCCTCCACCCTCGTGGGCCCCACGTTGCTCCACCGACGTACTTCTTCCTCCTATATATACCTACGTACCCCCAAACTACCAGATACGGAGCCAAAACCTAATTCCACCGCCTCAACCTTCTGTACACGTGAGATCCCATCTTGGGGCCTTTTCCTGAGCTCCGCCGGAGGGGGCGTCAATCACGGAGGGCTTCTACATCAACACCATAGCCTCTCCGATGATGTGTGAGTAGTTTACCTCAGACCTTCGGGTCCATAGTTATTAGCTAGATGGCTTCTTCTCTCTTTTTGGATCTCAATACAATGTTCTCCCCCTCTCTTGTGGAGATCTATTCGATGTAATCTTCTTTTGCGGTGTGTTTGTTGAGACCGATGAATTGTGGGTTTATGATCAAGTTTATCTATGAACAATATTTGAATCATCTCTGAATTCTTTTATGTATGATTGGTTATCTTTGCAAGTCTCTTCGAATTATCAGTTTGGTTTGGCCTACTAGATTGATCTTTCTTGCAATGGGAGAAGTGCTTAGCTTTGGGTTCAATCTTGCGGTGTCCTTTCCTAGTGACAGTAGGGGCAGCAAGGCACGTATTGTATTGTTGCCATCAAGGATAACAAGATGGGGTTTATATCATATTACATGAATTTATCCCTCTACATCATGTCATCTTGCTTAAAGCGTTACTCTGTTCTTATGAACTTAATACTCTAGATGCATGCTGGATAGCGGTCGATGTGTGGAGTAATAGTAGTAGATGCAGGCAGGAGTCGGTCTACTTGCCTCGGACGTGATGCCTATATACATGATCATACCTAGATATTCTCATAACTATGCTCAATTCTGTCAATTGCTCAACAGTAGTTTGTTCACCCACCGTAATACTTATGCTCTCGAGAGAAGCCACTAGTGAAACCTATGGCCCCCGGGTCTATTTTCTATCATATTAATCTCCCGTCAACAAGCTATTTCTTTTGCCGTTTATTTTGCTTTCTTTACTTTGCATCTTTATCATAAAAAATACCAAATATATTATCTTACATATCTATCAGATCTCACTCTCGTAAGTGACCGTGAAGGAATTGACAACCCCTTTATTGTGTTGGTTGCGATGATTTATTTGTTTGTGTAGGTGAGAGGGACTCGTGCGTTGCCTCCTACTGGATTGATACCTTGGTTCTCAAAAACTGAGGAAAATACTTACGCTACTTTGCTGCATCACCCTTTCCTCTTCAAGGGAAAACCAATGCTGTGCTCAAGAGGTAGCAAGAAGGATTTCTGGCGCCGTTGCCGGGGAGTCTACGCAAAAGTCAACATACCAAGTACCCATCACAAACCCTTATCTCCCGCATTACATTATTTGCCATTTGCCTCTCGTTTTCCTCTCCCCCACTTCACCCTTGCCGTTTTATTCGCCCTCTCTTTCCCGTTCGCCTCTTTTTCGCTCGCTTCTTGTTTGCTCGTGTGTTGGATTGCTTGCTTGTCACGATGGCTCAAGATAGTACTAAATTATGTGACTTTACCAATACCAACAACAATGATTTCCTTAGCACTCCGATTGCTCCTCTTACTGATACTGAATCTTGTGAAATTAATGCTGCTTTGTTGAATCTTGTCATGAAAGATCAATTCGCCGGCCTTCCTAGTGAAGATGCCGCTACCCATCTAAATAGCTTCGTTGATTTATGTGATATGCAAAAGAAGAAAGATGTGGATAATGATATTGTTAAATTGAAACTATTTCCTTTTTCCCTTAGAGATCGTGCTAAAGCTTGGTTTTCGTATTTGCCTAAAAATAGTATTGATTCTTGGAATAAATGCAAAGATGCTTTTATCTCTAAGTATTTCCTCCTGCTAAGATCGTCTCTCTTAGAAATGATATCATGAATTTTAAGCAACTTGATCATGAACATGTTGCACAAGCTTGGGAGAGGATGAAATTAATGATACGTAATTGCCCCACTCATGGTTTGAATTTGTGGATGATTATACAAAATTTTATGCCGGATTGAATTTTGCTTCTAGAAATCTTTTAGATTCGGCCGCGGGAGGCACTTTTATGGAAATCACTTTAGGAGAAGCTACTAAACTCCTAGATAATATTATGGTTAATTATTCTCAATTGCACACTGAAAGATCTACTAATAAGAAAGTGCATGCGATAGAAGAAATTAATGTTTTGAGTGGAAAGATGGATGAACTTATGAAATTATTTGCTAATAAAAGTGTTTCTTCTGATCCTAATGATATGCCTTTGTCTACTTTGATTGATAATAATAATGAATCTATGGATGTGAATTTTGTTGGTAGGAATAATTTTGGTAACAACACGTATAGAGGAAACTTTAATCCTAGGCCGTATCCTAGTAATTCCTCTAATAATTATGGTAATTCCTACAACAATTCTTATGGAAATTTTAATAAGATGCCCTCTGAATTTGAGACTAGTGTTAAGGAGTTTATGAATTCGCAAAAGAATTTCAATGCTTTGCTTGAAGAAAAATTGCTGTAAGTTGATGAATTGGCTAGGAACGTTGATAGAATTTCTCTTGATGTTGATTCTTTGAAACTTAGATCTTCCTCTTAAGCATTATATCAATGAGTCTCTCAAAGCCCTGAGAATTTCCATTGATGAGTGCAAAGAAAGAACCGCTAGGATGCGTGCTAAGAAAGATTGTTTTGTGAAAGCGTGTTCTTCTAGTTTCTATGAAAATAAAGATGAAGATCTAAAAGTTATTGATGTGTCCCCTATTAAATCTTTGTTTTGCAATATGAATCTTGATAATGATGGGACAGAATATGATCCACCTCTACCTAGAAGGCGTTCCAAAAATTCGGAGTTTTTAGATCTTGACGCTAAAATTGATAAAAGTGGGATTGAAGAGATCAAAACTTTAGATATTAATGAACCCACTATTTTGGATTTCAACGAATTTAATTATGATAATTGCTCTTTGATAGATTGTATTTCCTTGTTGCAATCCGTGCTAA
The DNA here is from genome assembly GCF_002575655.3 of Aegilops tauschii subsp. strangulata. Lineage (NCBI taxonomy): Eukaryota > Viridiplantae > Streptophyta > Magnoliopsida > Poales > Poaceae > Aegilops > Aegilops tauschii. Next base: position 355,712,340 of record NC_053038.3, read on the forward strand.
ATTCTCCACATGCTTATACTCAACATAAAGCTTTTACTAAACATATAGTTGATGCTTTAATGCAATCTTATGAAGAAAAACTTGAGTTGGAAGTTTCTATCCCTAGAAAACTTTATGATGAGTGGGAACCTACTATTAAAATTAAAATTAAAGATCATGAATGCTATGCTTTGTGTGATTTGGGTGCTAGTGTTTCCACGATTCCAAAAGCTTTGTGTGATTTGTTAGGTTTCCGTGATTTTGATGATTGCTCTCTAAACTTGCACCTTGCGGATTCCACCATCAAGAAACCTATGGGAAGAATTAATGATGTTCTTATTGTTGCAAATAGGGATTATGTGCCCGTAGATTTTATTGTTCTTGATATAGATTGCAATCCTTCATGTCCTATTATTCTTGGTAGACCTTTCCTTAGAACGATTGGTGCAATTATTGATATGAAGGAAGGGAATATTAGATTCCAATTTCCATTAAGGAAAGGCATGGAACACTTCCCTAGAAAGAAAATTAAATTACCATATGAATCTATTATGAGAGCCACTTATGGATTGCCTTCCAAAGACGGCAATACCTAGATCTATCCTTGCTTTTATGCCTAGCTAGGGGCGTTAAACGATAGCGCTTGTTGGGAGGCAACCCAATTTTATTTTTAGTTTTTTGCTTTTTGCTTCTGTTTAGGAATAAATATTTGATCTAGCCTCTGGTTAGATGTGTTTTTATGTTTTAATTAGTGTTTGTGCCAAGTTAAACCTATAGGATCTTCTTGGATGATAGTTATTTGATCTTGCAGAAAATTCCAGAAACTTTCTGTTCACGAAAATAATTGTTAAAAATCACCAGAACGTGATAAAATATTGATTCCATTTGCTTCTAATCAATAAACAAATTATCTAGTTCTTCCTATTTTGGCTGAATTTTTGGAGTTCCATAAGTTTGCGTTATTTACAGATTACTACAGACTGTTCTGTTTTTGACAGATTCTGTTTTTGGTGTGTTGTTTGCTTATTTTGATGAATCTATGGCTTGTAAAATAGTTTATAAACCATAGAGAAGTTGGAATACAGTAGGTTTAACACCAATATAAATAAAGAATGAGTTCATTACAGTACCTTGAAGTGGTGTTTTGTTTTCTTTCGCTAACGGAGCTCATGAGATTTTCTGTCAAGTTTTGTGTTGTGAAGTTTTCAAGTTTTGGGTGAAAGATTTGATGGATTATGGAATAAGGAGTGACAAGAGCCTAAGCTTGGGGATGCCCATGGCACCCCAAGATAATCTAAGGACACCTAAAAGCCAAAGCTTGGGGATGCCCCGGAAGGCATCCCCTCTTTCGTCTACTTCCATCAGTAACTTTACTTGGAGCTATATTTTTATTCACCACATGATATGTGTTTTGCTTGGAGAGTCTTGTATGATTTGAGTCTTTGTTTGTTAGTTCACCACAATCATCCTTGCTGTACGCACCTTTTAAGAGAGACACGCATGATTCAGAAATTGTTAGAATACTCTATGTGCTTCACTTATATCTTTTGAGTTATATAGTTTTGCTCTAGTACTTCACTTATATCTTTTAGAGCACGGTGGTGGTTTTGTTTTATAGAAACTTTTGTTCTCTCATGCTTCATTTATATTATTTTGAGAGTCCTACAAAACACATGGTAATTTGCTTTAATTATAATAGGCATCCAATTAAAAAAATTCTTATGAGTGTGTTGAATACTATGAGAAGTTTGATACTTGATGATTGTTTTGAGATATGAAGATGGTGATATTAGAGTCATGCTAGTTGAGTAGTTTTGAATTTGAGAAATACTTGTGTTAAAGTTTGTGATTCCTGTAGCATGCACGTATGGTGAACCGTTATGTGATGAAGTCGGAGCATGATTTATTTATTGATTGTCTTTCTTATGAGTGGCGGTCGGGGACGAGCAATGGTCTTTTCCTACCAATCTATCCCCCTAGGAGCATGCGCGTAATACTTTGTTTCGATAACTAATAGATTTTTGCAACAAGTATATGAGTTCTTTATGACTAATGTTGAGTTCATGGATTATACGCACTTTTCTTCCTTCCACCATTGCCAGCCTCTCTAATACCGCGCACTTTTCGCCGGTATCATACACCCACGATATACCTTCCTCAAAACAGCTACCAACCTACCTATCATGGCATTTCCATAGCCATTCCGAGATATATTGCCATGCAACTTACCACCGTTCCCTTTACTATGACACGCTCCATCATTGTCATATTGCTTTGCATGATCATGTGGTTGACATCGTATTTGTGGCAAAGCCACCGTTCATAATTCTTTCATACATGTCACTCTTGATTCATTGCATATCCCGGTACACCGCCAGAGGCATCCACATAGAGTCATATTTTGTTCTAAGTATTGAGTTGTAATTCATGAGTTGTAAGTAAATAAAAGTGTGATGATCATCATTATTAGAACATTGTCCCAAGTGAGGAAAGGATGGTGGAGACTATGATTCCCCCACAAGTCGGGATGAGACTCCGGACTAAATAAAAAAAAGAGGCCATAAAAAGAAAGAGAAAAGGCCCCAAAAAATGAGAGAAAAAGAGAGAAGGGACAATGTTACTATCCTTTTACCACACTTGTGCTTCAAAGTAGCACCATGATCTTCATGATAGAGAGTCTTCTATGATATCACTTTCATATATTAGTGGGAATTTTTCATTATAGAACTTGGCTTGTATATTCCAATGATGGGCTTCCTCAAAATGCCCTAGGTCTTCGTGAGCAAGCGAGTTGGATGCACACCCACTTAGTTTCTTTTGTTGAGCTTTCATACACTTATAGCTCTAGTGCATCCGTTGCATGGCAATCCCTACTCACTCACATTGATATCTATTAATGGGCATCTCCATAGCCCGTTGATACGCCTAGTTGATGTGATACTATCTTCTCCTTTTTTGTCTTCTCCACAACCACCATTCTATTCCACATATAGTGCTATATCCATGGCTCACGCTCATGTATTGTGTGAAGATTGAAAAAGTTTGAGAACATCAAAAGTATGAAACAATTGCTTGGCTTGTCATAGGGGTTGTGCATGATTTAAATACTTTGTGTGGTGAAGATAGAGCATAGCCAGACCATATGATTTTGTAGGGATAACTTTCTTTGGCCATGTTATTTTGAGAAGACATAATTGCTTAGTTAGTATGCTTGAAGTATTATTATTTTTATGTCAATATTAAACTTTTGTCTTGAATCTTTCGGATCTGAACATTCATAGCAAAAATAAGAGAATTACATTGAAATTATGCCAAGTAGCATTCCGCATCAAAAATTCTGTTTTTATCATTTACCTACTCGAGTACGAGCAGGAATTAAGCTTGGGGATGCTTGATGCGTCTCCAACGTATCTATAATTTTTGATTGCTTCATGCTATATTATATTCCGTTTTGGACATTATTGGGCTTTATTATACACTTTTATATTATTTTTGGGACTAACCTATTAACCGGAGGCCCAGCCCATAATTGTTTTTTTTGCCTATTTCAGAGTTTCGTAGAAAAAGAATATCAAACGGAGTCCAAACGGAATGAAACCTTCGGGAACGTGATTTTCGGAACGAACGTGATCCAGAGGACTTGGACCCTACGTCAAGACATCATCCAGGAGGGCACGAGGTAGGGGGCGCGCCCTCCACCCTCGTGGGCCCCACGTTGCTCCACCGACGTACTTCTTCCTCCTATATATACCTACGTACCCCCAAACTACCAGATACGGAGCAAAAACCTAATTCCACCGCCGCAACCTTCTGTACCCGTGAGATCCCATCTTGGGGCCTTTTCCGGAGCTCCGCCGGAGGGGGCATCGATCATGGAGGGCTTCTACATCAACACCATAGCCTCTCCGATGATGTGTGAGTAGTTTATCTCAGACCTTCGGGTCCATAGTTATTAGCTAGATGGCTTCTTCTCTCTTTTTGGATCTCAATACAATGTTCTCCCCCTCTCTTGTGGAGATCTATTTGATGTAATCTTCTTTTGCGGTGTGTTTGTTGAGACCGATGAATTGTGGATTTATGATCAATTTTATCTATGAACAATATTTGAATCTTCTCTGAATTCTTTTATGTATGATTGGTTATCTTTGCAAGTCTCTTCGAATTATCAGTTTGGTTTGGCCTACTAGATTGATCTTTCTTGCAGTGGGAGAAGTGCTTAGCTTTGGGTTCAATCTTGCGGTGTCCTTTCCCAGTGACAGTAGGGGCAGCAAGGCACGTATTGTATTGTTGCCATCGAGGATAACAAGATGGGGTTTACATCATATTGCATGAATTTATCCCTCTACATCATGTCATCTTGCTTAAAGCGTTACTCTGTTCTTATTAATCTCCCGTAGTAGTAGATGTGTGGAGTAATAGTAGTAGATGTGTGGAGTAATAGTAGTAGATAGCGGTCGATGTGTGGAGTAATAGTAGTAGATGCAGGCAGGAGTCGGTCTACTTGCCTCGGACGTGATGCCTATATACATGATCATACCTAGATATTCTCATAACTATGCTCAATTCTGTCAATTGCTCAACAGTAGTTTGTTCACCCACCGTAATACTTATGCTCTCGAGAGAAGCCACTAGTGAAACCTATGGCCCCCGGGTCTATTTTCTATCATATTAATCTCCCGTCAACAAGCTATTTCTTTTGCCGTTTATTTTGCTTTCTTTACTTTGCATCTTTATCATAAAAATTACCAAATTTTTTATCTTATCATATCTATCAGATCTCACTCTCGTAAGTGACCGTGAAGGGATTGACAACCCTTTATTGCGTTGGTTGCGAGGATTTATTTGTTTGTGTAGGTGCGAGGGACTCGTGTGTGGCCTCCTACTGGATTGATACCTTGGTTCTCAAAAACTAAGGGAAATACTTACGCTACTTTGCTGCATCACCCTTTCTTCTTCAAGTGAAAACCAACGCAGTGCTCAAGAGGTGGCAGCTTGCAATAGGGGTTAATCATAAGTGGGATGCTTGTCCAAGAAAGTACAGCACCCAAGCATCGGTCCACCCACACATACCAAATTATCAAAGTAACGAACGCGAATCATATGAGCGTGATGAAAACTAGCTTGACGATAATTCTCATGTGTCCTCGGGAGCATTTTCCTTCATATAAGAGTTTGTCCAGGCTTGTCCTTTGCTACAAAAAGGATTGGGCCATCTTGCTGCACCTTATTTACTTTCTTTACTAGTTGCCCGTTACAAATTACCTTATCACAAAACTATCTGTTACCGATAATTTTAGTGCTTGTAGAGAATACCTTACTGAAAATCGCTTGTCATTTCCTTCTGCTCCTCGTTGGGTTCGACACTCTTACTTATCGGAAGGACTACGATAGATCCCCTACACTTGTGGGTCATCAGTATGACGGAGAGGTATCTCTGGGCCCTCTCGGTAATAGAACATCACAAGAATCTTGCAAGCAAAGTGACTAAGGAGTTAGTTACAGGATGATGTATTACGGAACGAGTAAAGAGACTTGCCGGTGACGAGATTCAACTAGGTATGGAGATACCGATGATCGAATCTCGGACGAGTAACATACCGACGGACAAAGGGAACTACGTATGTTGTCATAAAAGGTTCGCCGATAAAAGATCTTCGTAGAATATGCAGGAACCAATACGGGCATCCAGGTCCCGCTATTGGCTATTGACCGGAGAAGCATCTCAGCCATGTCTACATCATTCTCGAACCCGTAGGGTCCGCACACTTAACGTTCGTTGATGATATAGTATTATATGAGTTATGTATGTTGGTAACCGAATGTTGTTCGGAGTTCCGGATGAGATCATGGACATGATGAGGAGCTCCGGAATAGTCCAGAGGTAAAGATTAATAAATGGGATAATAGTGTTTGATCTCCGGAAAGGTTCCAGAATTCACCGGAAGGGGTTTCAGATGTTTCCCGAAATGTTCGGGTAAGAGGCAGTTTTGCAAAGGCCAGGGGCCAGAAGCTAGGGACCCTGGTGTCTGGGGCCAGACGCCAAGGACCCTGGCGTCTGGTCCTGGAGTCCGAGAAGGACTCTTGCCTTGCAGGCTAAACCGACTTTGAGGATGCTCTTTCTCCAAGTTACGACCCCAGGGCTCAACATATAAATAGAGGGGCAGGGCTAGCACCCGGAACACATCAAGATTCACGAAGCCGTGTGCCGGCAACCCCGCCCCTCTAGTTTATCCTCCGTCTAGTTTCTGTTGTGCTTGGCAAAGCCCTGCGGAGAGTGTTCTTTACCACCACCGTCACCACGCCGCCGTGCTGCCAGAACTCATCTACTTCTTCGCACCTCTTGCTAGATCAAGAAGGCAAGTGAAGGAAATATGCCCTAGAGGCAATAATAAAGTTGTTATTTATATTTCCTTATATCCTGATAAATGTTTATTATTCATGCTAGAATTGTATTAACCGGAAACTTAGTACATGTGTGAATACATAGACAAACAAAGTGTCCCTAGTATGCCTCTACTAGACTAGCTCGTTAACCAAAGATGGTTAAGTTTCCTAGCCATAGACATGTGTTGTCATTTGATGAACGGGATCACATCATTAGAGAATGATGTGATGGACAAGACCCATCCGTTAGCTTAGCACTATGATCGTTTAGTTTATTGCTATTGCTTTCTTCATGACTTATACATGTTCCTATGACTATGAGATTATGCAACTCCCGAATACCGGAGGAACACTTAGTGTGCTATCAAACGTCACAGCGTAACTGGGTGATTATGAAGATGCTCTACAGGTGTCTCCAATGGTGTTTGTTGGGTTGGCATAGATCGAGATTAGGATTTGTCACTCCGTGTTTCGAAGAGGTATCTCTGGGCCCTCTCGGTAATGCACATCATTATAAGCCTTGCAAGCAATGTGACTAATGAGTTAGTTGCGGGATGATGCATTACGGAACGAGTAAAGAGACTTGCCGGTAACAAGACTGAACTAGGTATTGAGATACCGACGATCAAATCTCGGGCAAGTAACATACCGATGACAAAGGGAACAACGTATGTTGTTATGCGGTTCGACCGATAAAGATCTTCGTAGAATATGTGGGAGCCAATATGAGCATCCAGGTTCCGCTATTGGTTATTGACCGGAGATGAGTCTCGGTCATGTCTACATAGTTCTCAAACCCGTAGGGTCCGCACGCTTAACGTTCGATGACGATCGGTATTATGAGTTTATGTGTTTTGATGTACCGAAGGTTGTTCGGAGTCCCGGATGTGATCACGGACATGACGAGGAGTCTCGAAATGGTCGAGACATGAAGATTGATATATTGGAAGGCTATGTTTGGACACCGGAAAGGTTTCGGATGAGTTCGGGCATTTTCCGGAGTACCGGGGGGTTACTGGAACCCCCCGGGGGCTTAATGGGCCTACATGGGCTTTAGTGGAAGAGAGAGGAGGCGGCCAAGAGGAGGGGCGCCCCCCAGCCCAATCCGAATTGGGAGGGGGCCGGGCCCCCTTTCCTTCTTCTCTTCTTCCCTTCCTTCCCCCTCCTATTAGGACTAGGAAAGGGGGGAACCTACTCCTAGTAGGAGTAGGATTCCCCCCCTTGGGGGCGCACCATGAGGCCGGCTGGCCCCCTCCTCCCCTCCTTTATATACGGGGGAGGGGCACCCCATAGACACACAAGTTGATTGTTTAGCCGTGTGCGGTGCCGCCCTCCACAGATTTCCACCTCGCTCATATCGTCGTAGTGCTTAGGCGAAGCCCTGCACCGGTAACTTCATCATCACCATCACCACGCCGTCGTGCTGACGGAACTCTCCCTCGGCCTCAGCTGGATCTAGAGTTCGAGGGACGTCACCGAGCTGAACGTGTGCACATCGCGGAGGTGCCGTGCGTTCGGTACTTGATCGGTTGGATCGCGAAGACGTTCGACTACATCAACCGCATTACTTAACGCTTCCGCTTTCGGTCTACGAGGGTACGTAGACACACTCTCCCGCTCGTTGCTATGCATCACATAGATAGATCTTGCGTGATCGTAGGTAAATTTTTTGAAATACTGCGTTCCCCAACAGTGGCATCAGAGCCAGGTCTATGCGTAGATGTTATATGCACGAGTAGAACACAAAGAGTTGTGGGCGATAATAGTCATACTGCTTACTAGCATGTCATACTTTGATTCGGCGGTATTGTTGGATGAAGCGGCCCAGACCGACATTACATGTCCGCGTTCATGAGACTGGTTCTACCGCCGTGCTTCGCACACAGGTGGCTAGTGGGTGTCTATTTCTCCAACTTTAGTTGAATCGAGTGTGACTACGCCCGGTCCTTGTTGAAGGTTAAAACAGCACACTTGACGAAAAATCGTTGTGGTTTTTGATGCGTAGATAAGAACGGTTCTTACTAAGCCCGTAGCAACCACGTAAAACTTTTGTTTTTGCAGGGCATGTTGTGATGTGATATGGTCAAGACGTGATGATATATAAATTGTTGTATGAGATGATCATGTTTTGTAACAGTTATCGGCAACTGGCAGGAGCCATATGGTTGTCGTTTTATTGTATGAAATGCAATCGCCATGTAATTGCTTTACTTTATCACTAAGCGGTACCGATAGTCGTAGTAGCAATAGTTGGCGAGACGACAACGATGCTTCGATGGAGATCAAGGTGTCAAGCCGGTGAAGATGGTGATCATGACAGTGCTTTGGAGATGGAGATCAAAGGCACCCGATCATCACGTGGTGTCTCGGCACGACGAACTGTCGCAACGGTGCATACTCAGGGAGAACACTTATACCTTGAAATTTAGTGAGAGACCATCTTATAATGCTACCGTCGAACTAAGCAAAATAAGATGCATAAAGGATAAACATCACATGCAATCAAATATAAGTGATATGATATGGCCATCAATACTCAGGTTAAACTTGACGAGCCTAGCATATGCAGATATGGCCTCAGAGCACTGAGACCGAAAGGTCGAGCGTGAATCATATAGTAGATATGATCAACATAGTGATGTTCACCATTGAAAACTACTCCATCTCATGTGATGATCGGACATGATTTAGTTAATATGAATCACGTGATCACTTAGATGATTAGAGGGATATCTATCTAAGTGGGAGTTCTTAAGTAATATGATTAATTAAACTTCAATTTATCATGAACTTAGTACCTTGATCAATTGTAAGTGCAGCGGGATATTTCGTCCGAACCTGCGAGTGTCGTGTTCTCCTCAGGGACTAGGCAAGTCAATGATCGTGCTCAGATAAAGCTAGGTAACACAATTTAGATTATGAATGCAAGAAAATAAACCTAATTAAACAAGGTAGTTCCCGAAGATCGTCGCCAAAGAAAATGCAAAATAAGCAAAGGGGAGGTTCAGATTGTCTATATTGTCTTTTTGGTGTTTTCCTATTACTTGAGAAACTAAAATGCTAACACAAAAGGAAACAACAGGACATGAACACATATATTTATCTAACAAGCATATGACAGAGGGAAGAAACAAGATAATGGACAAGGATGAAAATGCTTCATGTCACAACATATATTACAGGTACAGAGCTAATACATAGACTGAAAATTGAATGATCACACAACTGGCTACCACAGAGAGTAATTTCAATACAAAATAAAATCACAAATAGTAACATGAATTTGTTACAGTGAGCTAGCTGACATGGTTTACATCACAAAACACACGTGTATTTATATAGCACATGTACTGGAGCTAACACATGGACAACTGAATAAATTTCTGCAGTAAGGAACAAACACATAAGGGATCTCACACATACAGTAGCAGAATACTAATTAACACATGACAAGTACGAACTGAACATATAGCAGATTACAGGCACTTATAGAATCTGAATATTACAAAGCTTCTTACTTCTCAAATTACAGAATATTTAGAGAGAGAGAGAGAGAGAGAGAGAGAGAGAGAGAGAGAGAGAGAGAGAGAGAGAGAGAGAGAGAGAGAGAGAGAGATGGCAGCAGCAAAAGGTGTAGGAGAAGAGAGGCAGCAGCAGAGGCATGGGAAAGAAGGGGGCAGCAGCAGTTTTGGGGAGAAGAAGAAGGAGCAGCAGCAGCGTGGAGGGTTCAGCAGGGGCAGCAGCAAAGATGTGGGAGAGAGAGAGATCGCAGCAGGTGAAGGAAGAGGAGAGGAACAGCAGCAAGGAGCGAAGGGCGTAGAAGAATTGCAGGTTGAAGATGGGAGGAGCAGCAGAAGGTTGAGGAAGGCGAGGGGAAACAGCAGGGAGCAGCGGAGGTAAGGGAAGAAAGGCAGCAGAGAGAGATGGAGAAGGAGTGGAGTCGCGCGGAGGAGGTGGTGGCGCGGTGGTGATGGTCGTGGCTGGCGGTGCTGGAGATGGTGATGGATGGCGCGGTGGTTCGAGGTGGTGATGGGGCGCTGGCAGCGGCGGGTGGTGGAGATGGAGTGGATGATGGAGTGGTGGCTGGATGGATGGCGCACCGCCACGCCGGCCTGGCCGCGGCGGCGGCCGGAGGGTGGAGAAGGGGATCGGGAGAGAGAGATGGAGATATGCCAGGCCCGAAGAGATCGAAGGGAGCTGCTAGGGATTTTGTTCCCCATCTGATCTGCCACTTTTGCACATTAGCCCTCTTCCTCTTCTTTCTTCACAAGAAGATCCTCCCACTAATTTAGCTTGCCCCTGGTAACTTCTTTTCTTCTCGCTCGGGTCCATCACTTGATCATTTGTAGTAGAAGGATTTTGTGCCTTGTCGCACTTTTCTGCAAAATAAACACAATGACTAGTAAATGATTCATTATATGATTTTCATGCAAATATTCAACTAAACTTAGCAAGAATAGATGGGCATAACTCAACGAATGGTATAATTCAATGCCAAAATTATGTATATGAAATGTGCTTATCATACCTGATATTATTTTGCATGTCTATGTTGTTGTAGATAAATGGCCCATGCTACTGTTCTGTTGAATTATAATGCATTCCTAGAGAAAGCTAAGTTGAAAGATGATGGTAGCAATTACACGGATTTGGTCCGTAACTTGAGGATTATCCTCATTGCTGCACAGAAGAATTACGTCCTGAAAGCACCGCTGAGTGCTAGGCCTGCTGCAGATGCTACTGATAACGTTAAGAACGTCTGGCAGAGCAAAGCTGATGACTACTCGATAGTTCAGTGTGCCATGCTTTATGGCTTAGAACCAGGACTTGAACGACGGTTTGAACGTCATGGAGCATATGAGATGTTCCAGGAGTTGGATTTAATATTTTAAGCAAATGCCCGGATTGAGATATATGAAGTCTTGATACGTCTCCGTCGTATCTACTTTTCCAAACACTTTTGCCCTTGTTTTGGACTCTAACTTGCATGATTTGAATGGGACTAACCCGGACTGACGCTGTTTTCAGCAGACTTTTCATGGTGTTATTTATCTGCATAAACAAAAGTTCTCGGAATGACCTGAAACTCCACGGAACATCTTTTTGGAAAATATTAAAAATACTGGAAGAAAAATCCACGTCAGGGGGCCCACACCCTGTCCACGAGGGTGGGGGGCGCGCCTGCCCCCCCAGGGCGCGCCCCTGCCTCGTGGGCCCCCTGACGCTCCACCGACATCAACTCCAACTCCATACATTCACTTTCGGGGAGAAAAAAATCAGAGAGAAGGATTCATCGCGTTTCACGATACGGAGCCGCCGCCAAGCCCTAAAACCTCTCGGGAGGGCTGATCTGGAGTCCGTTCGGGGCTCCGGAGAGGGGAATCTGTCGCTGTCGTCATCATCAACCATCCTCCATCACCAATTTCATGATGCTCACCGCCGTGCGTGAGTAATTCCATCGTAGGCTTGTTGGACGGTGATGGGTTGGATGAGATCTATCATGTAATCGAGTTAGTTTTGTTAGGGTTTGATCCCTAGTATCCACTATGTTCTGAGATTGATGTTGCTATGACTTTGCTATGCTTAATGCTTGTCACTAGGGCCCGAGTGCCATGATTTCAGATCTGAACCTATTATGTTTTCATGAATATATGTGTGTTCTTGATCCTATCTTGCAACTCTATAGTCACCTACTATCTGTTATGATCCGGCAACCCCGAAGTGACAATAATCGGGACCACTCCCGGTGATGACCATAGTTTGAGGAGTTCATGTATTCACTATGTGTTAATGCTTTGGTCCGGTACTCTATTAAAAGGAGGCCTTAATATCCCTTAGTTTCCACTAGGACCCCGCTGCCACGGGAGGGTAGCACAAAAGATGTCATGCAAGTTCTTTTCCATAAGCACGTATGACTATATTCGGAATACATGCCTACATTACATTGATGAATTGGAGCTAGTTCTGTGTCACCCTATGTTATGACTGTTACATGATGAACCGCATCCGGCATAATTCTCCATCACCGATCCAATGCCTACGAGCTTTTCACATATTGTTCTTTGCTTATTTACTTTTCCGTTGCCACTGTTACAATCACTACAAAACACCAAAAATATTACTTTTGCTACTGTTACTTTTGTTACCATTACCACTACTATCATACTACTTTGCTACTAAATACTTTGCTGCAGATATTAAGTTATCCAGGTGTGGCTGAATTGACAACTCAGTTGCTAGAACTTGAGAATATTCTTTGGCTCCCCTTGTGTCGAATCAATAAATTTGGGTTGAATACTCTACCCTCGAAAACTGTTGCGATCCCCTATACTTGTGGGTTATCAAGACTATTTTTTGGCGCCGTTGCCCGGGAACATGGCTCTATTCTTTGAGTCACTTGGGATTTATATCTGCTGGTCACTATGAAGAACTTGAAAGACTCTAAGACAACAATTTATCCCTCAACTACGAGGGGAGGTAAGGAACTGCCATCTAGCTCTGCACTTGATTCACCTTCTGTTTTGAGTAAGCTTGCGACACCTAAACCTGCTTCTGCTATTCATTCTGATATGTCGCATGTTATTGTTGATGCCACTTCTGCTATGCATGATACTTATGATGAAACTACTTCTATGCTTGATACTACTGTGCCACTTGGTGAATTTCTTGATGAACAACTTGCTAGGGCTAGAGAGAATGAAATTATTGAAACTGATAATATTGATGAAAGTGATGATGAAGACTCTCCCCCTAATAAATATGAATTACCTGTTGTGCCTGAGGGCTATGTTATGGATGAAGCAGTTGCTGAAGAAATATTTGCTTGCAAAGATAGATATGATGTTAAGAAATTATTAGCTAAAAGGAAGCAGCAATCTCTTAATGCTAGAATGAAACCTGATCCTGCTTTTGCTACTTCACCTATCTGTGTTACTGATAAGGATTATGAATTCTCTGTTGATCATGATATAATTACTTTGGTTGAGTATGATCCTTTCCATGGCTATGAATCTGAAACTGTTGTGGCACATCTTACTAAATTAAATGATATAGCCACCCTATTCACTAATGATGAGAGAACTCGCTACTTTTATATCCTTAAAATATTTCCGTTCTCATTAAAGGGTGAAGCTAAGATATGGTTTAATTGTCTTGATCCTGGTTGTGTGCGTAGTCCCCAGGATATGATTTATTACTTCTCTGCTAAATATTCCCTGCTCATAAGAAACAAGCTGCTTTGAGGGATATACATAATTTTGTGCAAATTGAAGAAGAGAGTCTCCCACAAGCTTGGGGGAGGCTTCTCCAATTACTTAATGCTTTGCCTGATCATCCTCTTAAGAAAAATGAAATACTTGATATCTTTTATAATGGACTAACCGATGCTTCCAGAGATTACCTGAATAGTTGTGCTGGTTATGTATTCAGGGAAAGAACACCGGATGAAGCTAAAATTCTATTAAATAATATGTTGACAAATGAAAATAATTGGACACTTCCTGAGTCAACTCCTGAGCCTATTCCTAAACCAACTCCGAAGAAGAGAGGTGTTCTATTTCTCAGTCCTGAAGATATGCAAGAGGCAAAGAAATCTATGAAAGAAAAAGGTATTAAAGCTGAAGATGTTAAGAATTTACCTCCTATTGAAGAAATACATGGTCTTAATTTACCGCCTGTTGAAGAAACATATGATCTTAATCCACTACCTATTGAAGAAACTCATGGTCTTGATAACCCGACACAGGTAGTAAAGGTAAATTCTCTCTATAGATATGATAAAGCTGAAATCCCTCCTACCAAATTTGCTAGCCAATGCTTAGATGAGTTTGATGACTTTATGGTTAAGCAAGAAGACTTCAATGCTTACTTTGGTAGACAATTAAAAAAATGCTTATATGATTGAACACTTGGGTGATTATATGTCTAGAGTTAAAGGTGAACTTAAACTCATTACTAAACATGCTTCTATGGTTACCACTCAAGTAGAACAAGCACTTAAGGCTCAAAATGATTTGCTTAATGAAATGAATAGTAAGAATAATGATTATGCTGTTAGAGTGGCTACTAGAACTGGTAAAATGACTCAGGAACCTTTGTATCCTAAGGCCACCCTAAGAGAATTGAGCAAGATTCTCAGAGAAATAATTTAGATGCACCTAGTTCTTCTAAAAAGAAGAAAAAGAAAAATGATAGGACTTTGCATGCTTCTAGTGAACCTATTGCTGAAACACCTGAGAATCCAAATGATATCTCTATTTCTGATACTGAAACACAATCTGGTAATGAACATGAAACTAGTGATAATGCTAATGATGATGTTCATGATGATGCTCAACCTAGCAACGATAATGATGTAGAAATTGAACCTGTTGTTGATCTTGATAACCCACAATCAAAGAATCAACGTTATGATAAGAGAGACTTTGTTGCTAGGAAATATGGTAAAGAAAGAGAACCATGGGTTCAGAAACCCATGCCTTTTCCTCCCAAACCATCCAAGAAAAAGGATGATGAGGATTTTGAGCGCTTTGCTGAAATGATTAGACCTATCTTCTTGCGTATGCGATTAACTGATATGCTTAAAACAAATCATTATGCTAAGTATATGAAGGATATCATTACTAATAAAAGAAAGATACCGGAAGCTGAAATTTCCACCATGCTTGCTAATTACACTTTTAAAGGTGGAATACCAAAGAAACTTGGAGATCCAAGAGTACCCACTATACCATGCTCCATTAAAAGAAACTATGTTAAAACTGCTTTATGTGATCTTGGAGCCGGTGTTAGTGTTATGCCTCTCTCTTTATATCGTAGACTTGATTTGAATAAGTTGGCACCTACTGAAATATCTTTGCAAATGGTTGATAAATCAACTGCTATACCTGTCGGTATTTGTGAGGATGTGCCTGTTGTGGTTGCAAACGTTACTATTTTAACGGACTTTGTTATTCTTGATATTCCCGAGGACGATAGTATGTCTATTATTCTTGGAAGACCTTTTTTGAACACTGCAGGGGCTGTTATTGATTGCAACAAAGGCAATGTCACTTTTCATGTTAATGGTAATGAGCATACGGTACACTTTCCGAGGAAACAACCTCAAGTTCATAGTATCAACTCTATTGGAAAAATTCCATCGATTATTTTTGGAGGTTTTGAATTTTCTCTCCCTACTGTCAAGAAGAAATATGATATTCTTATTATTGGGGATGTGCATATCCCCGTTGAGGTAACATAGTGTTATTCGAAATTTCTCCGGTTCCATGTTACTCGAAATGAGTTTGTTAACAAGACTTGATTAACCTTGTTAGTGGATTCCTTTTGATGAGCATGAGATGGATGAAACTAGAAGCAGAACCTTCTATACCCTCTCTCTACTTTCTGTTATTTAGTTAAAATAAAGCAAAAATAGTATTTTCCTGTCTGTTTCCTGAATTACCAGTGCAATATAAAAATACCCCGAAAATAAAAGTTCTCCAAATGCCCTGCCAATTTAATATGATTTTTTATGGAATATTTGGCACTGAGAACACAGCATTGGGAGCTGGCACCTGGCCACGAGGGTCAGGGGCGCGCCCCCTGCCTCGTGGGCCCACGGTGGCCCTCCACCACTTATTCCTGCACCCACACATTCCTTCTTCCTCCCACAAACACCATTATCCAGCTCAAGCACGAGTTCTAGCTCATTTTGCTGCGATTTTCGATCTCCTTGCTCAAAGCACCTCTCACAAAACTGCTTGGGGGGATTGTTCCTTGGTATGCGACTCCTCCATTGTTCCAATTAGTTTTTGTTCTAGTGCTTTATTCATTGCAAATTTGTGCTGCCTAGGTGACCATGTTCTTGAGCTTGCATGTCAAATTTATATGGTTCCAAGTAGTTCTAATGCATGATATAGTCTCTAGGCACTTGTAGGAGTAGTTGCTATCAATTTTATTGAGCTTGGTTTACTTTTATTGAAGTTACTAAAAATTTTAGAAATTTTTCAGAGGAAGAAATATGCTTAGGAAAATGTTCCAAGGTGGTTCCTCAAGGAAGCAAGGACCCAGGCTTGCAATGCGTGATGTTGACGATGAGCCACCAAGGGACGCTCCAGTGCGGCCTTGTGAATGGCCTTCAGAAAACTTTATGGATCAAGCGGGAATCAAGGAAGAATTTAACGCATATTTGTGTAACGCTGACCTTGTGAGCTTCGAGGAAGAAAAGTGCCGTCAGTACCACTATCTCACTAGTTCCTTTGTGAGGAGGTTTGAATTTTCATCTTCACGTAATTCTCCAACTGTCCTGTTTGATCTTTATGAAAAATCTTATACGATGGACTTAGAGGATTTTACCACTGCTTGCAAACTTCCACAATGGGGTAGTGCTAGTGAACCTCGCAAATCTGAATTTAGAAATTTTCTTGCCAGTATAACTGTGGGGGAATCTAGAGATATAGCACAAGCTACCATAGGGAGCATTCATTTTCCTGCTATACATTATTTTGCTCTCTTCATAGGTAGGTGCATAAATGGTAAAGATGAAGCATGTCATATGTGTGTCCCCGACCTCAGTATTCTTAGGAGTGTTGTGTTGGGAGACAAATATTATAATTTGGGAGCCATTGTTGCACGTAGGTTGCATAATAATAGATTTAATGGAGATTTCTTTGGAGGAATTTATGCAACCCACTTAGCTGATTTTCTTGGTGTAACCATACGTAATGATGATATTGAATTGCATCCTACTTATTTAGACTTTAATGCTATGGTTCACCACCAGTTTGTCGAGAGGAATGAATCACCTCTCCGGTATCGCTTAATCTTTGACAGACGTCATGTTGTCCGTATTACTCTCCCTGCTCCTGCCTTCTTTGATTATCAGGCGAAAGGAAGATATGTTATTACCAGAGAGGAGGCAGATGAGTACGAGAGGAGGGCGGAGGCAGCTCGCCGCCATACTGCAGCTCAGGAGGCGATAGCCGCTGCATCTCAGTACGACCCCGGCTACAACTATGGATATCCGCCAGGCCACCCGTGGCAATAGACCAACTTAGGCCAAAAGCCTAAGCTTGGGGGAGTACGTATTTCTCACCGACATTACATTCATGTTCACACACACTCATTTCTAGATGTCGGTGCTCATACTCTTTCACTGTAATATCCATGCTAGTTTATTTTCCTTTTTCCTGCTTTCTTCTTGTGTGTTTGATAAACTTTAAGAAAACACAAAAAAAATTAGTTGTAGCTTTTAGTTAGTTTATTTTTCTTGCTGTAGTAGTAGTAATTAAAAAGAAAACCCAAAAAGATTTCCCGTTCTTCTTTTGCTTGTTGGGAGCTTTCCCGTGTAAATAGTTTTATTTCTTTTCTTTGGGGGTCGATAGGAGAAGACCATAATTAAATTGTTGAAGTGGCTCTTATATGCATTATTGTTGATTTAACCAAGAGCCCATATTGCCTTGTCTTCTCCTGTTTATTGAATGCTCGCAGATTCCAGCTTAGTCCAATGCATGTGCACTCTTATTATTTTCACATCGTTCGGTTGTGCAAGTGAAAGGCAATTATGACGATATATGATGGTCTGACTGAGATGAGAGAAGCTGGTATGAACTCGACCTCTCTTGTTCTTGTAAATATGATTAGTTCATCGTTCCTGATTCAGCCTATTATGAATAAACATGTTTGCAATGACAATTAGAGATTATAGTTGCTTATGCCATGCTTGATTAGCTATGAGTTATAATGGTTTACCTTGCGTGCCAACCTATTAAAATGGTTGTGATGTGGTATAATGGGGTGGTATCCTCCTTTAAATGATTTAAGTGACTTGACTTGGCACATGTTCACACATGTAGTTGAAACAAATCAACATAGCCTTCACGATATTTATGTTCATGGTGGATTATATCCTATTCATGCTTGCACTCAATGTTTATTAATTTTAATGCATGTTCATGACTGTTGTCGCTCTCTAGGTGGTCGCTTCCCAGTCTTTTGCTAGCCTTCACTTGTACTAAGTGGGAATACTGCTTGTGCATCCAATCCCTTAAACCCCAAAAGTTATTCCATATGAGTCCACTATACCTTCCTATATGCGGATCTACCTGTCGTTCCAAGTAAATTTGTATGTTCCAAACTCCAAACCTTCAAATGAAATTCTGTTTTGTATGCTCGAATAGCTCATGTATCAACCAGGGCTGTCCGTATCTTCCATGCTAGGTGGGTTATTCTCAAGAGGAGTGGACTCCGCTCCTCACTCACGAGAAAATGGCTGGTCACCGGGATGCCCAGTCCCATGCTTTATGCAAACTAAATCAAAATAATTTCAAACAAAACTCCCCCTGGGACTGTTGCTAGTTGGAGGCCCTCGTTGTTTCGAGCAAGCCATGGATTGATGCTTGTTGGTGGAGGGGGAGTATAAACTTTACCATTCTGTTTGGGAACCGCCTATAATGTGTGTAGCATGGAAGATATCGCCATCTCTTGGTTGTTATGTTGACAATGAAAGTATGCCGCCCAAAATATTATTTATCTCTATTTCAAAAACCGAGCTCTGGCACCTCTACAAATCCCTTCTTCCCTCTGCGAAGGGCCTATCTATTTACTTTTATGTTGAGTCATCACCCTCTTATCATAAGCACCAGCTGGAGAGCACTGCTGTCATTTGCATCCATTACTATTAATTTATATTGGGTATGACTATGACTGGATCTCTTTTACCATGAATTACAATGTCTAGTCAGTCCTTGATCTTTAAAGGTGCTCTGCATTTATGTTTTGCGGTCTCAGAAAGGGCTAGCGAGATACCATCTTGTTATATCATATCATGATTGTTTTGAGAAAGTGTTGTCATCCGAGTTTTATTATTATCGCTCGCTAGTTGATTATGCCATTGACATGAGTAAACATGAGACCTAAGAGTTATTGTGAATGTGGTTAGTCATAATCTTTGCTGAAAACTTGAATGCTGGCTTTACATATTTACAACAACAAGAGCAAACAGAGTTTGTAAAAGTTTTTCTTTATCACTTTCAGTTTATCAACTGAATTGCTTAAGGACAAGCAAAGGTTTAAGCTTGGGGGTGTTGATACGTATCTACTTTTCCAAACACTTTTGCCCTTGTTTTGGACTCTAACTTGCATGATTTGAATGGAACTAACCCGGACTGACGTTGTTTTCAGCAGACTTTCCATGGTGTTATTTATGTGCAGAAACAAAAGTTCTCGGAATGACCTGAAACTCCACGGAACATACTGGAAGAAAAATCCACGTCAGGGGGCCCACACCCAGTCCACGAGGGTGGGGGGCGCGCCTGCCCCCCAGGGCGCGCCCCCTGCCTCGTGGGCCCCTTGACGCTCCACCGACCTCAACTCCAACTCCATATATTCACTTTTGGGGAGAAAAAAATCAGAGAGAAGGATTCATCGCGTTTCACAATACGGAGCCGCCGCCAAGCCCTAAAACCTCTTGGGAGGGCTGATCTAGAGTCCGTCCGGGGCTCTGGAGAGGGGAATCCGTCGTCGTCATCATCATCAACCATCCTCCATCACCAATTTCATGATGCTCACCGCCGTGCGTGAGTAATTCCATCGTAGGCTTGCTGGACGGTGATGGGTTGGATGAGACCTATCATGTAATCGAGTTAGTTTTGTTAGGGTTTGATCCCTAGTATCCACTATGTTCTGAGATTGATGTTGCTATGACTTTGCTATGCTTAATGCTTGTCACTAGGGCCCGAGTGCCATGATTTCAGATCTGAACCTATTATGTTTTCGTGAATATATGTGTGTTCTTGATCCTATCTTGCAAGTCTATAGTCACCTACTATGTGTTATGATCCGGCAACCCCGAAGTGACAATAATCGGGACCACTCCTGGTGATGACCATAGTTTGAGGAGTTCATGTATTCACTATGTGTTAATGCTTTGGTCCGGTACTCTATTAAAAGGAGGCCTTAATATCCATTAGTTTCCACTAGGACCCCGCTGCCACGGGAGGGTAGCACAAAAGATGTCATGCAAGTTCTTTTCCATAAGCACGTATGACTATATTCGGAATACATGCCTACATTACATTGATGAATTGGAGCTAGTTCTGTGTCACCCTATGTTATGACTGTTACATGATGAACCGCATCCGGCATAATTCTCCATCACCGATCCAATGCCTACGAGCTTTTCACATATTGTTCTTTGCTTATTTACTTTTCCGTTGCCACTGTTACAATCACTACAAAACACCAAAAATATTACTTTTGCTACTGTTACTTTTGTTACCGTTACCACTACTATCATACTACTTTGCTACTAAATACTTTGCTGCAGATATTAAGTTATCCAGGTGTGGCTGAATTGACAACTCAGTTGCTAATACTTGAGAATATTCTTTGGCTCCCCTTGTGTCAAATCAATAAATTTGGGTTGAATACCCTACCCTCGAAAACTGTTGCGATCCCCTATACTTGTGGGTTATCAAGTCTCCAATAAGTTCTATAGCTGCAAGATGGAGGAGATTAGTTCTGTCAGTGAACATATACTCAGAATGTCTGGGTACCACAACCACTTGACTCAACTGGGAGTTAATCTTCCTGATGATAGTGTCATTGACAGTGTTTTTCAATCACTGCCACCAAAGCTACAAAAGCTTCGTGATGAACTATAATATGCAAGGGATGGATAAGACAATTCCCGAGCTCTTCGCAATGCTAAAAGCTGCGGAGGTAGAAATCAAGAAGGAGCATCACGTGTTGATGGTCAACAAGACCACCAGTTTCAAGAAGAAGGGCAAAGGGAAAAAGGGGAACTTCAAGAAGAACGGCAAGCAAGTTGCTGCTCAAGTGAAGAAGCCCAAGTATGGACTTAAGCCTGAGACTGAGTGCTTCTACTGCAAAGGGACTGGTCACTGGAAGCGGAACTGCCCCAAGTATTTGGCGGATAAGAAGGATGGCAAAGTGAAAGGTATATTTGATATACATGTTATTGATGTGTACTTAACTAATGCTTGAAGTAGCGCCTGGGTATTTGATAATGGTTCTGTTGCTCATATTTGCAACTCGAAACAGGGGCTACGGATTAAGCGAAGATTGGCTAAGGACGAGGTGACGATGCGCGTGGGAAATGGTTCCAAAGTCGATGTGATCGCGGTTGGCATGCTACCTCTACATCTACCTTCGGGATTAGTTTTAGACCTGAATAATTGTTATTTGGTGCCAGCGTTGAGCATGAACATTATATCTGGATCTTGTTTGATGCGAGACGGTTATTCATTTAAATCAGAGAATAATGGTTGTTCTATTTATATGAGTAATATATTTTATGGTCATGCACCCCTGATGAGTGGTCTATTTTTGTTGAATCTCGATAGTAGTGATACACATATTCATAGTATTGAAGCCAAAAGATATAAGTTTAATAATGATAGTGCAACTTATTTGTGGCACTGCCGTTTAGGTCATATTGGTGTAAAGTGCATGAAGAAACTCCATGCTGATGGGCTTTTGGAATCACTTGATTATGAATCACTTGATACTTGCGAACCATGCCTCATGGGCAAGATGACTAAGACTCCATTCTCCGGAACAATGGAGCGAGCAACAGACTTGTTGGAAATAATACATACTGATGTATGTGGTCCGATGAGTGTTGATGCTCGCGGCAGGTATCGTTATTTTCTGACCTTCACAGATGATTTGAGTAGATATGGGTATATCTACTTGATAAAACATAAGTCTGAAACATTTGAAATGTTCAAAGAATTTCAGACTGAAGTGGAAAATCATTGTAACAAGAAATAAAGTTTCTACGATCTGATCGTGGAGCAGAATATTTGAGTTACGAGTTTGGTCTTCATTTGAAACATTGTGGAATAGTTTCGCAACTCATGCCACCTGGAACACCACAGCGTAATGGTGTGTCCGAACGTCGTAACCGCACTTTATTAGATATGGTGCAATCTATGATGTCTCTTACTGATTTACCGCTATTGTTTTGGGGCTATGTTATAGAGATGGCTGCATTCACGTTAAATAGGGCACCATCTAAATCCGTTGATACGACACCTTATGAACTATGGTTTGGCAAGAAACCCAAGTTGTCATTTCTGAAAGTTTGGGGTTGCGATGCTTATGTGAAAAAGCTTCAACCTGATAAGCTCGAACCCAAATCAGAGAAATGTGTTTTCATAGGATACCCAAAGGAGACTGTTGGGTACACCTTCTATCACAGATCCGAAGGCAAGATATTCATTGCTAAGAATGGATCCTTTCTAGAGAAGGAGTTTCTCTCGAAAGAAGTGAGTGGGAGGAAAGTAGAACTTGATGAGGTAATTGTACCTTCTCCCGAATTGGAAAGTAGTTCATCACAGAAATCAGTTCCAGTGATTCCTACACCAATTAGTGAGGTAGCTAATGATAGTGATCATGAAACTTCAGATCAAGTTACTACTGAACCTCGTAGGTCAACCAGAGTAAGATCCGCACCAGAGTGGTACAGTAATCCTGTTCTGGACGTCATGTTACTAGACCATAACGAACCTACAAACTATGAGGAAGCGATGATGAGCCCAGATTCCGCAAAATGGCTTGAGGCGAAATATAAGATGGAATCCATGTATGAGAACAAAGTGTGGACTTTGGTTGACTTTCCCGATGATCGGCAAGCCATCAAGAATAAATGGATCTTCAAGAAGAAGACTGACGTTGACGGTGATGTTACTGTCTACAGAGCTCGACTTGTTGCGAAAGCTTTTCGACAAGTTCAAGGAGTTGATTACGATGAGACTTTCTCACCCGTAGCGATGCTTAAGTCTGTCCGAATCATGTTAGCAATTGCCGCATTTTATGATTATGAAATTTGGCAAATGGATGTCAAAACTGCATTCCTGAATGGATTTCTGGAAGAAGAGTTGTATATGATGCAACCAGAAGGTTTTATCGATCCAAAAGATGCTAACAAAGTGTGCAAGCTCCAGCGATCCATTTATGGACTCGTGCAAGCCTCTCGGAGTTGGAATAAACGTTTTGATAGTGTGATCAAAGCATATGGTTTTATACAGACTTTTGGAGAAGCCTGTATTTACAAGAAAGTGAGTGGGAGCTCTGTAGCATTTCTAATATTATATGTGGATGACATATTGCTGATTGGAAATGATACAATATTTCTGGATAGCATAAAAGGATACTTGAATAAGAATTTTTCAATGAAAGACCTCGATGAAGCTGCTTATATATTGGGCATCAAGATCTATAGAGATAGATCAAGACGCTTAATTGGACTTTCACAAAGAACATACCTTGATAAGATTTTGAAGAAGTTCAAAATGGACCAGTCAAAGAAAGGGTTCTTGCCTGTGTTACAAGGTGTGAAGTTGAGTGAGAATCAATGCCCGACCACTGTAGAAGATAGAGAGAAAATGAAAGTCATTCCCTATGCTTCAGCCATAGGTTCTATCATGTATGCAATGCTGTGTACCAGACCTGATGTGTGCCTTGCTATAAGTATAGTAGGGAGGTACCAAAGTAATCCAGGAGTGGATCACTGGACAGCGGTCAAGAACATCCTAAAATACCTGAAAAGGACTAAGGATATGTTTCTCGTTTATGGAGGTGACAAAGAGCTCATCGTAAATGGTTACATCGATGCAAGCTTTGACACTGATCCGGATGACTCTAAGTCGCAAATCGGATACATGTTTATATTCAATGGTGGTGCTGTCAGTTGGTGCAGTTCTAAGCAGAGCGTCGTGGCGAGATCTACGTGTGAAGCGGAATACATAGCTGGCTCGGAAGCAGCAAATGAAGGAGTCTGGATGAAGGAGTTCATATCCGATCTAGGTGTCATACCTAGTGCATCGGGTCCAATGAAAATCTTTTGTGACAATACTGGAGCAATTGCCTTGGCGAAGGAATCCAGATTTCACAAGAGAACCAAGCACATCAAGAGATGCTTCAATTCCATCCGTCATCAAGTGTCAGAAGGGGACATAGAGATTTGCAAGATACATACGGATCTGAATGTTGTAGACCCGTTGACTAAGCCTCTCTCACGAGCAAAACATGATGATCACCAAGACTCCATGGGTGTTAGAATCATTACAATGTAATCTAGATTACTGACTCTAGTGCAAGTGGGAGACTGAAGGAAATATGCCCTAGAGGCAATAATAAAGTTGTTATTTATATTTCCTTATATCATGATAAATGTTTATTATTCATGCTAGAATTGTATTAACCGGAAACTTAGTACATGTGTGAATACATAGACAAACAGAGTGTCCCTAGTATGCCTCTACTTGACTAGCTCGTTAATCAAAGATGGTTAAGTTTCCTAGCCATAGACATGTGTTGTCATTTGATGAACGGGATCACATCATTAGAGAATGATGTGATGGACAAGACCCATCCGTTAGCTTAGCACTATGATCGTTTAGTTTATTGCTATTGCTTTCTTCATGACTTATACATGTTCCTATGACTATGAGATTATGCAAGTCCCGAATACCGGAGGAACACTTAGTGTGCTATCAAACGTCACAACGTAACTGGGTGATTATAAAGATGCTCTACAGGTGTCTCCGATGGTGTTTGTTGGGTTGGCATAGATCGAGATTAGGATTTGTCACTCCGTGTTTCAGAGAGGTATCTCTGGGCCCTCTCGGTAATGCACATCATTATAAACCTTGCAAGCAATGTTACTAATGAGTTAGTTGCGGGATCATGCATTACGGAACAAGTAAAGAGACTTGTCGGTAACGAGATTGAACTAGGTATTGAGATACCGACGATCAAATCTTGGGCAACTAACATACCGATGACAAAGGGAACAACGTATGTTGTTATGCGGTTTGACCGATAAAGATCTTCGTAGAATATGTGGGAGCCAATATGAGCATCTAGATTCCGCTATTGGTTATTGACCGGAGATGAGTCTCGGTCATGTCTACATAGTTCTCGAACCCGTAGGGTCCGCACGCTTAACGTTCAGTGACGATCGGTATTATGAGTTTATGTGTTTTGATGTACCGAAGGTTGTTTGGAGTCCCGGATGTGATCACGGACATGACGAGGAGTCTCGAAATAATCGATACATGAATATTGATATATTGGAAGGCTATGTTTGGACACCGGAAAGGTTTCGGATGAGTTCGGGCATTTTCCGGAGTACTGAGGGGTTACCGAAACCCCCCGGGGGCTTAATGAGCCTACATGGGCTTTAGTGGAAGAGAGAGGAGGCGGCCAAGAGGAGGGGCACCCCCCCCCCCAAGCCCAATCCAAATTGGGAGGGGGGCGGCCCTCCTTTCCTTCTTCTCTTCTTCCCCTTCCCTCCCCCTCCTATTAGGACTAGGAAAGGGGGGAACCTACTCCTAGTAGGAGTAGGATTCCCCCCTTGGGGGCGCACCATGAGGCCGGCCGGCCCCCTCCCCCCTCCTTTATATACGGGGGAGGGGGCACCCCATAGACACACAAGTTGATTGTTTAGGCGTGTGCGGTGCCCCCTCCATAGATTTCCACCTCGGTCATATCGTCGTAGTGCTTAGGCGAAGCCCTGCGCCGGTAACTTCATCATCAACATCACCACGCCGTCGTGCTGACGGAACTCTCCCTCGGCCTCAGCTGGATCTAGAGTTCGAGGGACGTCACCGAGCTAAAGGTGTGCAGATCGCGGAGATGCCGTGCATTTGTTACTTGATCGGTTGGATCACGAAGACGTTCGGCTACATCAACCGCGTTACTTAACGCTTCCGCTTTCGGTCTACGAGGGTACGTAGACACACTCTCCCGCTCGTTGCTATGCATCACATAGATAGATCTTGCGTGATCGTAGGTAAATTTTTTGAAATACTGCGTTCCCCAATAGCAAGGATGTCATCGAGCTGAACGTGTGCTGAACGCGGAGGTGCCGTATGTTCGGTACTTGGTCGGGACGGATCGTGAAGGTGTACGACTACATCAACCGCGTTGATAAACGCTTCCGCTTAGCAATCTTCAAGGGTATGAAGATGCCCTCCCCCTATAGTTGCTATGCATCTCCATGGATAGATCTGGCGTGTGCATAGAAATTTTTTGTTTTCCTTGCAACGTTCGCCAACAAGAAGTCCTCCTCCTCGGTGGTGTAGTCCGATGAAAGAAACGCGTCATCCCACCGAGGATCATTGTCATCGAAGGTCGGCGCCTGTCCCAGTTCGCACTGCGCTATCGCCAATGCCTTCCGCGCACGCCTGTCCGCCCGTTCCGCGGCTCACTTTGCCCTCCTCTCCGCTCAGAAGGCCTCCTCGGTGATGACGTCCCGTGGGTAGCGCTGGCGCCACTCCGCCATGGTGTACTCATCCGCCTCGGCGATGAGGAGGCGGCGCTCCCGCCTACGGTGTTCGTGGCGGTCCTCGTGGGTTATTAGCCACGGCGCAGGCGCGAGGTCCTGCGCATGCTGGGATGCCCGCGTGTCGTCGAAGTTCTTCTGCGAACGTGGCCTCGAGAGGCGCCACGCCGCTGCGTCGTACGCGCGGTGGCCTCATGGGCGATCTCGAACGTCCAAAGACCGAGACGCACGCCACCAGAGCAGATCTCCGCGTAGAACATGCCGGAGGGCGGACGCGGACGCCGAGGTAGCCGGAGCTGCTTCGGGCGCGCGGCGGCTTGTCGGCGGCAGGGGAGAAGGCGCGACGACGCCGTGAGAAGGGTGCGGCGGCGGGGCACTTGATGTGAGGAAGAAGGGGCGGCAGGGAAGAAGAAGATGCTTGAGTGTGCGGTTGGTAGGCTCGGGCGCGCGCGTTTTATAGAGCGCGCTGGACGCCGCGCGCCAAACCTGTCGCGCGCGTGATTTTTTCCCGCGCGCCGGAATCTCCTGCGCGTGCTGGAGCTCGTGAAACTGCTCCGCGCGCGCTAAAACATGCTTCCCCCCACGCACGATATTTACCGCGGCTGTTGGAGATGCTCTAACACATCAGCCATCACAGGAAACGGCCAGGGCCATTGTCGCCATAATGTCGGGTCCTTGTCCATGGGATGTTTTTAGCCAAGCCTACTATTTTGGAGCGTCGGGCACTACGTGGTGCCGCTGGTTGTGTATAGGAGTAAATTGCAAGGAACCACCACACTTCGGCACATCGTAACGAATTGGTACCATTAGTCACTTTTTTGCAAATCAGTACCAACTCTCAACCTAAGTGTTGCAAAACGGTCTGACAGCCGTATAAGCACGTATTGACCGTGTACCTGACTGAGCGGCCCCACCTATCAGGTGACATGGTGGCCAACCGGCGCGTGCCGCTCCGCTGACTAGGATGAACCCGGCTCGGTCGTTTTGGCTCGGTCGAACCGGTTCGAACAGGACGAACCCTAGCTATCGTTTCCCCTCTCCCTCTCCCCTTGCAGCGCGGCTCTCTAGCGATGGCGGTGGCGACTCCTGGCGGCGGTGACGGTGTGGGTGGCTACGGAGACCTTCCCGGCCCCGGGAGCGATGAGCACGTAGGTCTGGACGACGGTGGCTCCAGTTCGTATTACTCCAGTGCCGACGAAGAGGATTTGGAGGAGGCAGCGCTGTCCATGGAGGAGCGGGTGAGACTAGAAGAGATTTGGGTGGCCAACCCTACCAGTAGACATCACTGGACCAGTGGAGCTGGTGGCGTGCTGTAAGTTCCTCTCCTCTCTACTTTCTGCCTATTTCAAATTGGGGGCTAGGGTTAGCTTTTCTGAAATTTTCAATTTTGTTGTCAAATGTAGTTTGGATGATGCTGTTTGGGATGTTCGGATTCACTTTGATGCTCAACATAATTTGGATAGGAAGATATGCAGCTCAGATGTAACATTTCTGAACCTATATGCACTGTTGCAAACATAAGGAATTTCTTTCTCTGATGAACTATACCACATGAAGAATTTAGGCATAGGAGAGGAGAGAGAGCATGTCTTAGAATTGATTGACACAAACATCAAATTGCAGCAACTAAAGAAGGACTGTGAGCATAGTTTAGTTCTGAATTTGTTGAGGGCAACAACACCTTTCAGTAATGTATGTCACAAAGAAGAAGAATTAGCAACAATATTGTATGAACCACCTGTTGTGTATGATCTCAATGAGCCTACTGTGCTTGCTGTTAATGAAGGTGTTGCTTTTCATAGTCAGTGCAGCAGCAGTACTACTCAACCTACTGCTGTGTGCACACAAGAGAGCAGAAATTTCAATAAGGGGAAGTTCAAAGCTGTAATGGAGGAAGAGACACTGTTAGAGGAGGCACATAATAGTAGTGACGACTCCGAGGCTACATATGACAGTGATAAAAATCCTTTCTGCATGGAGAAGTACAGGATTTCTGAAGACACAGAGGTAATAGAGGGGAATATACTAGCAGAGCAAGAAGATGAAGATTCAGAAGAAGAACAAGTACATTATGAGGGTGACACTGAGGTTGAGGACTTGTTCGAGATGGAGGAGGAGGAGAAGGAGGAGTTTAATGTTGTTGCAGGAAAAGAACCACCAATGGAACAACTTGCAAAAAGGAGGAAGAAGCTGGTAGTTTGGAGAGGCCCCACCAGTAGGTCACATTCAAGTGTGTTACAAGAGGTGAAACCTGATTTCATTCCTTCATCAGATGAAGAAGATCATGGGTTGCTATTTTAGGATGAAGATTATGGACATGAGCCACTATCATTTGTTCTAACAAAAGGTAGGAAGAGTAGGGCAAGAAAAGGAAACCAAGGATATGGTACAATGACAAACTTGAGCAAACACATCAGTAGTTATATCTGTACATGTGCTTTAAGGATCAGCAACAATTCAGAGATGCTTTGTTGAGCTTGCACATTACAGAGGCCAGAGACTTCAGGTATAACAGAAACTCAGACCAAAGGATCATTGCTTGTTGTAAACAAGAGCACTGCCAGTTCTGCATAGTTGCTGCAGTTATCAAAGGGGAGAAAACTTTTGCTATTAACAAAATGAGGCTGGAGCACACTTGCCCTAGCAGTACAGAGACATCAAGGATTAGTGCATAGTGGCTTGGAAAGACCTATGAGTCATTGTTCAGGTCTGATCCAACCACTAGCATACACACTTTGATTGAAAATTGCCCGGAGAAGTATGGTGTTGATGTGCCAAGGCACATGGCCTATAGGGACAAAAACCTTGTCGCATAAGCTGTTCTAGGAGAGCACAAGAAGCAATATCCCAGGATGAGGGATTATGCTAAGACCATCATGGATACAAACCCTGGTAGTAGAGTTGTATTTACAATAGTTGCTCCAAAATCTACTACAAAAATACCACATCCAGGACCAAGGTTTCATGCTATGTTCTTCTGCATAAATGGAGCAAGGGAGGGATTTCTGAATGGATGCAGACCATTCATTGATTAGTTATGTCTTTCTTTGCCTTATTTAGTATGATTTCTTAATGAACATGTCACATTTCCTTGTATATGACAACTTTATAAATCTTTGT
Organism: Aegilops tauschii subsp. strangulata; assembly: GCF_002575655.3. Taxonomy (NCBI): domain Eukaryota; kingdom Viridiplantae; phylum Streptophyta; class Magnoliopsida; order Poales; family Poaceae; genus Aegilops; species Aegilops tauschii. The sequence continues at coordinate 355,742,116 of NC_053038.3, forward strand.
TAGTGTACATCACACATTTGCATTGTTTAGTAGTGCTTTATAGTGACTTAAATATATAACATTTTTAGTTCAGGAGCTTAGTTAGCAGTGGATCATATATAGCATTGTTAGTTCAGTAGTAATATATAGTGACTTAAATTGTTCTTTGCTTGCAACAACATGTGTTGATGGATGCTTTATTAAGCTGACCACTGGTGCTCAAATCCTTGTTGCCACTGGTAGAGATGGCAATAACAATATTTTCCTACTTGCATTTGCTATTGTTGGACAAGAGGACTCAACTAACTCGTGTTGGTTTCTGCACCAACTGAAGATATGTCTAGGAGGAGAAGTTGGAAAATTTGGCCCTTATACTATCATGTCTGATAGAGAGAAGATATGCATGCATCTTCCTGTTTATACATATCAGTTATGTTCTAGGCAGTAGCTTCAATAGTATAGTAGCGAAGTTTAGCATGTTATGTGAACATGGGCTACTAAATGCAGTAAATCAAGTTTTTCCAAACTACCATCAAAGTTTTTGCCTTAGACACCTGTATGCAAATTTCCATAATGCTAGGTTTATGGGGGAAGATCTTAAGAAATGCATGGATAATGCCAGCTATGCTTATAACCAACACAAGTTTAACATTGCCATGAATGGTCTGAAAAATGAGAGAGAGGAAGCTTGGAAGTGGCTGAGTGGAATACCTAAGCACACATGGGCTAGGCATGCTTTTGACACTAACTGCAAGACAGACTTGGTTGTTAACAACCTGTCCGAGGTGTTCAACAGGTACATCCTGGATTTTAGGGAAAAGCCTATTAGGACTATGATTGGTGGTATTAAGGACAAGTAGATGGTGAGGTGGCATAGGAACAAACAGAGAGGAAAGGCAGCTCTGTGAGAGATCACACCACATTATGCTGAGAAGGTAGAGGTGGAAAAGGAAAGGGCCAGATTCTGCAAACCTATTCAAGCTGGTGTAAATCTTTGGCAAGTGACCAGTGGGCAGCAAACACATGCTGTAAACTTGGAACTTTATACATGTGGTTGCAGAAGATGGGACCTATTTGGCATACCATGCAACCATGCAATATCAGCAATTAACAAGGCAAAAAGATTTCTAGAGGACTATGTGTGTAAATTCTTCAAAAAACCTTTTTACCTAGCAGCATATGAACCAATGATATATCCTATTCCTGGTGAACATGACAACTGGACCAGACATAGAGCCACCCAAATTTCATGTGAAGAAACACTACAAAAAAAGACACATCCGTGACATTTTGGGCTGAACAATTTTTTTTCTATCATGCTTATGACACTTCTATGACCATAAATGTGACAAAAGCACGTATCATCATAGATGTGGTGGGCTCCTACTTCTATGACAAAAAATCATGACAGAAAATGGACTTTTAGTCCTGGGCGGGCCGGGGATGCACCTGCATGACATTCTTTGGGCCGTCCATGACGGAAAAAATCATGGTAGAAGCGAGGGCAAGGAAAACTTCGGGGATTTCCCTGTTACGGTGGGTGGTCGGGGCCGAGTGATGCACGTAGGTTTGCGCGTTTCTCTCATACACGTACGCGCATGTGTGTGAGGCGTTGCGCTCTAACGGAACCCGAGCAAGGCATTGGGCTCTAATTGAACCCGAGCGATTGCACTAGCTACGTTACTGAACCCTGATCGATCCCTTGCTGTTAACTGAACCTGAGTGATTCCTTTGCTACTGCTGCTAACTGAAGCCGATCGAAGCTGCCTCTTGATGAACAGTCCCCGCTGGGGGTTGGATGAACAGTTCCCGGCGGGGGTTGGATGAACAGGATCCCGTGGTAGTAGAGGTCGTTGCCGCTGGATGAACAGGACCCCGATCAAGGAGGTGGGGGTGGATGAACAGTAGCCGATGGAGGGACCCCGTGGAGGGCTGGTTGAACAGGGCCCCGTGGAGGGCTGGTTGAATAGGACCCCGTGGAGGCTGGATCAACAGGACCCCGTGGAGGGATTTTGAACTATAGCCGGTGGAGGACTGGATGAACAGTAGGCCGTGGATGAACAGTAGCTGGTGGAGGCAAGAGGAAGATGCGGTGGATGAACAGCGCAGGTGGAGGCTGAAGGAAGTCGACGGTGGGTGAACAGTAGCCCGTGGAGTCCCGTTTTGCGGTACACCACACCCTTCCGATGAACAGGACCCCCATTTCGACCGTAGCGCTCCAACACAAGTCCGTTTCCTCTGTTTTGCGGTACGCCACACCCCTCCCAATGAACAGGACCCCCGTTTCGACCGTAGCGCTCCAACACAAGTCAGTTTCCTCCGTTTTGCGGCACGCCACACCCCTCCCGATGAATAGGACCCCCGTTTCGACTGTATCTGGTCGAACAGAAGGCCGTTTCCTCCGTACTGTGGTATGTCAGAACCCGTTTCGGCTGTTTCGTCCAAGACGGTTGGCTCCCATTGAACAGGACGCATTCCGACCCAGTCTGTTGCCTCCCAATGAACATGACGTTGTTTCTCCGTTCCGACCGAGCCGGTTGGCTGCCCGATGAACAGGACGCCGTTACTGTCGTCTGTTGCCTCTCCATGTACACGAGCCCTGGCCGTACGTATGTGCGAGCACGCGTTCGAGACCCCGCTCGTATGTATGTACGTGGCCGTATTTTTTGGCATGTGGTTGTATGTACGTGTACACGGTTTAGAAGGGACTGCCTGAACTGCTACGTCGGGGGCTCTACTACTACACATGCCGCTGCTTGCTCGGCCACGGTATATCATTGCAGAGAGACCGATCGACCAGTATGTACGTACACGTTCGCGACCAGAATGACAACGCTACGTACGCTTCGACCAGGTGGGTCCCAGCTGTCAGGGAGGATAAGGAGGCACTTCCTTGCGTGCGAAGTTATTGATGGTGGGTCCGAGCTGTCAGGGGGAGGATTCAGTTTTTTTCGCACCTAATATGGAGGCACTTTCCTTGCGTCCGAAGATATAGCTGGTGGGTCCCATCTGTCATGGGGGAAAATGTTTTTTCCCAAAATACAGCTAAGCCAAAATACAGAGGCCCTTCCGGTAGGTCCCTGCTGTCAAGTGGAGGAATCATTATTTTGCACGTAATAAGGAGGCACTTCCTTGCTGCGGCCGTGGACCCACCTGTCAGCCTGTCCACATACAGTCCTCTTCTGATGTAAGTCATTCCTTGACCATGTTGACCACGCTGCGCCGAGAGCACCAAGGCGATGGACGATGGCGAGGCCTAGGAAGGGAATGACCCGGAGCCGGGGAAGACTCGGCTGTTGTTTCCCACGCGGAGGGGCGTACGAGGGTTTACTGGTTGGGCTGCAGTGTGAGGTTGCCATCGCCAGAGAATAACAGCAGGTCTGGGTGAGTATAGGGATGGCCAGGCCAGCAATGGGAGTAGGCGGTGAGGCTTGTGCGACAATAGAGCCGACCAAGGGAGACAGGAGCACGCGGCACGACCAGCGCTGGTTTGGGCGGCTGGAGCAAGAAGACCAGAGGTTGAAGAAGCACTATGGCCGTTGGATGGACATCGTACGGTCACTGGAGCTAGAATCGTTCATATTGACTAAGTTGACAAAGCCCTCCGTCCGCGTCAATAAGCCCACAAGTCAGCCTCCAACTATGGTGGGTCCCAGATAGCAGGGGGAGCATTCATTGTTTTGTGCGTAATAAGGAGGCACTTCCTTCCATGCGAAGATATAGCTGTTGGGTCCGAGCTGTTAGCGGCACGAACATTTTTTTCACGAAATACAGAGGCCCTTCCGGTGGGTCCCTGCTGTCAGGTGGAGGAATCATTATTTTGCACGTAATAAGGAGGCATTTCCTTGCGTGCGACCGTGGACCCAGCTGTCAGCCTCTCCACGTACAGTCCTCTTCCAATGGATGTCATTCATTGACCACGTTGACCATGCCGCGCCGAGAGCACCAGGGCGGTGGACGATGGCGAGGCCTAGGAAGGGAACGACCCGGAGCCGGCGAAGACTCGGCAGTGGTTGCCCACACGGTGGGGAGTACGAGGGTTTACTGGTTCGGCTGCCGTCGCCGGAAAATAACAGGAGGTGTGGGTGAGTAGAGGAATGGCGTGGCCAGCGATGGAGTAGGGTGGGGCGGTGCGGCCTGTGCGGCAGCATAGCCGGCCACGGGAAGCGGGAGCAGGCAGTCCCACCGGCGCTGGTTTGGGCGGCTGGAGCAAGAATATCAGATATTGAAGAAGCAGCACGGCCGTTGGATTAACATCCAATGGTCACTGCTGCTAGAATCGTTTGTGGACTAAGTTGACAAAGCCTTTCGTACACATCAACCTAGTAGACCCACAAGTCAGCCTCCAAATCTGTCCCAAACAGCATACAACCCGAAATTTATAGCCAGATTCAAATTAATTTAAAAACTAGACATACCTTAATTTAAATCCAATGAAATTTTACCTGCGCAAAAACAATGGAATTTAAAATATCAAAATCCGAAAGAAAAAGTATTTTGGAACTAATTGCCTGTTTGCTGTATTTTTTCATTTTACAGCCCATTTCTTATTACTTATAGCCCATTTCTTATTACTTGTAGCCCATTTTCTGGGCAAACCCGAATGCATCCCTCCTTGTCTTGAAAGATTTCCGGCCCAGCTGGGCGTAGAAAAGCAAGTAGGCCTACGTTGGTTATTCTGCAAAAAAAAAAAGCCAGGCTAGCCATTTTCAGAAAGGAAAAAGCTGGGTTGGTCATGTGGTAAACATATGAATAAAAGCCTGGGCTAGACGGGCCACAGCTCCCGCACAACCCAGTTGATACCCTTCTCCGTCCCGGAAAAAAATACTGCGCGCGCTGCTGGGTCCTGGGTGTCTGCTGCTCCTTATGCAGTTATCTCGCTTATTGACTACGTTGACAGTGTTGTGCGACCCAGATGTCAGGAAACCATCAGGAGGAACCCTTTTTTCTTGTAATAAAGGAGGCACTTGCTTGCCTACTGCCATGATCCTGGTGGGTCCCTACTTGTAAGTGCATCTAGTGCCCCTTAGTGATTCTGGTGTATTGAAGACTTATAGGTTAAGGGACTGATGCGTTTGTGAGTGTACACAGGTCTATAAGTCTATGAGGAGTTTGATATTTACAGAGAAAGTCGACCCCTAAAAATGAATATCTTTGACTGAAGACTTTGGATTTCTGAAGACTTTCTGAAGACTTTGAAAGTGAAGAAATTGGTGTGACCTTGAAGACTAGGTATTCATTCGAGGAACATGAAGCGTGAAGACTTTTGTTTTCGTAGTTTCATTTTCTCTTTCTTGAGTCATAGGAAACACCGTACTGTTAAAGGGGGTCGAGGAAATACTAAGGAAAAATTTCCAAGTGATGCTCAACTCAAAATCCTAAATCTACCAATCCTTTCGAGTGAAGCCATTGGAAATCTCATGCAGTTCAGTCAATTTCTTCAGTGACAGAGACGAAGTTCTTCTGGTCTCTGAGGAATTTGTTCTGACTGAGGAGTTAGGAATTCGCCAGTGCGGATTGCCTACAAGTGAGGAACATGATAGCCCTGAGGAATTTGATAGTCAAATTTCCGACCGTTGCTGTGATATGCGCCAGCTGTCCCAAAATATCTACCCACCTAACGGTCATATCATTGAAGGGCATTTATGTCTTATCATGTCGGGCTGCTCCCTAGGCTATAAATAGCCGCCCCTACAACCACTAGCTGGTTGGCTGCTCCGAGAGAAACTGACACTTGTCATTTGAGAGCATCCCATCCTTCGAGGACTTTGAGCGAAAATCATGAAGTGAGGAAACCCAAACCCAAACACCTACAAACCCAAAGTGATTGAGCATCACTGAAGAGATTGATCCTGCGTGGATCCGACGCTTGTTACCTTTGAAGACTGTGCATCTTCCAGACGGTTAGGCGTCATGGTCTAGAGCATCCAAGAGGAAATTGTGGATCGGCGAGTGACCGAGTTTGTGAAGGTTTGGAAGTCACCTGAAGACTTACCACGAGTGATTGGGTGAGGTCTGTGTGACCTTAGCTAAAGGAGAATACGGTGGGGACTGTGTGTCCTCAGGTTTAAATACCTAGCCGCTCCAACCAGACGTACAACTGTCGCAGCAGTTGGAACTGGTCTACCAAATCATTGTCTTCACCAAGCCTACTGGTTCTATTTCCTCAACTCTTTCATTTCCTCATTACTGTGTTGTGTGCTTGTTCATATCTGTTTGAAGACTTTGACTGAAGACTTTCTCAATTTCCTCAGTTCAATTTCTTCAGTCTGTTTGTCTTCATCCTGTTTTATCCTCTGCTTACGCTTCTTGTACTCTGTGTCTGTTTTCATTTCATCATGATGTCCATGTTTATGTTATGTCATGTATGCATCTGAGTACTTATTCTGCTGCAAGTAGTTCTTCGCTTAGGAATTTCCTCACCCTGAAATTCCTCAGTGAAGAATTCATAAAAATCGCCTATTCACCCCCCTCTAGTCGACTTAACGCACTTTCACCACTGTCATCCTCACTATGCACAGTCATCTCCTTATTCCTCTCGGTTGTTGACCATGTTGACAACACCGGAGGGCGGCGTCGTGGCGAGCAAACCAAGGCGGAGGACGATGGTGACACCTCGGACGGGAATGAACAGGAGCCGGGGAAGATGGGGCAGAGTTTTAGGGTGCAATGTGGCCATGATCCGTGCGCGGCAGCACAGCCAGCCGTGGGAGGCGGGAGTAGGCGGTCTCGCCGGCGCTGGTTTGTCTTTGGCGGCTGGAGGAAGAAGATACTGAAGAAACATGACAGACATTGAATGTCAATCCAATGGTCAAGGTTGGACAGTCGTTTGTTGACTAAGCCGACAACAAGTAGCGTACCTTTTTATATATAGGAAGAAAAGAAAAACTGGGCTCGTTCGCCAGATAACATTCCCGAAACTGCGACCGTTTGATGTTGCGTCGCGACTAAAACTGTGAGGAAAATGTGTTCGTCTGCCATCCCCTTCCAGGGAACGTTCGCCACATAAGTGACTAGCACCCTTGGTTTTCAACCAAGAGGTCTTGGGTTCGAGTCCCAGGAACCCTCAATTTTGTCCTCCTTCCTTCCTCGCAAAAAGAAAAGAAAAAGAAAATCAAAGACTTGAGAAGGTGTACAGAACAATCTAGTGTACCAGTAAAGAGACGTTGCTGAGTTGTAGAAAAAAGAGAGACGTGCTCCTGTAGCTAGTTCGAATCCAAACCTAGACTATGACTATATATGGTGTTATGCTACTCTGCAAGTAATGAAAGTGACATATCCAATGTTCGCTTCTCCTCTTCTCTACTTACCCTGCCAAGCATCAGAAGCTCTGGCCGCAGCAACCATGTCCGCTGGCGACTCGTCCACCTGCTCTTCAGCTGGTAATAACCAGATATGCGCCAAGTCGCCACTCGTACCATCGTCTGTGGGTCTCATCACACCCCCGCCAACACACGCGCCACAGCCGGTTGCTCATCGCAACCCGCTGCCGTTGGTGTGGTGCCACTACTACAAATCACGCAGAGTCATCCGTCACATCTCAACCACAATCCTCAACCCTGGCCGAGTCTTCTACAAATGCCCGAATCATGGGGTAATAATATGTTTAAGTGTTGTTCCGCTGCTTTTAGTTGCTGATTTTTTTAATAGTTTGGTTGATGATCTTCCAATTTGACTCGTGCAGAAAAGGGGAGATTCATGTGATTTGTATTTCTGGGAAGTTGGTGATGTGGGGGAATGCAACTACGCTGATTATTTGGTTAGTCGAGGAATCCCAATACGAGCAGGTTGGGGTGTTGGACAAGTAACTGAAGGAACGTCAGAAGAGGAAGATGTAGAGCAGAAGGTTAAAGATGCAGTTCCTCTGATCATGGCCAAGCAACAACTGCTGAACGGCCTTGACAACAATGAGGAGATGAAAGAGCTTGTGAAGATAATGGGCAAAATCGATGTGCTCTGTAGGATGATTGTCTCTTTATTTGCAATGTATGTAGCACTCGTGATGTATTCAGTGGGTATGACATGAGCGCTTTGCTGAAACTAGTAATGAATGAAACATGTTTAGCAGGCTGGGCGTAGTGTTGTGAACATCTAATGATTTCTATTAACGGAAATCGGGGGGTATCCCCTTTTGCTCATAAATAAATAGTAGGGGCCCTTTTGCTAATAAATAAAAATTAGTAGAGGCCGTGTCGGGTCAGCTTTGTTCCCATTCGAAGACGTCGAGCAAATTGCAGCCCAACAGCAAACTATGTCATCAAATACAAGTTTCACAACCAAATATGAGTACGATTAAACAACAATGTCATCATGTTTTAGTCGTCATACAATCACCAAACACAAATCAACATACATATAAGTGATGTTCTCACAGCAAAATACTAAACAACAAGTTCATCAGGTTTCAGTTGTCATAGCAAACACAATTTCACATAGTAGATAAAAAATGTCTTCTGACAGGCAAATACGACAAAAGCAATCTAATCATCATCCGCAGCAACAGCGTCAACATCTTCGCCATGTGTATCAGTCTGAATCGTAATTCCCCCCAGTGCCATCTTCTTCTTCATCCTCGATGTCCTCGAACGTTGACGTCTTATTGATCAACTCTCGTATGTCCACAGCCTGACAAGCAATCTTTTCGCCAGCGTCATTGACGTGATGGTTCTCAAAGATATTAGGAACATCTGTGGTATCTTCTACATCAGGAGCAGTGTAAGCATCATCTTGTTGTGCAACTTCATTAAACAAATTCCTCTGCCCAAACCTTTGCAATACTCTCCAGTCATCACTACGTGCAAATGTGCCTTCCAAGAAAAATATCTGTGTTGCTTGATTTTCCAAAATAAAAGGCTAGTAGGTCTGGTACGCCGCCTTGACATTGATGGATTTGAAATAATCATCAGCTCCCGGTTTTGCGATCCTGGAAAACAGGTTATACCAACAAACAGCACAACAAAACCACACACCGATGAACCTCGAAACTAGAGATATACTGCAACTGAACAATGTCTGTTATGTTAGCATACATTTCAGTTGTCTCTTCACCGTACTTATCCGTGCTCATGATGGCACTGTTTTGTGTCTTCCTGCCTTCGTCGTGTGCAAGGGCGTTGTAGCGCACATCTCCAGCAAAGCAAGATTCATAATGTCTTACCCGAGTATCAGGACCCATTGCTAGTGCGTAAAGGGCATCATTAACTGTCTTCCCATCCTCCCGCATCTTCTTAACCTATGGTTAGAAAATAGACAAGCTGATCATCTTGTTTACTCAAATATATTAAAAAAACTGACAGTGCAATTCAAAAGCTTACATGGCTCTTGAACCATTTTGCAAATCCTGCCATAACTAGTTTGTCAATGTTTCTTGGATTTTGCGGCAGTAACTCCTTTTTGTAGATGCTGCATAACATAGTGATCGCGTCAAACATCTAAATATATAAGAATTTGCTGCAAGTTTAGTAGATTACGATGTATAAGCTGCAGTACTTAGCACTTACTCAATATAAGGTAGAATCTCAGGACAGTTATTCAACACATACCAAACCATTTTGTCCAAATATTTAGGTTTGTCGTCTTGTTGACTCTTCCCTATAACTTGAACAGAACAATCGAAAACATTGAGCTCGGGATTGTCTTCACCCACCTCTTTGCTAAGCTCATCAGCTGTTTCGATGTATTTTGAGCAGAATGTCAACGCTTCTGTAGCAATGTAGGCCTCTGCAGTGGAACCCTCAGGTCTAGCTCTGTTCCTAACATAGCCCTTGAAATTGCCTAGCCGCCTTTCAATAGGGTACATCTAGACATACTGTACTGGACCTCTAAGTAGTGCCTCATCAGGTAGATGAACAACCAAATGCACCATCACATCAAAGAAGGTTGGAGGATATATCTTCTCAAGGTCGCAGAGGATAGTTGGTATCTTGTCTCTAAGACGCTCCAAAGCATCTATCCTAATATTTCTACTGCAGAGTTCCCTGAAGAATTGTCCCGACTGTGCAACTGCTTTGTAGAAGTCAGGGCGGCCCAATCCTCTAAAGATAACAGGTAAAACCCTTTGAAGTAGGACGTGGCAGTCATGAATTTTCAACCCTTGTACCTTGTTTTCCATCTGCACTGACTCTCCTTTCAGGGTTGGAAGCAAATCCATGTGGGAATCTCACACATGACAGGACCTTGCAGAATTCTTTTCTTTTTACCATGTCCAAGACATACATAGTTGGTGCCATATCCCGTGGTTTACCTTCATCTTCCACCTGCAAATCCTTTCTGATACCAAGGTGTGTCAAATCAATCCTAGATTTCAAGGTATCTTTCGTCTTGCCTTCAATATTAAGAAGTGTGCCGATAATGTTGTCACATATATTTTTCTCGATGTGCATCACATCAAGATTATGCCGCAGATCCAAATCTTTCCAATACTCCAAGTCCCACAAAGTGGACCTGCGGGTAATCAATAATCTCTCTTCTGCCCTGCCATGCTTCCTTTTCCCGCTACCATTATCAGGATGGTTTCCTGGTGTAATATGCCTGACCTTCTCTAATTCCACTTGCAACTCATCGGCGGTGAGCCTCTTTGGCGCATTACGGTTTTCATGCTTTGCATTGAATACATGTCTTCGGTATTTTGTAGGACACCACTTGTCCTTGGCAAGGAAACGGTGGTGTCCAATGTAACAGATCTTGCTAAGTAGCGTATGACAGCGGATTCTTGTCATAGCGAACACATGCATTGTAACCATGTGTCGTTCACCCTGACATAGTGCCCAAAGCCGGATAATCATGGATGCACCAAATTATAACAGCACGCAGAAAGAAATCAGCTGGTGGGCTGCTATATAGGTCTCGAGTGACAACACCCCTCCATAGCTGTTGAAGTTCCACCACAAGAGGCTCCATGAATAAATCAAAATCCTTTCCAGGACTTTTTGGACCTGGGCTGAGAAAGGCCATCATGTAGTTTGATTCTTTGGTGCAGACATTTGGAGGCATGTTGTAAGGGATAACAAGCACTGGCCACATGCTATATGTGACGCTTTGGTGGCCAAATGGGTTAAATCCATCTGAAGCTAAGCAAAGTCTAATGTTTCTCGGGTCAGCAACAAACTTTTTGTGTTTCTAATTGAAGCTTTTCCAGTCACTACCATGAGATGGATGGCTCATTACATTCTGATCTCTGTACTCCTAGTTCCTAGAATGCCAGAGTACATCCTCTCTTATTTCAGCATCATGAAACAACCTCTGGAATCTTGGTATAATTGGAAAATGTCTCAAAACATTATGAGGAATCCTCTTCACAGCATCGCCATCTTTCCATCTTGATGATTTGCATTTTGGGAATTCACTTAAGTTGGCATAATCCTTCCGGAACAGAACACAATTATTCTTACAAATATGGATCATATCATATCCAATTCCAACTGCACGAAGGAAATTCTTCATTTTACTGTAGGTGTGTGGCAGCTCAGACGCATCTAGGAAAGATTTGTGAAAAGCAGCCAACATCGCATCGAATGATTTGTTGGTCATCCGCTCAGATGTCTTCACCTGAAGAAAGGTGACCATAGCTGAGAATACTGACAGCTTATTTCCTGGGGTGACAGCCATGTTGCATTGTTCCAACATGCGGGCCCACCATTTTTATTCTGCAGGTGAAAGTTCACGAAATGTGAGAGCATTTCGTAGCATTGTTTCAATGTTGGTCAAACTCACCGGCTCCGCCTCCACCACCTCCTCCTCCTCTTCCACCTGAGCATCAGGCAGATCAAGATGGTGATCTGCTGCTTCCACATAGTCAGTAACATTGATGTTCACAGCTTCACCATGATGAACCCACCTAATATATGTGACCGACATCCCATACAAGTGTAGATGATTTTGCATAGTTGACTGGGGTCTTGTAACTGAATTCATACAACTGCTACATGGGCAGAGCAGATATGATTTCCGACCACCGTAATCAGCTCTAATAAAGTTCATGAAGTTTTCAACCCCCTCGACATATGCAGCGGAGAATCTTCGAGCAGAAGTTATCCAAGTCCTGTCCATCTGTTAGACATACAAATTAGTTCTTCTACTAGATATTACAGGAAAAACATATATGCTTTTTTATGAAGTCCAGAAAAAAAATACCTAGGTCGATGTCTAAAGCTATGGCAAGATATTTGGACAAGCAGATCTAAGTAACGAAATATATGTAAAGCTAATTCAGCAAACAGACTTGAGTGCTAAATTATGGCAGGCTGTTTCAGCAGTCAATGAGGCCGAGCACACAGCCATCGAAGGCCATCTCAGCAACAAAGATTGAGTATAAAATGGTGTAGAGCTATTTCACCTAACAGATTGGCTACTAGACCTTGGCAATCTATGTCACAATAAATATATGGCAGGATATTTTAGCAACTAATCGGGCGTGGCATGCCATCTCAGCTAAGCAGATTGAGTGCAGAACAAGGCAAGGAAGCTTCTTAAGCAGAGCATATTGACTGTAAACTACTTCAGCAAATAGTGAGATTAACAACGTCTATCAGCTAACATTCTGCGCTACTCCGACATGCATGGGGCCTCCATCTAGAATGCACGTACCGTGGGAGAAGTTGACCGCCGTGCGTCTCCACAAGAATGTCGCTAGCGGTGGTGGAGCAGCTAGAGGACGACAGTCTACGAGAATGTACTATGCGAGAGGATCGTCGTGCGTCCCCTCGACGAACCGCGGCGCCGACGTATCGGCGCGGTGGGGAGGGCGGCTTTGGCGGAGCGAATGGAGTGGAGGGGGCCGGGGGGAGGGGATTTGGGGAATATTATTGGCTAGTTAGCCGAAGGGCGGCTGAATTTGGGATTTGGGGGGAATTTTCGCGCGGTGGGCGGGGGAGTTTGGCGCATGGTCGGTTTCTCCAAGTGTGGTCCCACATGTCAGTGAAGAGGCAAGCCGAAGCACATTCCCTTGGCGTGAGCCGTGTGCAGGACCGACCGTGTGAGGGGTGCAATGCGACCGCGACAGGCGTGCTATGAGTGTACCGCCTTTTTTCCTTTTAAACTTGGTGCTTTCGCAGTCCATCGATACTACTACTAGTAATCCGGTAATCCCGACTAAAACGGCGCGGCCAGGTCTTTTCCTGCGCGATATGCTGTGAGGTTGGCTTAGTTGTTTTTTTAGGACGAGTAATGCTACACCTGCGTAATCCCAGTTACGTAATTAACGTAATGTGAAACGTGTGGGCTGTTGATTGGAGATTGTGGGGGAGGGGCCCACCATCATGAAAATCTGCGGGGAGAGAGAGGCAATTTATGTTAACCCTTTCGTAGGTTCCCGTAGATGTAGAAAGATGTGAAATGCGTGAATGTGTAGTGGACGTACTATTGGAGTGCCTAAGATAAATTGTGTATGTAGACCCTATGTGTTTATTTACTTCGCATGTTAGCTTTATCTCGGGTCAAACCTTCTAAGTTTGTACACACAAAAAACGAATCATCATTCCATATATTTTCATACTCCTATAATATATCTTACTATTATTGTGAAAGTTCATATACACCAGACGAGATTCATGCAAACACGGCAGATTTTTATTACATTTCGAACTTTTATAGGATAGAAAAATAAAAGAAACCCGACCCTAAACCTATTCTATAGCGGCGACCGACGTCCTCCATCTGCCATCTCCATGTACGGGGGCGGGGTTCAAGACCCGTAAAGCAGGGGCGGAGACAGGGGGCGAGCAAGGGTCAGATACCCCCATTGCTTGCCCCCCCCCCTATGGATTCACAGCAACTACTATGCGTAGAAATCGGCATCATGCATATATAATTAGCGTTAATTAGGAATTAAGCCCAATAGATTTACACGGCCCAGTAAAAACGAAAGACCAGTTTGGGCGTGTGGCCATGTACGTATTTTACGCCACATCAATATGTTATACCTTCGAGGCTCTAGGTCATCTGCATTGGACGAGGGTACAAAACATAGATGATTCCTATCTTCTATTAGTTCGCCAGGGCGGCCGCCGTCTCGCCTGCCGCCACCCGCCGGGGAGGGAAACTACTGCCTGAATTGATCGAGTTCTTTGCAGTCTGAAACCTGAAGGTACGACATATACACGATCTGAAGCCTAAAAGGCAGTCTAATGCATCAATCTCTTTTCAATCTCCGTTGCCCTTCAAGGATGATGGCTGCCGTGCTGGACTTCGTATGTACTAACTGGATTGCTGGCGCTCTTGAAGCAACGCACTGCCGCCCCGCCACTGCATCTGCGCGTCCGATTGTTGTTCGTTAATCTTGTCTACTCATCTTGACCTAATCAAGGTACAGCTATATACAAGCTCTTAAGAATTAAGATTGATTACCTATTTACATTTTTACTGATAAGCTATACAAATTAATTACGTAGAAGACAAAAACCATATGCTTATCAAATGGCGTAAGATTATTAACTAATTATCCCTTTTTATCGTTGATTTTAGTTGCAATGACAAAGACATCATGAGACTTTGACACTCTTCATGTTATCTTCGTTTTTATTCTACTTCTTTTAAAGACGTCGTACTCGGCACATTGTGCCTGCTATTTTAAAAATTATATATATATATATATATATATATATATGTATATATATATATATCATGTCTCCTTCGCCCCCCCTATGTCCAAATCCTGGCTCCGCCCCTGCCGTGAAGTGAAGGTGCGGTCTTCGGCGAGGAAGAGTAGAACACAGAAGACGGACCGGCCAGTTGGCACACCATGCCCTGCCGCCTCCCATGCCCTACTCAGCCTCGGAGGAGTCCCCGACCTCAGCGGTGCCGGTGAACGTGATGTCGATGATGATCGACGTGGACGGTCCGTCGCTTCACTTGCCACATGCGCCACTGAACGTTGGACAGCGGCAAGTAGGACGCGTGGCTGACGGTGCTCCCGTCATTGGCCGCCAGCGTGGCCACCGCTTGTGCGGTCGCGTCCGCGTCCGTCTATGCCGCTATTACGTTGCAAGCGGCGACTTGAGCGAGGGCGGCGACCTCGAGCTTCATCCCCGAAGACAAGCTCTCTCGCAGAGCGTTCGCGCTCGCGGTCATGGCGGATGTGGTTCCAGGTAGCAAGAGGATGCGCTATGGTGTGGAGTTTAGCTGGGCGTTGCCATTTTAAGTAGCGCATTCCGGTGAGGCCAAGCGTCCAGGTGCGTCATTAAGTCGCCGGAGTTGGTTCCTCGGGCACCGAGCCTCTTAATGACGGCATATGGACGGACGGCATGAATGTGGGCAGCTGGCGCCGACTGGTAACGCACCGCACAACGGCGTGAGGGATGAGGGTTTTTGATGTGCCAGGGTAGTCAGCTGCGGTAGTGGCAACTTTGGAGATGCCCTTTGCTCACATGCAATCCCCACATGTCATTGGAAAAGCAAGACGACCCGGCATGGTCTCAGGTCCTGGGGATGTAGTTGGCCGCGCTAGAACACTCCGCGGACGCGGCGCAGCGCGCGCACTTCGGCGCCCCGTGCATCCTCGACGAGCCGGGTGTTGATCCGCTGGTTGTGCCACAGCGCTAATGCCACCCTGAAGCCGAGCGTGTCCAGCGACGATGAGCGCGTCGCTCACCGCGGTCGCCGTGTCCAGAGGCGGTGCGGGAGCTGCGCCACATTTCCGGCCCCCACGACCCACATGAACGATTGCCGGTGGCGAGGAGGTCGTGGGCCAGCTCCTCCATTGGACTAGTCTGCGCCATGTCATCCCGACAGGTGTGCCCCACATGTCGGTTTCCCTGTTTTCCCGGCCAAATTCGAGCGTCAGTGCTCCGCGTTGCGCATTAGGCGCAGAAAATGTGGTTTTCGTGCCCTGGTTCAAATGTGGTACAGTACCAAGTTGTTACCCTAGCCCCAAGTGTGGTGGTTTTGGGTACGGTACCATCCTTTTCCTTTTCAACTAGTGAAGCATAACACTTTATTAAGTAGATGGATGGTGTGCTAATGTAGGTGTCCGACTGTTTGAAGGAATAATTGAGGTGTGCCCGGTCCATGCCCGCATTTAGGGGTCCAACTTACCATGTTCCGGCAGTAGTAACTATACTAGTCCCTGCGTGCTCCCTCTGTTTTTATTTACTCCGCATTTTAGCTTTGCTCAAAGTCAAACTTTGTAAACTTTGACAAACTTTATAGACATAACGAACAACATATACAATAACAAATCATACCATTAGATTCATTATTGAATATACTTTCACATCATATAGATTTGCTATTGTAAATGTTCATATTTTTTCTATAAATTTGGTCAACTTTTACGAAGTTTGACTTCAGTCAAACCTAATATGCAGAGTAAATAAAACGGGGGGAGTATCTTACTCCGTGACCAAGACGGAAGGGAAAACGAGACAACTTATTGTTTATTTGAGCCGTTCAAGTACAATCATGTGGCGTTGCTTATTTCTCATTCCTCTCCAACCCTCTTCTCCATCAATCATGCCGCCCTCCGGTCGAGTCCATCCTCCCGCATGCCTCATTTGAACATTCCGCCGAGTATCATTCGCATGTGGACCTAGACCATGTTTGTAACATCCCAAATTTCCAATTTGGAATGTTATACAAAGATCATTCATGCATATCATGTTTTATTGCATTTCGATTTGCGATCCTCGAAATTCTAAGCAACTCAAGGACCCATGGAGAGAGTTGGGGATTTCACCGTTTTCATATTTGAATTTTATCAAATATCGAAACGAGGATCATTTGTTTTAATTATTTTTCTCTCCAAAAATATTTCATATTAAAATATATGAGAGGAGATAATATGACTTCTCCAAAATAAAATGAAATATTGCAGGAAAAATATTAAAATCAAATATTTGATTTTATTCGGATTTTATTGCTATTTTATTTGCATAGAAAAAATATGCGTTTTTCAAAATTTCATTATAGGCCCAAATAAATGTTCACCTTGTCCGGCTTATTTTTAGAGGATGGGGAAAATTATTTTAGAATTTTTGGAGTCCGTTAGTACTCTTTTTCTTTCTTTTTCTGCACGCCGGAATTATTAAAAAAAAGGAACAGACTTCGGGCCGTACCCGGCCAGGAGACCTCGGGCCGGCCCTTTATAAGCCGCCGCTCTGCACCCCGCAGCCCACCCCAGCCGCCCGCCCGGTCAGCCCTAGCCGCCGCCGCCGTCTACCGCTGCCGCCGCCGCCGCCCGCCGTCGCCGCCGCGCCGGATCTCGCCGTGGACCGCCGTTGACCGGTCGGTTTTCTACGGATAACCCCGGTTTTTTATTTTTCTTCGGTTTATTTTCGACAGATCGGTTTTTCCGATGATTTATTTATTTTGCGGACATTCGTCCGTTCGTTCGTTTAAATGAACGCCGATCACTCGTTAGTCATAGACAGCGAAGGTTCGTTCGTTAGCCTATTCGTCAGTTTTCTTTTTCTCGGATTTTTCGCGATTATTTCCGATCGCGATTTCTGATCCGATTTTCGTTTTAGCGTATCTTTTCGCTCGTTTATTGGAATCAGGCGATTCAAGCGCCTAGATCTTCGTCTCGAAGCCCTCTTTCCGCTTAACCAACTTGAACAAGATTTTGGTACTGTAAAATTTGACTTTAGTCCAGATTAGTAAACGGATCTTGTTTCTTTCGCAGTTTGTGTTTTGTTGCTCCGTTTGATTTGATTCTTTTTTGCAAACCGGAGTTCTTAAGTTGAACTTTCTGGTTAGATCTTGTTACTTGAGTTTTACCCGTGCATTTTTGCTTGATTGCTTATGTATGTTATTATTTGTTTGTGATAGAATTTCCGGAGTGCGAAGCGTGATACTACGAGTCACTAGGTTTTGCGGATCGTCAGCAAGGCAAGTAACACATTGATCATACTCCTTTCATACCCAGTTTTTATGCATTAGTTCCAATCCTCAAACACTGCATGATTAGGATGTGATTAACTTGTGGGTATTGGGAAGTAGTTGATGAGGTAGAACCTATTACCTGTTTTATTATCAAACCCTTGGGAGTTACTTTTACGTTATGCTTATAGCCATGCTATGCTCGTAGACGTGGTTTGGTGAGTGAATGCAAGACAAATGTGAGATTGTTAATTAATGGTTCAACTTAAGGTGGCTAATTCAATACACATCTAGGTGGATTGCTTGTTTGGGCACCTGGGGAATCCAGTGTTGTCCTAGGAGATCCTGGGTTATCCGTGTGATCATCCTACGGTCCACCACCCAGGCTCAAAGGGATCGTGAGATATTTCATGCTAGAAACTTCTGTGTGCAGCCACAAGCTATTATGGGCTCTAGCATAGTTGAGTATGTTGCATGACCTCTTCCAGTGGTAGGCTAGTAGATATAGAGGGATGTAGGTTGGTACTGTCTACCCGGGATTAGAGTTAATGCTTCTGAAAGACTGTGTCTCGGTCATCTGTTTCTCAAACACCATGTAGTGCGAGAAATCCAACAGAGGAGATCGAGTCTTGTGGGGAAAAGTGCGCAAACCTCTGCAGAGTGTACAATCTAATCATGGTTAGCCGTGTCCCCGGTTATGGACAATCTTGAGTATCTAGTACTTGGATTATCAAATGTATCTCATCACTCTATTTTAATATGTTGGGTTGATAATTACTTTTAGTTGGGATTGAGTTGGAGGTACCTTCTCAATGATGTTTCAACTACCATGATAGTTAAATAAAATCTATTCCTTTGTTGTAGGGAAAAATTGGCTTTTCGCAAAAACATATAACCATAGAGCATCTACCAACCATATATGCATGTAGTGATAGCTTTTATGTGTTCAGTGCTCTACTGTGTTACATTGCCAGCATATTCCATGTGCTGACCCATTTTCGGGCTGCAACGTATTATTTTGCAGACTTTACAGACTACGAGTAAAGGTGCGACAGGTCGTTGTCATGCACTCAGCTATGCCGTTGGAGTTGATGGACTCACTTTATCTTCCAAGCCTTCCGTTGTTATCGTATTAGAGGGCCTTAAGCCTTATTTATTGTAATAAGTTTTCTTTTTTGAGACATTCGATGTAATAAGTGTGTCATTGCTACTCTGCTATAAATCCTCCGAGTACTGTGTGTGTCAGCATTACCGATCCAGGGATGACACTGAAGCACAGAGACTTGACCATCTGAGGTCGAGTCGCTACAAGATGGTATCAGAGCACACGCTGAATGTAGGAGACGACCACTAAGAAAAGCCATAGGTCACTTTCTCTACTCATTTCTGACTCCTCTCCACTTTCTACTCTTTAGGATGGCGGATTCAAGGAACAAGTTTGCTCAACCGGATGAAGATACACCTTTTGGATGACACTTGAAGGAAGTTACTAGATACCTGAACGTAGGAATATCAAGCTTCACCGGGACCTTCAACGCCACCTTACCAGAAGAGGAGCGCTGGATGCTTCAAGTTCAATTTTCAGTAGGACTTCCACGCCAGTCACTGAGCCCATAGAGTTTTCCTTTGATGCCCCCAACCTGGAGTCTAGGCAAGAGCATGGCAGCCCACATCGCCATGGGACGCATCGGCGAAGTTTACCACAAGGATCTCAAAGATACTATCTACCAGATATGCGGACGCCGAGATGAGCAATGGGAGATGATCAGCACCAGGAAGGACAGGTCCATTGCAGCTTTCATCTAGGAGTTAAACCAGCACATTCGACGCCAGGAGAACCAAATGTGTGCAGACATGATAAATTTGAAGAAGGCGATAACAAGGATCACCGAGCTAGAAGAGGAACTCAAGTCTACACGCGATGGATATGAGGAGGAAATCGCGACACTATTAGAGAAGAACGACGACCTGATAAAGAAGATCGGAGTATTCATGGGAGACCCCGCGCCAGGAGGAGATGACGATGATTCCACTTACCCGGAGAACTACATCATCATCGACGACACCGACTCCGACCCCGACGACAGTGATGATGACTTTGAAGACGAAGCTGGAGCAGACATCATGGAGTCTTCCACCGATCAAAATTTCTAGTAGACCACTATATGATTAGTAGTATTTCCCCATGTATATAGTAGTAATCCGAGCTCTTTTGACGATAGTTCTAGACCGTTTGTATGCCCTTGCTTGATTGATTTGGTGTGATATGTTTGTGTTTGTATCATGTGCATATGGGTAGTGCTTTCTCACTAGACCTCATTTCTATTAAAATCTCTCCCCTCTAAACCCATCAAATGCCTCCGAGACGTGACACCGGATTTGTCTTCCCACCGGAGATCACCCAGTTGATCCAGCAGTAGAATGCCTTGATGCATATATTAGTCCAGAACCAAGGCAACAACAACAACAACAACCCGCCTCCGGTTGACAACTTAGCCCGCTTTCTGAGGTTACAGCCGCCGGTGTTTTCCACTAGCACCGAGCCGATAGTTGCGGATGACTGGCTACGCAGGATTGGAAGGGAGTTGACCACCGTAGGTTGCACAGATGCAGAGAAGGTGCGTTTTACCGCACATCAGTTGGATGGACCAGCAGCCTCATGGTGGGAGAATTACACAACCACTTTTCCCATAGCCAACGTTACATGGGACCAGTTTCAGCAAGCATTCCGCACAGCCCATGTCTCAACTGGAGCTATGAGCATGAAGAAGCGTGAGTTCCGCTAACTTACGCCAGGGAAACCGTACTGTAGCTCAGTACGTGGATGAGTTTAGTAAGCTATCTCGTTATGCCCCCGATGATGTGGCCACAGATGCCGCGAAGCAGGAGAAGTTTATGGAAGGGCTGAATGATGAGATGAGCATGCAATTGATGGTGGCAACATTCAACAATTACCAGGAGTTGGTAGACAAGGCTCTTATGATTGAAGGGAAGCAGCAACAGATTGAGAGCCGCAAGAGGAAGTATGGACAAGGAAAGTACAATTCTGGATCCCAACACAAGCCTCGTTTCACCCCGAATTCGGGAGGACTTGTCCATAATCATGGAGGCCACAACCACAATGGAGGAAGTTCTCACAACCATAATGGCCCCAAGAATGGAAACGGGAATGGAGCAGGCAGCAATCAGAACCGTTCTAACCCATCCACACCCACCAAGAAGGATCAAAGTCACATTACTTGTTTCAAGTGCGGGAAGACTGGGCACTACGCCAATGATTGTCCGGAATTAAAGAACGGCAATGGTAATGGAAGCGCTGGGAAGAAGCCCAACCCTTTCAATAGGGGACAAGTGAACCACGTGAACGTGGAGGAGGTTGAGGAGCAGCCTGATGCAGTTATCAGTAAGTTTTTGGTTAAGTCTTTTACCGCTCTTGTTCTTTTCGATACTGGTGCATCGCATTCATACATATCAAGGGGATTTGTGGACAAGTTTAAGTTGCCAACCCTAGCCCTCAGGATACCCCTGTTAGTAAGTTCACCTGGAGCAGAGTATATGGCTAGCCGATGGTGCGACCGGATACCCGTAACCATTGGGAGCCATGTTTTTCCGTCAGACCTAATAATTTTGGAGTCACAAGGATTGGATGTGATATTAGGCATGGACTGGATGTCGAAGTATGGAGGAAGCATTGATTGTGCTAGTAAGTCAATTCTGCTCACTACCCCGGAGGGAAAAAGGATCAAGTATGTATCCAGGCATGCGTCAAGGAGGACCCAAGTAAATTCTCTCACGGGAGTTGTTCAGGAGGAAGTGCCGGTAGTGAAGGATTACCCGGATGTATTTCCGGAGGAGTTGCCGGGCATGCCACCAGATCGAGATATTGAATTTTTAATAGAGCTGTTGCCAGGCACCGGGCCAATATCAAAGAGACCATACCGGATGCCCACAAATGATCTAGAAGAGATCAAGAAGCAGATTAAGGAGTTATTGGAGAAAGGTTACATTTGAAGAAGTTCATCACCATGGGGAGCACCAGTGCTCTTGGTTGAGAAGAAGGATGGATCCTTAAGGATGGTTGTTGATTACCGTGCGTTGAATGAAGTGACGATTAAGAACAAATACCCATTGCCGATGATCAATGATTTGTTTGACCAGCTGCAAGGAGCTAAAGTGTTTTCCAAGATCGATCTGCGATCAGGATATCACCAGGTGAAGATTCGAGAGAAGGATATACCAAAAACAACATTCATCACAAGGTACGGGTTATATGATATACGGTCATGTCATTTGGACTGACTAACGCCCCTGCCTATTTCATGAGTATGATGAATAAGGTGTTCATGGAATTTTTGGATAAGTTCGTTGTAGTGTTCATTGATGATATAATGGTATACTCGAAGAATGAAGAGGAGCACAAGGAGCATTTACGTTTAGTTCTCGAGAAACTCAGGGAACATCAGTTGTATGCCAAGTTCAGCAAATGTGAGTTCTGGTTGAAGGAAGTTGGATTCCTTGGACATGTTATATCAGGAGAAGGTATAGCAGTAGACCCCACCAAGGTTCAGTCAGTCACTGAGTGGTTGGCACCCACCTCAGTTAGCGAGATCCACAGTTTCCTTGGACTCGCGGGATACTATCGGAGATTCATTGAGAATTTTTCCAAGATTGCGAAACCCATGACGGAGTTATTGAAGAAAGATACCAAATTCAAATGGACGGAAGAATGTGAGGCAAGTTTTCAGGAGTTGAAGAAATGTTTGACTACAGCCCAGTGCTGATTCTGCCGGATATACGCAAGGACTTCCAAGTGTATTGCGATGCTTCACGCTCAGGACTTGGAGGTGTACTTATGCAGGATGGAAGAGCTGTTTCGTATGCATCCCGACAGCTTCGACCGCATGAGTTGAATTATGCTACTCATGATTTAGAGTTAGCAGCCATAGTGCATGCGCTCAAGACTTGGAGACATTACCTTATTGGAAACCGTTGTGATGTATACACGGATCATAAGAGTTTGAAGTACATTTTCACACAGAAGGAGCTGAACCTCAGGCAGAGGAGATGGTTGGAGCTTATAAAGGATTATGACATGAAGCTGCATTATCATCCAGGAAAGGACAATGTCGTAGCAGACGCTTTGAGCCGAAAGAGTTATGTAAACACCCTCTTAAGCGGATGGATGCCAAAGGAGTTAGCCAAGGATCACGGGGAACTACGTTTGGAGATAGTCCCTAGAGGTTTTGTTGCAGCAATGGAAGTTCAGTGTACATTGTTGGGGAAGATTCGAGAAGCGCAGAAGGATGATAAGGAGATCGCCGAGATCAAAGAGAAAATGAGCAAAGGAAAGGCCAAAGGTTTTCGTGAGGATAAGCACGACACCCTATGGTTTGAGGACCGCATTTATGTGCCCAATAATGCGCAGATCAGGAAGTTGATACTTTAGGAGGCTCACGACTCGCCATACTCAATACACCCCGGGAACACCAAAATGTATTTGGATTTGAAGGAGCGTTTCTGGTGGACCGGAATGAATAAGGATATTGCCGAGTATGTAGCCATATGTGATGTATGTCAGAGAGTAAAGGCAGAACATCAGAAGCCAACAGGATTACTGCAACCTATGCCGATACCCGAATGGAAGTGGGATAAACTTGGCATGGATTTTATCACCGGATTGCCCAGGACCCGATCAGGATATGATTCTATCTGGGTAGTAGTGGATCGCTTGACCAAAGTAGCCCACTTTATCCCAGTGAAAACCACTTATACGAGTGCGAAGTTGGCCAAGATATACATGACCAAGATCATATGTCTGCACGGAGTTCTGAGGACCATCGTATCGGATAGAGGAACACAGTTTACTTCAAAGTTTTGGCATCAGTTACACCAGACTTTGGGAACCAGGCTAGAGTTCAGTACAGCTTTTCACCCGCAGACAGATGGACAGACCGAGAGAGTCAATCAGATTCTGGAGGACATGTTGAGAGCTTGTGCGTTGGATTATGGATCTAGTTGGGATGACAATTTACCCTACGCGGAGTTCTCATACAACAATAGCTACTAGGCCAGTTTGAAGATGGCACCGTGCGAAGCCCTGTATGGAAGGAGATGCCGAACACCGTTGATGTGGGATGAAGTTGGAGACCGCCAGTTGTTTGGTCCGGATTTGATTAAGGAATCTGAAGAGAAGGTTAAGCTAATTCGAGATAGACTGAAGGTAGCCCAGTCCCGACAGAAGAGTTATGCAGATTCAAAATGCAAGGAGGTAGTCTATGAAATCGAAGACAGAGCGTATCTGCGAGTATCACCTCTCCAAGGAGTTAAGCATTTTGGGGTTAAGGGAAAGTCAGCCCCGAGGTTTGTAGGACCTTACCGTGTCTTGGAACGCATGGGAGAAGTTGCCTACAAGTTGGAGTTACCTAAAGGACTGTCAGGAGTACATGATGTGTTTCACGTTTCCTAGTTGAAGAAGTGCCATGCAGAGATGGCCGGTATACCTCTGAGAGATACACTGCCCCTGGAAGCGATTCAGTTGGACAGTGATTTGACATATGAGGAGAAACCTGTCAAGATTCTTGAGTTTGCCAGCCGAGTTACTCGCAGCAAGGTTATCAAGTTTTGTAAAGTTCAGTGGAGCCACCATACCAAGGATGAAGCCACCTGGGAACGAGAGGATGATCTTCGCAAAGACCATCCACACCTATTTCCTAGCCAACCCGAATCTCGAGGGCGAGATTCATCTTAAGGGGGGTAGGTTTGTAATATCCCAAATTTCCAATTTGGAATTTTATACATAGATCATTCATGCATATCATGTTTTATTGCATTTCGATTTGCGATCCTCGAAATTCTAAGCAACTCAAGGACCCATGGAGAGAGTTGGGGATTTCACCGTTTTCATATTTGAATTTTATCAAATATCGAAACGAGGATCATTTGTTTTAATTATTTTTCTCTCTGAAAATATTTCATATTAAAATATATGAGAGGAGATAATATGACTTCTCCAAAATAAAATGAAATATTAGAGGAACATATTAAAATCAAATATTTGATTTTATTCAGATTTTATTGCTATTTTATTTGCATAGGAAAAATATGCGTTTTTCAAAATTTCATTATAGGCCCAAATAAATGTTCACCTTGTCCGGCTTATTTTTAGAGGACGGGGAAAATTTATTTCGGAATTTTTGGAGTCCGTCTAGTACTCTTTTTCTTTCTTTTTCTGCACGCTGGAATTATTTAAAAAAAAAAGGAACCGACTTCGGGCCGTACCCGGCCAGGAGACCTCGGGCCGACCCTTTATAAGCCGCCGCTCCGCACCCCGCAGCCCACCCCAGCCGCCCGCCCCGTTAGCCCTAGCCACCGCTGTCGCCGTCTGCCGCTGCCGCCGCCGCCGCTGCCGCACAAAATTTCGCCGTGGACCGCCGTTGACCGGTTGGTTTTCTACGGATAACCCCGGTTTTCTTATTTTTCTTCGATTTATTTTCGATAGATCGGTTTTTCCGACGGTTTATTTATTTTACGGACGTTCGTCCGTTCGTTCGTTTAAACGAACACCGATCACTCGTTAATCACAGACAGCGAACGTTCGTTCATTAGCCTGTTCGTCAGTTTTCTTTTTCTCGGATTTTTCGCGATTATTTCCGATCACGATTTCTGATCTGATTTTTGTTTTAGCGTATCTTTTCGTTCGTCTATCGGAATTAGGCGATTCAAGCGCCTAGATCTTCTTCTCGAAGCCCTCTTTCCGCTTAACCAACTTGAACAAGATTTTGGTACTATAAAATTTGACTTTAGTCCAGATTAGTAAACGGATCTTGTTTCTTTCGCAGTTTGTGTTTCGTTGCTCCGTTTGATTTGATTCTTTTTGCAAACCAGAGTTCTTAAGTTGAACTTTCTGGTTAGATCTTGTTATTTGAGTTCTACCCGTGCATTTTTGCTTGATTGCTTATGTATGTTATTGTTTGTTTGCGATACAATTCCCGGAGTGCGAAGCGTGCTACTACGAGTCACTAGGTTTTGCGGATCGTCAGCAAGGCAAGTAACACATTGATCATACTCCTTTCATACCCAGTTTTTATGCATTAGTTCCAATCCTCAAACACTGCATGATTAGGATGTGATTAACTTGTGGGTATTGGGAAGTAGTTGATGAGGTAGAACCTATTACCTGTTTTATTATCAAACCCTTGGGAGTTACTTTTACGCTGTGCTTATTGCCATGCTATGCTCGTAGACGTGGTTTGGTGAGTGAATCCATGACAGATGTGAGATTGTTAATTAATGGTTCAACTTAAGGTGGCTACTTCAATACACATCTGGGTGGATTGCTTGTTTGGGCACCTGGGGAATCCAGTGTTGTCCTAGGAGATCCTGGGGTATCCGTGTGATCATCCTACGGTCCACCACCCAGGCTCAAAGGGATCGTGAGATATTTCATGCTAGAAACTTCCGTGTGCAGCCACAAGCTATTATGGGCTCTAGCATAGTTGAGTATGTTGCATGACCTCTTCCAGTGGTAGGTTAGTAGATGTAGAGGGATGTAGGTTGGTGCTGTCTACCCGGGGTTAGAGTTAATGCTTCTGAAAGACTGTGTCTCGGTCATCCGTTTCTCAAACACCATGTAGTTTGAGAAATCCAACGGAGGAGATCGAGTCTTGTGGGGAAAAGTGCGCAAACCTCTGCAGAGTGTACAATCTAATCATGGTTAGCCGTGTCCCCGGTTATGGACAATCTTGAGTATCTAGTACTTGGATTATCAAATGTATATCATCACTCTATTTTAATATGTTGGGTTGATAATTACTTTTAATTGGGATTGAGTTGGAGGTACCTTCTCAATGATGTTTCAACTACCATGATAGTTAAATAAAATCTATTCCTTTGTTGTAGGAAAAAAATGGCTTTTAGCAAAAACATATAACCATAGAGCATCCACCAGCCATATATGCATGTAGTGATAGCTTTTATGTGTTCAGTGCTCTACTGTGTTACATTGCTAGCATATTCCATGTGCTGACCCGTTTTCGGGCTGCAACATATTATGTTGCAGACTTTTCAGACGACGAGTAAAGGTGCGATAGGTCGTTGTCATGCACTCAGCTATGCCGTTGGAGTTGATGGACTCACTTTATCTTCCAAGCCTTCCGCTGTTATCATATTAGAGGGCCTTAAGCCTTATTTATTGTAATAAGTTTTCTTTTTTGAGACATTCAATGTAATAAGTGTGTGATTGCTACTCTGCTATAAATCCTTCGAGTACTGTGTGTGTCAGCATTACCGATCCAGGGATGACACTGAAGCACAGAGACTTGACCATCTGAGGTCGGGTCGCTACAATGTTTGTATTTCCAATGTTGTAATTTGTCTGACATGCATACAGACAAACGGTTCGTTTAAAGTTTCACTTTGCCTCCACTACGTGTCGCTTCCCATCTTAGTTTTGACATCCCATTCGGTTCATGCTCCGACACATCTTGACGAGATCGATGGATGTTGAGATATCAAGTGTGTGTCATGCTAGGAGATAAATGTTTGGTGTGTTTCTATGATAGAAATGACCCGGGGGGTCTGTGGGGATCGGAGGGAGTATATTGTACGTACAAAAGTGAAACGAACGTACTGTACCCACCCTAGTCCTCTTTCAATCGATCTCCGGACCCCGAGATGAAACCGAGAGAGAATGAGTGGGTGCATGTGTGATACCTAAGGCAGATTCAAAATTTTGAACCGATGATCATAGCATCAGCAAATCATATATAAAGGGTATTCAATGTTCATTTCGCTTTTGAACATACAATATACTCCATCCGATCCTTTCTAGTTTACATATATGTTTTATGTGTATTCAAAGTATCTCTACTTTGATCAAACTTACAGAAAAAGGTATCAACATTCAACAACGCCCAATCAATATTGTTAGATTCGTACGTACTCCTATATTTGTATTGAAACAAAGATGGTTTCCAATTTGTTTTCAAACACGTGAATGTGCTTGTTCTCGCGCATGCTCTTCCTACTATGATTTGGCCATGTATAACCAGTCCAATAGTAACTTTTTTAAGCTCCCTGTCCAATAGTACTAGTGGAGTACTGACAACATTTGCAGTAGAGTATGCAGTGCTCATAGTACTAGTAGTATACTCTCTCAGTGGCAGAGCCAGGAATTAAAGATCAGGGGGACAAATGACTCAAAATTTTGATAACTGGGGCCAAATTAGAGTAATACATGTATTTTTTCAAAATTGTACACTGTTCATCTCCAAATTAGGACTAAATCAGGGTTCTTAGGGGGGGCAGGGCCCCTGCTGGTCCCCCTTTCTCCACCACTGGTCCCTCTGTTTTTATTTACTCCGCATAAAATAGAGGGAGTACTAGTAACACTCCGCCGACCTCTCTCTCTTCTAGTAGTAGTATAAATAATGCGGGCGGGGGAGGGGGAGGGACATCGGTTTGCTCTCAACTGCGGTCCCACAAGCGAGCGAAAATGCAAGACGAAGCGCGTTCCATTCGGTGAGCGACGTGGAGGGTCCAGTGTGTCGGGGTGCAACGCGAACGCGACAAGAGTGATGTACAGTCAAAACCGATTGACCGGTCGTCACCGGGACCACTATTCACAGCAAAACCTTAGCAGCTCGGCCTACGCCAGCTACTTGCCGGCCGGTCACCACTGCCCCAAAACCACACCTCCTCTCCAACCCATTCCCCCACCTTTCGATCCCCTAGCTCGCATCAACCGTCCCCTAGTTCGCCGGAAAGCCATGGTGTGCCGCAAGAGCACGTACTACAAGATGCTGATGCCGGAGTGCCGCGCAAAAATCGCAGCAGCGGTCGGCACCCCAGACCTCCGTTCCCAAGCTCGCTTTGCGGCGGGCCAATCCACAAGTTCTCTGGAGCCAAGCTCCGAGGAGGAGGAAGTCGATCCATTGTTCATGGCGGAGGTCCCGGCGCAGAAGGCCCCCGATGCATATGAGATGATGGACGTCAACTTCGTGCCGGCGTCCGGGTCCCCCATGGTACATGCGGACCAGCGGTTCAACCTGGTGATCCTAAAGGAGGACCGGGAGGCGGAGGCTCAACTTGACGCGGAGCGGGCAGATGCCGCTGCCATCGAGGCCCTCCTGCAGGCGGAACCGGATGTTGTGGATGTGAACCGGGCGGCGGAGGCTCAACTTGACGCGGAGCACGCGAATGCCGCTACCATCGAGGCCCTCCTGCGGGCGGAACCGGACGTCCTGGATTTGAACCGGGCGGCGGAGGCTCAACTCAACGCGGAGCGCGCGGATGCCGCTGCCATCGAGGCCCTCCTGCAAGCGGAACCGGACGTCCTGGACTTGAACCGGGCGGTGCTCGCGTCCGTGTAGAGCGCTCTCACGCTCCGCATGAACGAGTAGCTGGAGGCCGAGGACAACCACGGTGCGGAGACACACATCGGCAGCTACGGCTAGTTCGCGCCGGCAGCCAAAGATGACGAGGCCGTCTTGTTCCGCGAGCAGTGATAGTTTTCTTTATGTTGTTGTTTTTAGGGATATTTTGCTGTGTAAAAACATATATTTATGCAAGTCGCCTGACTTTCATCATTTGGGTCAGTCGACCATTTCAGGCGGTTGGATGAATATCCTACGTCTCCTAACCCTTCTTCTTCCTCACCTCTTCTTCTTCCCTAACAGACGCCCACACGGGCCGTATGGATCTTCCCCAACATGCGGTTGGATAAACATACTGTATGAACGAAAATTATGTGTCAGCGATAGGATGGCTGAGTTTGGTTTGATCACATGCGGTAGCACGTGTCAGTGAGGGTGCGTTCCCTTGGTTGGGTTTGCGGCGTGCAGGAGCGACTGTGTGAGGGTGCGGTGCGACCGCGACAGCCGTGCGCAAGTGTACCTCCTTTTCATTTTGAAAATTTTAGGCAAGCGTGGCAGTGTGGCGAAGTATGGCAATGCAAGGCCTAGACCCAAATAGGATACAAGTACATACGTACTACTTGTGTTAAAAAACAAAGGTGGGGTTTTCCTTCGCGGGATTGATCGATACAAATCCTCGTTTGGCGTGTCAATTAATGCGTATTTTTTCTCCAACGCCCAAAGAGCTAACCATCTCACTCCTCATCGCTTGATTAATTCAGCGCCATGAAACCAACCTTCTCACTTCCGCATGCATGCAAGGGTATATTAATGTCCTTGGTTGCTAGTATGAGGCAAACCCCATCAATTTTGCCTCGATTAGTGTTAGTGCCCTTCTGCAAATGGTAATTTTGATACTGGCCTTGTGTACAAAAAATGGAGGTAGTAACTATTTGACTTCCTTTCCCATTGCGGTGACGTTGATGATATCTCGAACGTTGTGGTTTGGCGAAGTGCGTTCGACGGGGAACACATTGAGGGAGACCATGGTAAGTCGTTCGCAAGTGTCGCCTGCAAGCCGAGACAACCGCCTTCTATGCATCCAGGAAGTCCGTTGAACCAAAGGACGCGTAAATGTACTAGTACTACACAATAGCGTCGTCCGTCCAGTTTAGTGCGGTAAGGTGGTTTCTCGAAGAAGATGATGGAGAAGCAGAGTCAGCGAAGAGTGAAATGATGGTTGCTTCGTCTGTGCTTTGTGACTTGACGCCTCACTGCTTTGTGATTTGTGATAGAAGGGATAGGGGAGTAGACTCTGTGCTCTATACTGTACATGTGTCCAAGCACGGGAGAAAGAGGAGAGAGGTTGCATTTTTCTATTCCTTCAATCAATCAATTAGGGAGCTTTGGTTCCATCTTTTTGGCTTTGGCAGTGATACGTCTCCAATGTATCTATAATTTATGAAGTATTCATGCCGTTATATTATCATTCTTTGATGTTTTACAATCATTTTATAGCAACTTTATATCATTTTTTTGGGACTAACCTATTGACCCAGTGCCTAGTGCCAGTTGCTGTTTTTTGCTTGTTTTTTACATTGTAGGAAATCAATATCAAACGGAGTCCAAACATGGCGAAACTTTTTATGGATTTTTTATGGAACAGAAGACATCCAGTGGGCCAGAGAAGCACCTGGGGGGTGCCCCGAGGGGGCACAACCCACCAGGGCGCGCCCGGGGGCTCAGGCGCGCCCAGGTGGGTTGTGCCCACCTCGGTGGCCTCCTACACCCCCTCTTTGCCCTATAAATCACCAAATATTCCAAAAACTCTCGAGGTAGTCCTAGATCAGAAGTTCCGCCGCCGCAAGCCTCTGTATCCATGAAAACCAATCTAGACCCCGTTCCGGCACCCTGCCGGAGGGGGAGATCATCATCGGTGGCCATCTTCATCATCCCAGCGGCCACCATGATGAGGAGGGAGTAGTCCACCCTCGGGGCTGAGGGTTTGTACTAGTAGCTATGTGTTTAATCTCTCTCTCTCTCGTGTTCTTGAGATGTCATGATCTTGATGTATCGCGGGCTTTGTTAATATAGTCAGATCATATGGTGTTTTCCCCTCTCTATCTTGTGATGAATTGAGTTTTCCCTTTGAGATTTAGTTTTATTCGATTGAATACTTTTATGGATTTGAGAGCACTTGATATATGTCTTGCAAATGAATACTCGTGGTGACAATGGGGTATCATATTGATTCACTTGATGTATGTTTTGGCACTCAACTCATGGATTCCTGAGGTGGCATTGGGATAATCTATGCATAGGGGTTGATGCACGTTCTTGTCTTTGTTTCTCCAGTAGAAATCTTGGGGCACTCTTTGGGGTTCTTTGTGTTGGATTGAGTATTATGAATCTGAAATTATTTGGTGTTATTTTAGTACGAACTCTTGGATAGATCGATCGGAAAGAATGGCTTCGAGGTGGTTTCGTACCCTGCAAACAATTTCTTCTTATGTTCACTGCTAGATAAGAACTTTGGAGTGATTCTTCGTTGCACGTGAGGGATGGTTATATGATCCAATTATATTAGCATTGTTGGGAGATTGCACTAGAGAAAGTACGGACCCTAGGCCTTATTTTCAAGCATTGCAATACCGTTTGTGCTCACTTTTATCGCTTGCTACCTTGCTATTTTTTATTCAGATTATAAAAATATATTTCTACCATCCATATTACACTTTTATCACCATCTCTTCACCGAACTAATGCACCCATACAATTTACCATTGTATTGGGTGTGTTGGGGACACAAGAGATTTCTTGTATTTGGTTGCAGAATTGTTTGAGAGAGACCATCTTCATCCTACACCTCCCACGGATTGATAAACCTTAGGTCATCCACTTGAGGGATATGCTACTGTCCTACAAAACTCTGCGCTTGGAGGCCCAACACGAGTCTACAAGCATAAAGTTGCGTAGTAGACATCAAGCTCTTTTCTGTCGCCGTTGCCAGGGAGGTGAGGTAAGCGGCACTCACATCCCGTCCACGAAGCTCTTTTCTGGCGCCGTTGCCGGGGAGGTGAGTGCATGAAGGTATATCTTTAGATCTTGCAATTGAATCTTCTAGTTTCTTGTTTATCACTAGTTTGGTTTATAAAAAGAAAACTACAAAAAAATGGAATTGAGGTTGCATCATATTATTCACCTTTATAATGTCTTTCGTGAAAATGATGGAAAGGAAAACTGTGCTCAATTAATAGAAGAAGAATTCTATGAAATGTTTGACAAAAAATCTTTTAATGATGAGAATGATTGCAATGTTGTTAGTATGAATTCTTTGAATATCCATGATGCTAATGATATGCAAAGCCATAAGCTTGGGGATGCTATGTTTGATGAAGATGATATTTTTAGTCCCCCAAGATTTGATGTGCAAATTTGTTATAATGATTGCATGCCTCCTATTTATGATGATTATAATGATGAAAGTGGATTTGGAGAGGTCATGACTTTATTTAGTGATGAATCCACCATTTTGGATGAGGCTTCAATTGACTATGATAACAAAGTTGCTATATATGATGATTATGGTGATGACATGTATGCTATAAAGAATAATTATAACCATGAAACTTGTCATCATGATTTTAATTTTCAATCCCATGATAGTTATTTGTTTGAGTTTGCTCCCACCACTATTGATGAGAAGAAATTTGCTTATGTGGGGAGTAATAAAATTTCTATGCGCGTGAATCATGAAAAGAATGCTTTATGTGATAGTTATATTGTTGAATTCATTCATGATTCCACTGAAAATTATTATGAGGGAGGAACATATGCTTGTAGAATTTGCAACAATATCAAGTTTCCTCTCTATGTGTTGAAAATCTTGAAGTTATGTTTGTTTTGCCTTCCTATGCTAGTTGATTCTTGCTCCCAAAAGTTATTTGCTCACAAAATCCCTATGCATAGGAAGTGGGTTAGGCTTAAATGTGCTTGCCATGTGTTTCATGATGCTCTTGTTATGTTTCAATTCTTTATCTTTTATGCGAGCATCATTGAAATCATCATGCCTAGCTTAAAAAGCATTAAAGAAAAGTGCTTGTTGGGAGAAAACCCAACACTTTTACCTATTGTTTTTGTGTGTTCACATGATTAAGCTACTTTAGTAATCATGTTTTATTGTTTTTGTTTCAATAAAGTGCCAAGTAAAGCCTTTGGGATAGTGTGGATGATAGTTGACTTGAATCTGTGCAGAAACAGAAACTTTTACCTTCAGTCCAGGAATTTTCAAAATTCACTAGAACGTGCTTTTGATCTGAATTTTTTACAGCTGATAGATATAAAAATTCCTTACGTTGTCCTAATGTTTTAGAATTTTTGGAGTAGCAGAAGCATGGTTGGAGTACAGATTACTACAGACTGTTCTATTTTTGACAGATTCTATTTTCATTTCATAGTTTGCTTGTTTTCTAGTTTCTATGGCTTATATTGCTCAATATAAATTGTGGAAATGATATGTTACAGTGGGCATTGTGTGGAAACACTTATGAATCTTGTCTTTGACAGTACCAAAGTGAAATGGTTTGCTCTTTATCATACTAACCTATCTCACAAAGTTCCGTTAAGTTTTGTGTGATTGAAGTTTTCAAGTTTTGGGTGAGATGTCGATATGAGGAGAATAAGGAGTGACAAGACCCTAACCTTGGGGATTCCCAAGGCACCCCAAGGTAATATTCAAGGAAGATCCAAGCAACTAAGCTTGGGGATGCCCCGGAAGGCATCCCCTCTTTCGTCTCCAACATTATTGGTAACCTCACTTAGAGCTACATTTTTATTCGTCACATGATATGTGTTTTGCTTGGAGCGTCATTTTCTTTTGTTAGGATTTGCTTTCTGTTATTTAGAATAATGTTTTGCATATTTCTTTTCAATAAAAATGTCAAGGATAGTCTTTACCATGCTTATTTTGCAAGTATATGAGTTGTTGTTTCAAAACAGAAAGTTTATCGATGTTGCAAAAGTTCTCGAGAAAAGTCTGAATGTGATAAGTGTTGAAACTTTTTACACAATAAGCTATGATAAATTTTCTACAGTGTGGTAAATTTTCATAATTTTTGGAGTTAAACAAGTATTGATACTCTTGCATTCTTTACATAGTGTACTGTTTTGGCAGATTGCTGTTATGTTTGCATTGCTTGCATATGTTTGCTTGTTTAATGATTCTATTTGAGGATAGGAGTATTAAATATGCAGAGGCATTTAGTATGCAATGTTGAATAATAATTTTTGTGATTTGCTACAGTAGAGAATGATAAGATTTTTGCATTGGTTTATACTAACTTATCTCACGAGTTCTTGTTGAGTTTTGTGTGGATGAAGTTTTTGAGATTTAGGGAAACCGTGATATGCGAGGAATTAAGGAGACACAAAGCTCAAGCTTGGGGATGCCCAAGGCATCCCAAGTTAATATTCCAAGAAGTCTCAAGCATCTAAGCTTGGGGATGCCCCGGTAGGCATCCCACCTTTTTTCATTAACAATTATCGGTTAGTATCGGTTGAGCCTAAGTTTTTGCTTCTTCACGTGAGTTGTGCTATTCTTGGAATGTCATTTTGTTTTGTTTTGCTTGCTGTTTTTACTTAGATATGAAAACTTTTAAATAAGAGAGAGTCCTCAAATAGCTACCCATTTACTTAACTACTCGTTTGATTTTCACTTATATCTTTTTAAAGTAGCTTGTCTTTTACTCTTGTGCTTCACTTATATCCTATGAGTAAATTGTTGAATGAATTGAACATCATGAATTTGAAATTATATGTTCATATCATGCCTAGTGGTAGCTTCACATTGGGTTTGGAAAGTGAAATCTTTTGAAGCTTGACAACCACAATATTGGTCATACAAGTAATTCCTGAATGATTAGTAGAAGGAAGAGAACTTTCACATGCAAATACACTATCTTGGAAATCTTTTGTGATTGTGAGCCCCCATCAAAATATTATATGCGAAAATTGTTGACGTTGAAGGGAGACAATGTAATGATTTATGTTTGTTCATATTCATGTAGAAGTTATATTGTCATAGATCCTTCAACATGTGATGCTTGCCCCCCATCTTTGCTAGCCAAAAACTCCGCACCAAGTAGAGATACTACTTGTGCATCCAAAAACCCTTAAAACCCAAATCTTATTTTCAAGAGTCCACCATACCTACCTAAGGATTGAGTAAGATCCTTCAAGTAAGTTGTCATCGGTGCAATAAGGCAATAAAAAATTGCTTCTAAAAGTGTGAGATCATTTAGTGTAAGAGAAAGTTGAGCGTTGTACGAACTTGTGATGGTAAAGAATAAAAGCGACAGACTGCATAATAAAGGTTGCCATCACAAGGGGCAATATAACGTGATGTTCTTTTGCACTAAGGGGTTAAGCATACAAACAAATAAGTGCATGGCAACCTCTGCTTCCCTCTGCGAAGGGCCTATCTTTTACTTTATGTATTTACTTTTATGCAAGAGTAAAAGTTTTTCTCTCTATTCCTTTTTATTTTTCTACTTTGGCAAGCATCATGTGGCGAGGAAAGATCTAGGCACATATGTCCAGTTGAATATGGGTAGCATGAGTTATTATTGTTGACATCACCCTTGAGGTGAATACGTTGGGAGGCGAAACTATGAGCCCCTATCTTTCTATGTGTCCGGTTGAAACGTTTTGCTCATGTGTATGCGGTGAGTGTTAGCAATCATAGAAGACTATATGATGGTTGAGTATGTGGAGCTCTTACTTAGACTCTGTTGAATAAGTTGAATTGCAATTGTTTGGTGACCAAGAATATAGGTTGTTGAGTTTCAAGAGAATTCATTGTTTGAACCTTAACATGTGAATTGGTTGCTACTTTGTCATGATGAGTTTTATGAGAAAGAATTGTTGTTATGATGCTAGGAAAAGTGAGTTAAATTATCATTGATCAAACGTATGCACTTTGCTAGCATTCACACTTCATAAATTATTTCTTTTATCATTTACCTACTCGAGGACGAGTAGGAATTAAGCTTGGGGATGCTGATACGTCTCCAACGTATCTATAATTTATGAAGTATTCATGCCGTTATATTATCATTCTTGGGTGTTTTACAATCATTTTATAGCAACTTTATATCATTTTTTGGGACTAACCTATTGACCCAATGCCCATTGCGAGTTGCTGTTTTTTGCTTGTTTTTTACATCGCAGGAAATCAATATCAAACAGAGTCCAAACACCGCGAAACTTTTATGGATTTTTTATGGACCAGAAGACATCCAGTGGGCCAGAGAAGCATCTGGGGGGTGCCCCGAGGGGGGCACAACCCACCAGGGCGAGCCTGGGGGCCCAGGCGCGCCCAGGTGGGTTGTGCCCACCTCAATGGCCTCCTACACCCCCTCTTTGCCCTATAAATCACCAAATATTCCAAAAACCCTCGGGGTAGCCCTAGATCAGAAGTTCCGCTGCCACAAACCTCTGTATGCATGAAAACCAATCTAGACCCCGTTCCGGCACCCTGCCGGAGGGGGAGATCATCATCGGTGGCCATCTTCATCATCCCGGCGGCCACCATGATGAGGAGGGAGTAGTCCACCCTCGGGGCTGAGGGTTTGTACCAGTAGCTATGTGTTTAATCTCTCTCTCTCTCTCTCTCTCTCTCGTGTTCTTGAG
Source organism: Aegilops tauschii subsp. strangulata (assembly GCF_002575655.3). NCBI lineage: Eukaryota > Viridiplantae > Streptophyta > Magnoliopsida > Poales > Poaceae > Aegilops > Aegilops tauschii. The sequence goes on from NC_053038.3 coordinate 355,778,946, forward strand.
ATGTCCGATCATCGCGGGCTTTGTTAATATAGTCGGATCATATGGTGTTTTCCCCTCTCTATCTTGTGACGAATTGAGTTTTCCCTTTGAGATTTTGTTTTATCGGATTGAATACTTTTATGGATTTGAGAGCACTTGATATATGTCTTGCAAATCAATACTCGTGGTGATAATGGGGTATCATATTGATTCACTTGATGTATGTTTTGACACTCAACTCGCGGATTCCCGAGGTGACATTGGGGTAATCTATGCATAGGGGTTGATGCACGTTCTTGTCTTTGTTTCTCCGGTAGAAATCTTGGGCACTCTTTGGGGTTCTTTGTGTTGGATTGAGTATTATGAATCTGAAATTATTTGGTGTTATTTTAGTACGAACTCTTGGATAGATCGATCAGAAAGAATGGCTTCGAGGTGGTTTCGTACCCTACAAACAATTTCTTCTTATGTTCTCCGCTATATAAGAAATTTGGAGTGATTCTTCGTCGCACATGAGGGATGGTTATATGATCCAATTATATTAGCATTGTTGGGAGATTGCACTAGCGAAATTACGAACCCTAGGCCTCATTTTCAAGCATTGCAATACCGTTTGTGCTCACTTTTATCGCTTGCTACCTTGCTGTTTTTATTATTTTTATGGACTAGCATATTAATCTAGTGCCTAGTGTTAGTTCCTTTTTTGCCTATTTATTTGTTTCACAGAAAACCATACCAAACAAAGTCCAGACGCGATAAAAGTTTACGGTGATTTTTTATGAATAAGGAGAGATCCAGGAAGCTTCAGAAGGTGCACAGGGCCCCACAAGCCCAAGGCGCACGACCCATGAGCTTGCGGGACCTTCAGGACCCCCTAGCGATTGTACTGCGGGTTAATTAGCGAAAACGGCATGGAGGTATCTACAAAATGTGCGGCAACGACTGACTTGGGCTAGCTGGCGCCACTTGGCTCTCTCTGATTCGCTCTGGACTAAATCATCACATATGCCACAAGTTGTAGGACGGCGGGGTGGACATTTGCAAGTTCTAGGATCAAATCGTCACATTTTGTGCAAGTTCTAGGAGTCGGGGGTCCTTTTACCTCTTCATTACCGCATCAAGGCGCACTAACACTTTTTTATGAGACGTGACGATGATGGGACCCCTACCCACGTCCACACGTAATGTTGACTGATGGGATGTATGCGCTTCACCGCCATGTGGGCTGGTGGATGTAATTGGTATGAGCTAATGCCAAACCATACCATCATGACACACCAAAGCGAGAAAACTTTACGACTAAGGAACTACAACGCAGAGAGATTTCCGATGTCCAAAACAACATGAACCCAATGAAAAATTTGGCAAGGACGAAATTGCTGAAGCACCTCAGATATGGACTCATCATTGAACAAAGGGAGACTCATTGAACCAGTTTCAAGACCGGCGACTAAAGAATGAAGAACAGATCGGAAGATCTGAGGAGTGTCTCTGACTTGAAGACTGGTTCAGAGGCTCCTAACGTGTACCACCTGGCACCTATATAAACCAAGGGGTAAGGCTCGTAGAGGACACACAACGATCTCGAGGTAGATCACATGTACTTTGTACTCGATAGTAAATCAATACAACAATAGCAACACATAGGGGTTTATCTCAGAGGAGAGCCCGAACTCGGGTAAAACATGTGTCTTTGTTACCATCATGACAAGGCTACTAGATTGGGACCCTCTACCCGAGATCTGCCGTAATCGACTCCATCGGCCGTTGACAATGAAGTTGCACAATGGCGATTCCCCATTACAATGTCTTCTAAACACGGGAGATCACTGAAGCACATTGATGTCGTTGTAAGAATGAGGCATTTCAAAGAAAGCATACCAAATCCATGTCATGTGATGCCATTGCTTCCAATATGACGGTGGCCTCTTTGATGTGACCTTAGTACATCCCGCGCAAACCATTCGGGCAGTTCTTTCATTGCCAATGCATGCAATCAATTGAATCAAGCATACCTGAAAAACCTCTTGCCTCTCCAGCTAGCAACTTTTCTGTGTCCTCCTCATTTGGTTCTCTTAGATATTCTGCTCCAAACACCTCCACCACGTCGCGAACAAACTTGATAGTTTCTTTAGGCATGTGCTTTCCCCTATCCGGACCATCTCACCAATGACATCAACAACGGTACCAAGTGCAAGCATCCTCGTAGCAGCCGTGCATTTCCGCTTAGCAGAGAATGATAGTTTTCCGCAACAATCCCTAGTGAGCTTTAAGTAGGGATAGTGTGCCTCCACTCCCTCCACCACGCGCAAGAATAAGGGTTTGCGCATACATAAGCGTTAGTGAAACCATTCATCTGGGAATGTTGGTCCGGGATCAACCTTGTAGAGCAGCCATGCTCCAGAGACCTGATCCCGGTTCAGAACTCTTCTTGCTTTGAGCGAACCCTTGAAGTATAGAATGTGTTCCACCTCTCGGTCCATTTCCCGAAGGATGCTCATGATCACAATCATCTCCGCTTCTTCGTCTCAATTCGATGAATCAAAGAACTACTTCTTTTGAATTAATTCATCAAGCTCCGTTGGTCATACTCCTCATCCGATGAATCATTGTCTTGCCTACAAAACGATCACCAAAAACTGGTTGGACAATGTGTAGAACACATTGAGGGCATGATGCAGTCCAAAAGGAGCTGGAAGTGCCACGACGGCGTCTAGGCCGGCGAGTGTCCACGGCTGCGAGAGTGACGGGAGGAGTGTTGTGGCGGTGCTGACGGCTGAGGGCTCGGTACGGCGACGGAGCTAAGGGAGGGCTAGCACGGATGAAGAAGAAGAGGTACTCAGATGAGAAGAAAATGGCAGGTTACGGGTGGATTGGTTTCCCCACCATCTCCCAATATCTTTTCCTTTTGGTCTGCTGCCCCAGCACAGCCCTGTCACCGCCATGCGTCCGATTCGATCCCGTGTGCAACCCGAGGCCACCGCATGTGCGCTTCTGGCTGGCTCCCACGGACGGCGAACCGTGCCCCCACGGTACGGTGGCATTGGCTCCCTTCGTACTGTACTGTACCCGCCGTACTGCAGCTACGCGGAAGCTGCGAAATCCGCGATCCACGCTTAGTGCGGTCTCCGTTTCCCCGTAAAATATGTATCCAGATCTCGCACCACTCCTGCCGAAAAGGAATCGACGACAGCGAGGAGGTCACCTGCATATACAAACTCCACTCCACTACCTACCAGGCTACCACTTGACACCCTCTGCGCTCCAGGAACAACGTGGTGCGCCGCGTGCCTGACCCCGATCTCTGCGGTGCTGCCCGTACGTAGCAGGTTCGGCCGATTCCCCGCGCGTGCGCACTGCACGGCGATGTGCGATGGCATGGCAGCGCACGGCACGGCACCGGAACGTGCAGGGCGCAGCCGAAGCTGCTGCGTTCGCGCGACTGCCCGTGCTCGTGCCTCCCCAACAGGTCCATCGCCCGGTAGTAGCTTCCAGAATTCCTCTTTTGCAGCCCGGGAGGGAACCCGGTAAGGCTGGTCATACTGGGAGTAACATAGCAGGTAACATAACACGTCTCAATTTTTTTTGCTTACATGACATGTATTCAATAAGGAGAGATGGTTGAAGTAGCATAATATGTTACTGTAACATAACATATCCCAAGGCAAAATGAGTCTATATCTTAATAAATAATGGTTTGCATGATACCACATACATGTTACATCCCACTATAAAGGTGGTAACATAGACTAGTAACATATGCATGCGCCTAGTCCAAATTACTCCCCATTGTGATCAGCCTAAAAATCAGGAGGCGCGGGGTACAGGTGGCGCCGCGCCATTGGCCGGAGGTGCGTCATTAGCGGCTGCGCTCGGGCGGAGCGCCCAGCGCCGTGCGATGGTTGGCCCGACTGACGTCACGCCACCACTCGCCGGAAAGATTCCTCGCACCCCGATCCGCGCAAAGCGGTCCCGCCAGCCACAAAAGCAGCACGCCCCTCACTGCGTGTGGGCCAAGGCTCGAAGCGGCCCCACGCTTCAGTGGCACATACCGTTGGAGGCGCGTCGCCTGGTGACGTGGCCTCCGCTCCGGGTCAAGCAAGGCATCTCTCTATCAAGAACCCCATACCTTACCGGTTAATTAATTAACCAATCGGCACATATCATCATCGAAAGTAGTACTAGTCGCCACGATAACGACCCTTTCGCTCGCTGACGAAGGGTCCCACCTCATAGGCGCCCCCACCCGCAGACACACAAAAGTCCAAGATGACTAGGGAATGAACCACCCGGGGCGTGCGCCGCGCAAGCTCACGAAGATTAATATTTCTTCCCTGTCGCGATCGATTTGGAGTAAGAAAATAGTTTACGCCATAAAGAAAAGCGGAAAAACAAAGGCAAAAGCCCCCCGTCCTTCCCCAGCCTGCTTTCGAATCCACACCACCACTGCACCACCAATCGCCCTCTTCTCCCACCCAGCCCAGTCCCCGCTCCCCTCCCCGCCGCCTCCATCCCCTTCTAGGGTTAAGGGTTCCATGCGATCTCGCCGCCGACGGGAACCCTAGGTAGGAGCGTCTCCTCTCCGTTCGAATCTCGAGTCGTCGCCACAAAACAAATGGGCAAGGGCGGGCAGGACGAGGCCGCGCGGCCGGATGGATCCGGTTCCCCCGGGGCCGACCCCGACGTGCCCGTCTTCCCCTTCTGGGCGCGCACCCCGAGCGACTGCCTGGCGGAGCTCGGCGTCTCGGCGGACCGCGGCCTCAGCTCCGACGACGCGGCGGCGCGGCTGCACAAGTACGGGCCCAACGAGCTGGAGCGCCACGCGCCGCCGTCCCTGTGGAAGCTGGTGCTCGAGCAGTTCAACGACACGCTCGTCCGCATCCTCCTCGCCGCCGCCGTCGTCTCCTTCGTGCTCGCGCTCTACGACGGCGCCGAGGGCGGCGAGGTCAGGGCCACCGCCTTCGTCGAGCCGCTCGTCATCTTCCTCATCCTCATCGTCAACGCCGTCGTCGGGGTCTGGCAGGAGAGCAACGCCGAGAAGGCGCTCGAGGCGCTCAAGGAGATCCAGTCCGAGCACGCCACCGTCAAGCGCGACGGCCGCTGGAAGCATGGGCTCCCTGCGCGCGACCTCGTCATCGGAGACATCGTCGAGCTCCGCGTGGGCGACAAGGTCCCCGCCGACATGCGTGTGCTCCAGCTTATCAGCTCTACCCTCCGTGTTGAGCAGGGATCCCTCACTGGCGAGACCTCTTCGGTTAACAAGACCAGCCACAAGATTCATCTCGAGGACACAGATATCCAGGGGAAGGAGTGCATGGTCTTTGCTGGCACCACCATTGTCAACGGCAGTGCCGTCTGTGTGGTGACTGGAACTGGCATGGCCACTGAAATAGGCAAGATCCATTCGCAGATCCAGGAGGCATCGCAGGAGGAGGATGACACACCGCTGAAAAAGAAGCTCAATGAGTTCGGTGAGGCGCTGACTGCCATTATTGGAGTGATATGTATCTTGGTTTGGCTCATTAACGTCAAGTATTTCCTCACCTGGGAGTATGTGGATGGCTGGCCGACGAATTTTAAGTTCTCATTCGAGAAGTGCACATATTACTTTGAGATTGCAGTGGCACTGGCTGTTGCTGCAATTCCAGAGGGCCTGCCTGCTGTGATCACCACATGCTTGGCACTAGGCACCAGGAAGATGGCTCAGAAGAATGCACTCGTGAGAAAGTTACCCAGTGTTGAGACATTAGGTTGCACAACAGTGATTTGCTCTGATAAGACAGGAACTCTGACCACCAACCAGATGTCAGCGGTGAGGCTTGTGGCAATTGGGAGGTGGCCCGATACACTTAGGAACTTTAAGGTTGATGGTACCACTTATGATCCAAGTGATGGCAAGATACATGACTGGCCAACTTTGAACATGGATGATAACCTCCAGATGATTGCGAAGATAGCTGCACTCTGCAATGATGCAAGTATTGCACACTCTGAGCATCAATATGTTGCTACTGGGATGCCCACAGAGGCTGCATTGAAGGTATGATTTGTTAATGAAGCAAGATATAAACATATACATATGTTGCATGTTGCTTTTACTTGTCAATTCTACAATCTAATTTGAATGCTTTTTAAGATAACACTGTCTCTATTTCATTAACTTACAGTAATTTTATCACTTGTACTGGGGAGTGATTGTATTATGCATGTGCCAGGTTTTGGTCGAGAAAATGGGGCTCCCTGGTGGATATACTCCATCTCTGGATTCATCTGATTTGCTAAGTATGTTGATTTCTTTTGTGAACAATACTATATAATCTGATTGCATTATTAACCTTTTATGTAGAAAGAGAAGACCTGACATAATTTTTGTATCTTTGTTGTTTGAAGGGTGCTGTCAATGGTGGAACAACGATGCTAAAAGAGTAGGGACACTGGAATTTGATCGCACTAGAAAATCAATGGGAGTTATTGTGAAAAAAGCAGAGACTGGAAAGAATTTGCTGCTTGTGAAGGTATTTGGAGTATTTCATATCGTTTAGTTCTGTTGTGGATTAACATATGTTGCACTTTTGTATTTCAAGTCGTCTAGTGCGTATAAATATTATTTTTCTGGAATTTGGCTTACTCACATTTTATTCTTCATAATGCTGGAAATAACATAACGTGTATTGTCATTGTACACCGTACCATTTTTTTGCCATCCTTTTCTCTTGAAACTAGGGCTCATCTTTGCCATATCATCAAATCTTAATTCTCTTTATCTAGTTATCAATGCATATTTACTTACTTTCAGTCAGTTGGTTATAGATTCAGCTACAATGTGGCATTGAGTTTCTTATTTGCTTCTGTGAGTAGCAAGTACCATGTATTCATGTCATATTGCTGCTTCCATCCAATGTTTCTGGTCATGTCATTTTCTCTCCTACGAATATTTATGGTAAAAGTGTACTCTTGCAGGGAGCAGTAGAAAATTTGCTAGAGAGAAGTGCCTATATTCAGTTGCTCGATGGATCAGTTGTGCTCTTGGATGAGGGTGCCAAGGCACTCGTATTGTCAACACTTCGTGAAATGTCTGGCAGTGCATTGCGCTGTTTGGGCTTTGCATACAAGGAAGATCTGGCAGAATTTGCAACATATGATGGAGAAGAGCATCCCGCTCACAAATATCTACTTGATCCTGCATACTACTCTTCCATAGAGAATAATCTGATATTCTGTGGTTTTGTTGGTCTAAGGGTGAGACCTTCTCAGTCCATGGAAATTCTGTAAATAAATATGCAGTCCTAATTTGATAACTGCATGTATCTTAAACATCATTATTACTATACTACTACAGGATCCTCCACGAGAAGAAGTCCACAAAGCAATTGAAGATTGCAGGGCTGCTGGTATACGTGTTATGGTGATAACAGGTGATAACAAAGAAACAGCAGAGGCAATATGCCGTGAGATTGGGGTTTTTGGTCCCAGTGAAAACATTAGCTCAATGAGCTTTGCAGGGAAGGAATTTATGGCTCTTCCTGATAAAAAGAAGATTTTGAGGCAAACAGGTGGCCTTCTCTTCTCAAGAGCAGAGCCAAAACATAAGCAGGAAATTGTTAGGCTGCTCAAAGAAGATGGTGAAGTTGTTGCAATGACTGGTGATGGAGTGAATGATGCGCCGGCTCTGAAATTAGCTGATATTGGAATCGCGATGGGCATTACAGGGACTGAGGTCTGCCTTCTTTCTCTTTAAATCAGTCGTTCTTTTTAGTTCTATTTTTAAGATCCATTCCTATTTCGTGTAGTTCATTGTTAGCTTATTTGGTTATTTCCGTAGAAAAATGTCACCTGCTGACATCTCAAGAGTACTGTTTTAGGCTGCACCTAATCACCTTACATATGCAATTGAATCCATTTTGTTAGTGTCTGATTGTCTTCTATCACTTAAGGTGCTTCTACTTGCAATTATTATTATTATCATTATTGTTTAGCGTTTGCTATAGTTGTTTTATGTAATGTTTGCTGCACCATCACAATGATCTGTTACTCATCAACCCTAAGGCTACTTTCCTGCTGAATAGTCGATGCTAGTAACACTCAAGATACACAAAATAAGTCTGCGATAATGATATGATTCCTATTGCCTTCATTAGATTTTCATTGCTTTTTTCATTCATCTTTCTATTTTGATTTAATGGTGTTCCCTGTCCTGCCTCCACTGTATCCTTTTTGTGAAATGTGTTACTCATGATGGCCTTCTGTGATCAAATAATGCATGCTATGTTTGTTAACATGGTGTGGATAGAACCCTAACTTAATGAAAGGTATAAATTGACACGTATGCATGCATTGCGGGCATGAGCAGAGATGAAAACAACAAAGACGACATAATGGTGAAAAATCTGTTTCACTTGCTGCCTGGCCAAGGTCTTGGAAGTTGGGACACATTTTTCTGAGTTCCTAAAGGCGTGTTTTTGTTAGCGGTTCTCACATGTGCAGAGTGGACTTGTAACCTTTTTCCTTTCTCCTTATGATGTGTTAGGTTGCAAAAGAAGCTTCAGATATGGTGCTTGCAGATGATAACTTCAGTACAATTGTCTCAGCTGTTGGTGAAGGAAGGTCCATTTACAACAACATGAAGGCTTTTATAAGGTACATCTTTTTTGTTAGCTATGTTTTAACCATTTCGTTTGCTAATTACTTGAAACATAAAAAACAAATGCAACAAGTTCATATGATCCATGTGGCACTGCAGATATATGATATCTTCGAACATTGGAGAAGTTGCCTCCATATTCCTCACGTCGGCTTTAGGTATCCCAGAAGGCCTCATTCCAGTACAACTTCTGTGGGTCAATCTTGTTACGGATGGCCCTCCTGCAACAGCTTTGGGATTCAATCCACCAGATAAGGATATCATGAAGAAACCTCCTAGAAGAAGTGATGATTCATTAATCACTCCTTGGATCCTGTTCCGCTACATGGTATGTTTTCCTGTATATCGTGCACTTCCTCAAGTATCCTCATCTTAAATCAATTGCTTTGAAGCCCTTACAGTGAATTAATTTACTGTGTTCCACGTAGCTTTTCAGCAATAGCAATTATGGTATATACACTTTTGAACACCTTATAAACAGTCAGCACTTCCGCAACAAGCATTTTGTTAGTATTTATGTCCAGAAATTAAAACAAGAGTTCATTCCTAATTAAATGAACTGGGAGTATAGCTTCCACATGATGTGGTCTTTTGGCACATCATTATGGGTCTTCTGGCCTTATTGATTTTATTGATTTGTGTACTTGCATAGAATATTAATTTGTGAATGGATGCAGTTGTACTTATGTTTGAAATTTATGAACATGTGTGTAGGTTATTGGGCTGTATGTTGGGATTGCAACGGTTGGAATCTTTATCATCTGGTACACTCACGGCTCTTTCCTGGGAATTGATCTGGCTAGTGATGGTCACACTCTTGTTTCATACTCCCAGCTCTCAAACTGGGGCCAGTGCCCCTCATGGGAGGGTTTCAACGTGTCATCATTCACAGCAGGGGCAAGGACATTCAATTTTGATGAGAACCCTTGCGATTACTTCCAGGGTGGCAAAATAAAAGCAACAACCCTCTCCCTGTCTGTCTTGGTGTCCATTGAGATGTTCAACTCACTGAATGCCCTGTCTGAGGATGGCAGCCTTCTGAGCATGCCTCCATGGGTTAACCCCTGGCTTCTTCTGGCAATGTCGGTGTCATTTGGGCTTCATTTTTTGATCCTCTACGTGCCTTTCCTTACCCAAATCTTCGGGATTGTGCCCCTCAGTTTCAACGAATGGCTTTTGGTCGTAGCAGTTGCATTCCCAGTGGTTCTCATCGATGAGGTTCTTAAGTTTGTGGGGCGGTGCTTGACAGCTCGGGCCAGAAAGCAATTAGGAAAGCGGAAGGAAGAGTAGAAGGTAGTGATTGAGTATTAGATCGCCACGGGGGAGTAGACGTCTGGTGAGACCCCTTTATTTTTCTCGAGATCCGAGGGCTCTGCTCTTTGTTGAGCATGATGGAAGTTAGGGTACTCTATAGAACTCATAATCATGCCTCGAGTTTAACAGACTCATTTATTCATTTGTAACAAAAATTGGTGTTACGAATGTGCTGGAGATACAGCATGGTTTCTTGCCCACTTACTACAGTAATCTTTCACTTATATCCACGAATTATTCTGCTCTGAATGCAGTGACACCTCCTGGTTTATGTATTTTTGTCTCGGCCTTGTTCACATAGCGATTCTGCTTATACTCATCCTGGAGTATAAGCCGCTGCCTCTGCCGATCATATACATATCCATAGTGTGGTTACTTTTGTGAAATCAGGAGAATCTGTTACTCCTTATTGGTACGGTACATAACTATTTGATATAACTTTCTTCTACATAAAAGTTTGTACATCGTTTGTCATGTACTACATGCTATAAACACTAAATTGACCGAATATACACGTGCTTCAGTTTGTACAACGTGGACGAAGCACCTTTTGGCTTCACCTGACCTCGTCGCTCTTGATCATGTTCGAGAATACTCCGCTCAGGGACATTCCGTCTAGGTCACCCAAGTTGGTGGTCATGGCAGCAGCGTCAGTCGCCACGGTAGCGGCGGACAGGCTACGCTGAACCTCAGGCGTTTTCACGGGCACGGGCGGCGCCGGCGGCAACATGGTGTCGACGTCCGAGCTGTCTGACGACCCCACCTGCAGCTGCAGCGCGAACTCGAGGCACCAGAGCACGTCCCCCATGGTGGGCCGCTCCACCCCGTACTCGGCGAGGCACTTCTCGGCCGTGTCCGCGAGCTTCTTGAGCGACCCCGGCCGTATCGTCCCGGCGATCCTCTGGTCGACGATCTGGTCGAGCTGGCCGTTTCTGAGACACGGCGTCGCCCACTCCGCCAGGCTCACCATCTCCCGCGGCAGCGTCGGGTCGATGACGGTGCGGGCGCAGAGCGCCTCCAGCAGGACCACGCCGAAGGAGTAAACGTCCGACTTCTCCGTCAGCATCTGCCGCCGGAAGTACTCCGGGTCCAGGTACCCGAAGCTGCCCTTCACCTTGGTGCTCACGTGCGTCTTGTCCAGCTCCGGCCCGTTCTTGGACAGCCCGAAGTCGGCCACCTTGGCCATGAAGCTCTCGTCGAGGAGGATGTTGGCCGACTTGACGTCCCGGTGGATGATGGCCTTGGCGGAGCCGGTGTGGAGGTAGTGCAGCCCCCGCGCGGCGCCGATGCAGGCCTCCAGCCTCTGCTCCCACGACAGGGGCGGGAGGCCGGCGCCGTAGAGGTGGCTCCGCAGCGTGCCCATGGCCATGTACTCGTACACGAGGATCATCTCGCCGCGCTCGTCGCAGTAGCCGATGAGCGAGACCAGGTGCCGGTGGCGCAGCCGGGACAGCATCTCGATCTCCGTGTGGAACTCGTGCAGCCCCTGCTGCGTCCGCCGGTTGCCGCGCTTCACGGCCACCACCGTCTCGTCGCGCATCGTGCCCTTGTACACCTTCCCGAACCCGCCCTCGCCGATGACCATCCCCTCGTCGAACCCGCCGGTCGCCTCCTGGAGCGCCGCGAACGGGATCCTGTACCCGGCGCCGGCGCCGTTCTGCCCGAGCAGGACGGTGTTCCCGTTGCTCTTGGAGAAGCTCCGGGAGCGCGAGCGAGAGCCCAGCGCGCTCGCCGAGAACGGCGACCAGGCGTCGGCCGGCTTCTTCTTCTCCGGCTCCCTCCCGCGCAGCATCTTGAAGGCGATGAACCCGAGCACCATCACCAGCGTGGCCCCGCAGACGGCCGAGCCGGCGATGATCCCGATTTTGACCTTTGAACTGCGCGGGGACGTGGCGGCAGCGCCGGCGCCGGCGCTCCCGACTATACTCATGATCTCGAGGCCGTTGAGGAAGCCGTCAGGCAACGCGTTGTCCTCGGTGGACGACCCGATGCTCACGGTGATGGCGCCCTTGGCGTCCTTGGCGCCCAGGAGGAAGTCCTTGTACACCGGTATGGATAGCCGGTTGAACGTGTCACGCGAAATCTCGTAGTTGTCGAGCACCACCGCCCCGCCGACGTAGACGTTGAAGGCCATTCCCATGGCTGCCTTGCTGACGATGTCGCACCAGTGGAACCGGAGCAGGTAATCCGACCCGGCCGGGGCGTCGAACCTCCAGCTGATGTTGAACTGCACGTTGATGGTGCTGGTCTCGCCCGCCGTGCTCAGCCTCGTCGCCGTCGCGTAGACCTCCGCCGGCGCCGTGTACGCGGACGAGAGTGCCGATTTCTCGTCGTATTTGATCGTCAGGGGCTTGGCGTCTTTGTGCTGCGCTAGGTCGGTGTTGACCTGGAAGCTCTGGTCCGGCAACCACGTCCTCCCCAGCGTGTCGTTGCCGGGCGTGATCTTGGGAACGCCCATGTTGATCCTGTGGATCGTCTCCAGCGCCTGCGTCGACAGCCCGGTGTACTGGACGGCGCCGTCCACCATCCTGGCCATGTCGGCGATGAGCTCGTCGGGGACCGACACGACCTCGATGGCGTTCACGAACGCGAGCTTCCCCGTCGGCGCGAACGCGATCACCAGCGTGTCCCCGGTGACGTTCACGGAGAACTCCCTGAGCTCCGCTGTGCCGTTCTTGGGCGTGTACCCGTTGACGAGCACCGCGCCCTGCACGGACACGTTGAACGCGGCGTCCGCCACCATGTCGTAAGACCTGTAGGGGAAGGGGAAGAAGTGAAGGCGCACGAAGTGCCGGCCGGGCTGCTTGACGGCGAACGTGTAGGAAGCTGGCGCGGTGAACACGCGTGCGGACCGATACAGCTCCGACTCGCCGGACGGGACGACCGCGGTCCGCGATGTGTTGGCCTCGACGCTCTGCGGCGCGGCCAGCGACTTGGCCGGCAGACGCGCGTCCCCGACGAACGTCCGTCCGGCGGCGACGGTGGCGCTCGCCGACGTGCCGCAGAGGACGAGGTAGTTGTCCGCGGGGGTAAACGCGCCACTGGCTGCGCCGAGCAGCACGGACGCGACGAGGAGCCGCACGAGCATGTCAAGAACCGGCGGCATGGTGTAAGAATTCCGGCCAAAGCATCGGGATCGGCACGGGGCTCTAGGAGAAGGGCACGGAGGCCTTCATCGACAGGGATGCGCACAAACTGGAGAGCATCACCAGAGTGGACGATTGCTTTTGTAGAGGTGTTGTTGAGAGTTGACACTTGTTGCTTGACGATGAGGAGCACAAGGAGTTAGCGACTGCTGCTAATACCCACAGGAAGGAAAGTGAATCGATGCTAGGTTTTGATGAGCTCTTGGATGTGGCGGGGGTATTTGATTAGCTGGGGAGCACTGCGTATTGCGGTGTCATTTTCTCAGGATCTCAGGTGGAGAGATAGGCTTGAATTTCATATATTATCAGGAGCCTTTTCCTTGTTTGCGGGGGAAATCAGGAGCTTTCTAATGCCGTCATTTTCTTGGTTTACAGATTGTCTGGCATATATTCGATTCGGTAAATTTCTCGTGTGATCCTCTATGAAGAAACGTCAACATATATATTGTTAAACAAAGACAAGGCGAAAGTTTTTGCAGCGTGTGATGAACGGACCGGGTGCCTCTTAGGTCTCTTTTACTGTCAACTGGTTCTCATTGTCATGTTCCGTGGCACTAGGAATTACTGTAGTACCAACACTGAGGCCAGATAAAAGGTTCCACGAGAGCACGGGGCACCTTTTCTGTTGTGGCCTCTCGCGACATGTCAAATCCCACGGTGACACATTCGCAGTCGCAGGTGAAAACGACTGCGAGGAAAAACCATGCATTTTGTCGTGTGAATCGTGGCCCTTTGTTTAGGAACGTAAAGGGGAACGATCTGATCCCTCGACCATTGTGCTGTGCTCGGCTCGGTGGGAAGGAAGGGCCGAGGAAGTCTCCAACCACCTCCGTCGACCACCGCACGCGACCGGAGCAGCCGTCGTTTTCGTACCACCGTCGTGCGCGCCACGACGACCAGGCGCAGTTCGTACATTCGTTTTCTTTTCCCGGCCGGTGGTGTATGTACGCGTCTCCGGCGCTTACTGGATGGCACTGCTCCTGCTCCTCCTGAGATGGTAAATGTGGGGCATGTCCAACGCGGACTCTCATGCCGTCGGCATCCATCTGGATCTCGCGGTCCAGATGTGTTTTGGCATGCAACGCAGTCCTCGCATCCGTTGGCTAACATTCAGTCTCATCTCTACTCCCTCCGTCCTTTAAAGAGTGTATTTTCAACTTTATTGAAGGGTCAAACTATCTCAATGTTTGACCGAGTTTATGCAAAAATATATTAATGTTTGTGAAACCAAATAGGTATATGATGAAAATATATTTTAACATGAATCTAATGCTACTAATTTGATGGCATAAATGTTGGTGCATTATTATATAAATACGGTCAAACATAAATTTTTTGACTTTCTAACAAAGTTAGAAGTAACTCTTCAAAGGACGGTGGTAGTATATTTTACCAGCAAAATATGTACTGTATCGTAAGTGTGAAATACTACTGCAGTGTGAACAGCTCGATCTCGTACGATGGCGGCGGCACTGCAGATTAGATTAGAAGATCATCATGAAGGCGATCGAGATGGTATGTTCCTGTACTCCTGTACAGGCAGGTGTAGGGAGGGGCGCTGTCGTCGTGTTCGTGTACGTAGGAGACAGAAAGGGGGATGAATGAATGCATGCACGGGGTGGGTATCCATCTACCACACGGCAGGATAATGTTGCAAGTAGAGGCATGATTGGCATCGCCGTCGCCGTCGATACGGTATGCGTCGGCGCGGCGACGGAAGCATGCATCGCATTCAAGGGCCAGCAGTGTGCTACAGCTGCATGCAGCGCCCGGGTTGACCCGATCGCTTTGGGGAGGGAAGGAACGAACCAACGGCTGGAGGTGGAGGTGGGGATGAGCGTGGCGGAGAGGGACGGGTTACGCGGTGCCCGTCCAGCCCGTTTCCCTTGACTCGGCCCCTCCAGCGTACTTGAAAATTAGGTTCTGGATCGCGTACGTGCGTGCTCCTGTTTTCTTTGTAGATGTGGTCGCCTAATAATTCGTGTTCGATTGCTCTCGTATCCATCCGCGGACAGGGACCGGTCTACGCACATGAATGCGGGAGTCGGCCATCCAACACTGTCAGCATACATTCAAATTAAGTTTCAACTAACCAGACAAAATTATACAAACACGGCAGATTTTCATATAAACCTGGTGAAATTCATTATATTTCGAACTTTTTTCATAAAAAGCGGCCAGACCCTTAACGTATCCTACGGCGGTGCCCTCGTTCACTTTCTTTGTATTCCGCATCGACAACCACGTCCTCCACCTACCGTCTACATGAACGGCGGCGGGGTTCAAGACCCGTGAAGTGAACATGGGAGACGGACCGACCCACTTGGGACACAATACCCTGCCGCCTCCCATGCCCTACACATCCTCGGAGGAGTCCGCAACCAGTGCGTCACCGGCGTCGGTGGACGTGAGGTCGATGATGGACGTGGACGGTTCGTTATTGTCTACCTGCCACATGCGCCCTTGAAAGTTGGACGGCGGCGTTCGAGTTCTCGACCGCCAACGCCGCCATCGCGTGTGCGGTCTTGTAGAGCGCCCACTACTCCACAACGAAGTTCGGGTTCGCCGTAGCCGTGGCAGCCACGGCTGCCTCGCTTGCGTGTTATCCGTAGATTTGGCTCTTCGCCAGCCGGTGCTACTCTAGGAGGAACATGTTGTACCTTTGCTCCTCCTACGCCTGCCGGAACACCGACATAGGAGCTGGCACAGGCTGCTCCTCCTCCGCCATGGCAACATCATAGTTCGCCTGTGCCTGCTCTATGGTCAAGCCAACATGCACCGACGCGGGTTAGGCGCCGTGTCGTCATTGAGCCCGTAGGGTCGTCGTCAGAGACCTTGGGCGAGCTGGCCGGCATGCCGTGCTCGATCCACCAGGCGCGGTGGGTCTGCCAGGTGGCCGCATAGGAGGCTGATGACCCACAAGTATAGGGAATCAATCGTTGTCCTTTCAATAAGTAAGAGTGTCTAACCCAACGAGGAGCAGAAGGAATTGATAAGCAGTTTTTAGCAAGGTATTCTTTGCAAGTGCTGTAAGGTAATAGTAATAGATAATTTGATAGCAAGATAATTGTAACAAGTAACAAGTAGCAAAAGTAACAAGGTGCAGCAAGGTGGCCCAATCATTAATATTTCCAAAGACAATCCGAAAGTACTTCCTACAGTGATCAAGCATTCACATGTTACATTGACACACGTTCATTGCTTTGATAAATTGTTATGTGGGTGGACCGGTGCTAAGGTGTTGTTCTTACTTGAACAAAAAACCTACATATGATTACCCCATTTCACAAGCATCTGCAAATACAAGAGAAGAACTAAGATAAATCTAACTGTACCATTAAGCAAAAGGATCCAAATCAGCCCCTTACGGAATAGCTCATAAACTGGGTGTCGGTGTAAAAACCAGCAGACCTCGGGGTAGGGGGTCCCGAGTTGTGGATCTTGGATGGATGGTAACAGGAACAGAGAGACGACGTTTTACCCAGGTTCGGGCCCTCTTGATGAAGGTAAAACCCTACATCCTACTCTTGTTTATATTAATGGGGATGTATCAAGTACAGAGTTGATCTACCTCGAGATCGTAAGATGTGGTCTAACTCCAGGGCTAGGTGAACGCTATTGCATTGATGGCCCCTCTACGGGCTAAACCCCATGGATTATATACACGCCAGGTAGGGTATCTAGGGTTACAAGGTCGGTATCTAGGCGCAAGGTGGCAGGAGAATCTTGGAGTATACGACAAGTCTTCGGTGGAGGTAGTCTCGATCACGCATCCAACATTCTGCCTTCGGAGTCCATCTTGAGTACGAATGAGGGCCCATCGGCCCAACCCGAGGAGCATGGGCCGACTAGGTTAGCACCCCCTAATCCAGAACACCGTCAGTAGCCCCCGAACTGGTCTTCTATGCTGAGGACGACCCTCTTAACAAAATCCACCTCGGATCCGAGTCCTCGGCTCAACAGACGAGTTCCCCTTTGTAATTCTTGAACCACTCCTCCAAAGGAGCGATGCCAACCGAGGCTCAGCCGAGCTTGTACCCTGCCGAAGAGATCGGATATCTTAGCCTCGAAGGCCAACCATCTAGGTATGAACAGTCCCACCTAGTCTGACAACTTTATCAAAGCGGCTCACCCCATGACGGGTCGGGCAGTTACTGCTTCCCTTAAATCGTGGCTCGAGGTGGCCTTTTTACTGGCACGTCCCATCGAGGGGAGATCATGAACATTTTCTCTGGGATACCATCAAGATTTTATTTTTCCCCCATATGCTCAATGACATCTTTCGTGGGAGTGGCGTATTTATCGGCGTAGCAAGGGGGACTCTTAGCCTTTTATCAGCCTATAAGAGAAAAAGAGAGGACAACGCAATCAACCACACTCTCATTCTCCCCGCCTACTACTTTGCCTAGCTCTAGCGCCCAGGTCCAATCTCACGCTCTCTTTCTTAGTGAGTCCAGCCTCCCCCACCAGCCATGGCCGATACCCTCAAGGGGCATTGGGGCAGTTCCACCATGATGGACGACATCATCTTAGAGCTACGCAGCATGGGATACATGAAGGAAATATGCCCTAGAGGCAATAATAAAGTTATCATTTATTTCCTCATATCATGATAAATGTTTATTATTCATGCTAGAATTGTATTAACCGGAAACATAGTACATGTGTGAATACATAGACAAACATAGTGTCACTAGTATGCCTCTACTTGACTAGCTCGTTAATCGAAGATGGTTAAGTTTCCTAGCCATGGACATGAGTTGTCATTTGATTAACGGGATCACATTATTAGGAGAATGATGTGATTGACTTGACCCATTCCGTTAGCTTAGCACTTGATCGTTTAGTATGTTGCTATTGCTTTCTTCATGACTTATACATGTTCCTATGACTATGAGATTATGCAACTCCCGTTTACCGGAGGAACACTTTGTGTGCTACCAAACGTCACAACGTAACTGGGTGATTATAAAGGTGCTCTACAGGTGTCTCCGAAGGTACTTGTTGGGTTGGCGTATTTCGAGATTAGGATTTGTCACTCCGATTGTCGGAGAGGTATCTTTGGGCCCTCTCGGTAATGCACATCACTATAAGCCTTGCAAGCATGGTGACTAATGAGTTAGTTGCGAGATGATGTATTACGGAACGAGTAAAGAGACTTGCCGGTAATGAGATTGAACTAGGTATTGAGATACCGACGATTGAATCTCGGGCAAGTAACATACCGATGACAAAGGGAACAACGTATGTTGTTATGCGGTTTGACCGATAAAGATCATCGTAGAATATGTAGGAGCCAATATGAGCATCCAGGTTCCGCTATTGGTTATTGACCGGAGACGTGTCTCGGTCATGTCTACATAGTTCTCGAACCCGTAGGGTCCGCACGCTTAAAGTTAGATGACAATCGGTATTATGAGTTTTGTGTTTTGATGTACCGAAGGTAGTTCGGAGTCCCGGATATGATCACGGACATGACGAGGAGTCTCGAAATGGTCGAGACATAAAGATCGATATATTGGACGACTATGTTCGGACACCGGAATGGTTTTGGGGAGTTTCGGACACATACCGGAGTACTGGGGGGTTACCGGAACCCCCCGGGGAGTTTAATGGGCCAAGATGGGCCTTAGTGGAGAAGAGGAGGGGCGGCTAGGGCTGGCCGCGCCCCCCCTCCCCCTCTAGTCCGAATTGGACAAGGAGGGGGGGGGGCGCCCCCTTTCCTTCCCCCTCTCTCCTTCCCTTCCTTTCCCCCTCCTACTCCAACTAGGAAAAGAGGGAGTCCTACTCCCGGTGGGAGTAGGACTCCTCCCTGGCGTGCCCTCCTCCTGGCCGGCCGCCCCCTCCCCTGGTCCTTTATATACGGGGGCAGGGAGGCACCTCTAGACACAATAATTGATCTCTTGATCTCTTAGCTGTGTGCGATGCCCCCTCCACCATATTCCACCTCGATCATATCGTAGCGGTGCTTAGGCGAAGCCTTGCGTCGGTAGCATCATCATCACCATCACCACGCTGTCATGCTGACGGAACTCTCCCTCAAAGCTCGGCTGGATCGGAGTTCGAGGGACGTCATCGAGCTGAACGTGTGCTGAACTCGGAGGTGCCGTACGTTCGGTACTTGGATCGGTCGGATCGTGAAGACGTATGACTACATCAACCGCGTTGTGCTAACGCTTCCGCTTTCGGTCTATGAGGGTACGTGGACAACACTCTCCCCTCTCGTTGCTATGCATCACCATGATCCTGTGTGTGCGTAGGATTTTTTTTGAAATTTCTACGTTCCCCAACAGTGGTATCAGAGCCTGGTTTTATGCGTAGATGTTATATGCACGAGTAGAACACAAGTGAGTTGTGGGCGATACAAGTGATACTGCTTACCAGCATGTCATCCTTTGGTTCGGCGGTATTGTTGGATGAAGCGGCCCGGACCGACATTACGCGTACGCTTACGCGAGACTGGTTCTACCAACGTGCTTTGCACACAGGTGGCTGGCGGGTGTCAGTTTCTCCAACTTTAGTTGAACCGAGTGTGGCTACGCCCGGTCCTTGAGAAGGTTAAAACATCACTAACTTGACGAACTATCGTTGTGGTTTTGATGCGTAGGTAAGAACGGTTCTTGCTCAGCCCGTAGCAGCCACGTAAAACTTGCAACAACAAAGTAAAGGACGTCTAACTTGTTTTTGCAGGGCATGTTGTGATGTGATATGGTCAAGGCATGATGCTATATTTTATTGTATGAGATGACCATGTTTTGTAACCGAGTTATCGGCAACTGGCAGGAGCCATATGGTTGTCGCTTTATTGTATGCAATGCAATCGCCCTGTAATGCTTTACTTTATCACTAAGAGGCAGCGATAGTCGTAGAAGCAATAGTCGGCGAGACGACAACGATGCTACGATGGAGATCAAGGTGTTGTGCCGGTGACGATGGTGATCATGACGGTGCTTCGGACATGGAGATCACAAGCACAAGATGATGATGGCCATATCATATCACTTATATTGATTGCATGTGATGTTTATCCTTTATGCATCTTATTTTGCTTTGATTGACGATAGCATTATAAGATGATCTCTCACTAAATTTCAAGATAAAAGTGTTCTCCCTGAGTATGCACCGTTGCCAAAGTTCGTCGTGCCGAGACACCACGTGATGATCGGGTGTGATAAGCTCTACGTTCATCTACAACGGGTGCAAGCCAGTTTTGCACACGCGGAATACTCGGGTTAAACTTGAGGAGCCTAGCATATGCAGATATGGCCTCGGAACACTGAGACCGAAAGGTCGAGCGTGAATCATATAGTAGATATGATCAACATAATGATGTTCACCATTGAAAACTACTCCATCTCACGTGATGATCGGACATGGTTTAATTGATTTGGATCACGTGATCACTTAGATGATTAGAGGGATGTCTATCAAAATGGGAGTTCTTAAGTAATATGATTAATTGAACTTAAATTTATCATGAACTTAGTACCTGATAGTATTTTTCTTGTCTATGTTGATTGTAGATAGATGGCCCGTGCTGTTGTTCCGTTGAATTTTAATGCGTTCCTTGAGAAAGCAAAGTTGAAAGATGATGGTAGCAATTACACGGACTGGGTCCGTAACTTGAGGATTATCCTCATTGCTGCACAGAAGAATTACGTCCTGGAAGCACCGTTGGGTGCCAGGCCTGCTGCAGATGCAATTGACGACGTTAAGAACGTCTGACAGAGCAAATCTGATGACTACTCAATAGTTCAGCGTGCCATGCTTTACGGCTTAGAACCGGGACTTCAACGATGTTTTGAACGTCATGGAGCATATGAGATGTTCGAGGAGTTGAAGTTAATATTTCAAGAAAATGTCCGGATTGAGATATGAAGTCTCCAATAAGTTCTACGGCTGCAAGATGGAAGATAATAGTTCTATCAGTGAGCATATACTCAAAATGTCTGGGTATAACAATCACTTGATTCAACTGGAAGTTAATCTTCCGGATGATAGTGTCATTAACATAATTCTTCAATCACTGCCACCAAGCTACAAGAGCTTCGTGATGAACTATAATATGCAAGGGATGGATAAGACAATTCCCGAGCTCTTCGCAATGCTAAAGGCTGCGGAGGTAGAAATCAAAAAGGAGCATCAAGTGTTGATGGTCAACAAAACCACCAGTTTCAAGAAAAAGGGCAAAGGGAAGAAGAAGAGGAACTTCAAGAAGAACAACAAACAAGTTGCTGCTCAAGATAAGAAACCCAAGTCTGGACCTAAGCCTGAGACTGAGTGCTTCTACTGCAAGCAGACTGGACACTGGAAGCGGGACTGCCCCAAGTATTTGGCGGATAAGAAGGATGGCAAGGTGAACAAAGGTATATGTGATATACATGTTATTGATGTGTACCTTACTAGAGCTCGCAGTAGCACCTGGGTATTTGATACTGGTTCTGTTGCTAATATTTGCAACTCGAAACAGGGACTACGGATTAAGCGAAGACTGGCTAAGGACGAGGTGACGATGCGCGTAGGAAATGGTTCCAAAGTCGATGTGATCGCCGTCGGCACGCTACCTCTACATCTACCTTCGGGATTAGTTTTAGACCTGAATAATTGTTATTTGGTGCCAGCGTTGAGCATGAACATTATATCTGGATCTTGTTTGATGTGAGACGGTTATTCATTTAAATATGAGAATAATTGTTGTTCTATTTATATGAGTAATATCTTTTATGGTCATGCACCCTTGAAGAGTGGTCTATTTTTGTTGAATCTCGATAGTAGTGATACACATATTCATAATGTTGAAGCCAAAAGATGCAGAGTTGATAATGATAGTGCAAATTATTTGTGGCACTGCCGTTTGGGTCATATTGGTGTAAAGCGCATGAAGAAACTCCATACTGATGGACTTTTGGAATCACTTGATTATGAATCACTTGGTACTTGCGAACCATGCCTCATGGGCAAGATGACTAAAACGCTGTTCTCCGGAACTATGGAGCGAGCAACTGATTTGTTGGAGATCATACATACTGATGTATGTGGTCCAATGAATGTTGAGGCTCGCGGCGGGTATCGTTATTTTCTCACCTTCATAGATCATTTGAGCAGATATGGGTATATCTACTTAATGAAACATAAGTCTGAAACATTTGAAAAGTTCAAAGAATTTCAGAGTGAAGTGGAAAATCATCGTAACAAGAAAATAAAGTTTCTACGATCTGATCGTGGAGGAGAATATTTGAGTTACGAGTTTGGTCTACATTTGAAACAATGCGGAATAGTTTCGCAACTCACGCCACCCGGAACACCACAGCGTAATGGCGTGTTCGAACGTCGTAATCGTACTTTACTAGATATGGTGCGATCTATGATGTCCCTTACTGATTTACCGCTATCGTTTTGGGGTTATGCTTTAGAGACGGCTGCATTCACGTTAAATAGGGCACCATCGAAATCCGTTGAGACGACGCCTTATGAACTGTGGTTTGGCAAGAAACCAAAGTTGTCGTTTCTTAAAGTTTGGGGCTGCGATGCTTATGTGAAAAAGCTTCAACCTGATAAGCTCGAACCCAAATCGGAGAAATGTGTCTTCATAGGATACCCAAAGGAAACTGTTGGGTACACCTTCTATCACAGATCCGAAGGCAAGACATTCGTTGCCAAGAATGGATCCTTTCTAGAGAAGGAGTTTCTCTTGAAAGAAAGAGTGGGAGGAAAGTAGAACTTGATGAGGTAACTGTACCTGCTCCCTTATTGGAAAGTAGTTCATCAAAGAAACCGGTTCCTGTGACACCTACACCAATTAGTGAGGAAGCTAATGATATCGATCATGAAACTTCAGATCAAGTTACTACTGAACCTCGTAGGTCAACCAGAGTAAGATCCGCACCAGAGTGGTACAGTAATCCTATTCTGGAGGTCATGTTACTTGACCAAGGTGAACCTACGAACTATGAAGAAGCGATGGTGAGCCCAGATTCCGCAAAATGGCTTGAGGCCATGAAATCTGAGATGGGATCCATGTATGAGAACAAAGTGTGGACTTTGGTTGACTTGCCCGATGATCGGCAAGCCATTGAGAATAAATGGATCTTCAAGAAGAAGACTGACGCTGACGGTAATGTTACTATCTATAAAGCTCGACTTGTTGCAAAAGGTTTTCAACAAGTTCAAGGGATTGACTACGATGAGACTTTCTCACCCGTAGCGGTGCTTAAGTCTGTCCGAATCATGTTAGCAATTGCTGCATTTTATGATTATGAAATTTGGCAAATGGATGTCAAAACTGCATTCCTGAATGGATTTATGGAAGAAGAGTTGTATATGATGCAACCAGAAGATTTTGTCAATCCAAAGGGAGCTAACAAAGTGTGCAAGCTCCAGCGATCCATTTATGGACTGGAGCAAGCCTCTCGGAGTTGGAATAAACGTTTTGATAGTGTGATCAAAGCATATGGTTTTATACAGACTTTTGGAGAAGCCCCATTTACAAGAAAGTGAGTGGGAGCTCTATAGCATTTCTGATATTATATGTGGATGACATATTACTGATTGGAAATGATATAGAATTTCTGGATAGCATAAAAGGATACTTGGATAAAAGTTTTTCAATGAAAGACCTCGGTGAAGCTGCTTACATATTAGGCATCAAGATCTATAGAGATAGATCCAGACGCTTGATAGGACTTTCACAAAGCACATACCTTGACAAAGTTTTGAAGAAGTTCAAAATGGATCAAGCAAAGAAAGGGTTCTTGCCTGTGTTACAAGGTGTGAAGTTGAGTCAGACTCAATGCCCGACCACTGCAGAAGATAGAGAGAAAATGAAATTTGTTCCCTATGCTTCAGCCATAGGCTCTATCATGTATGCAATGCTGTGTACCAGACCTGATGTGTGTCTTGCTATTAGCCTAGCAGGGAGGTACCAAAGTAATCCAGGAGTGGATCACTGGACAACGGTCAAGAACATCCTGAAATACCTGAAAAGGACTAAGGATATGTTTCTCGTTTATGGAGGTGACAAAGAGCTAGTCGTAAATGGTTAAGTCGATGCAAGCTTTGACACTGATTCAGACGATTCTAAATCGCAAACCGGATACGTGTTTACATTGAACGGTGGAGCTGTCAGTTGGTGCAGTTCTAAACAAAGCGTCGTGGCAGGATCTACGTGTGAAGCGGAGTACATAGCTGCTTCAGAAGCAGCAAATGAAGGATTCTGGATGAAGGAGTTCATATCCGATCTAGGTGTCATACCTAGTGCATCGGGTCCAATGAAAATCTTTTGTGACAATACTGGTGCAATTGCCTTGGCAAAGGAATCCAGATTTCACAAGAGGACCAAGCACATCAAGAGACGCTTCAATTCCATCCGGGACCAAGTCCAGGTGGGAGACATAGAGATTTGCAAGACACATATGGATCTGAATGTTGCAGACCCATTGACTAAGCCTCTTCCACGAGCAAAACATGATCAGCACCAAAACTCCATGGGTGTTAGAATCATTACTGTGTAATCTTGATTATTGACTCTAGTGCAAGTGGGAGACTGAAGGAAAAATGCCCTAGAGGCAATAATAAAGTTATTATTTATTTCCTCATATCATGATAAATGTTTATTATTCATGCTAGAATTGTATTAACCGGAAACATATACATGTGTGAATACATAGACAAACATAGTGTCACTAGTATGCCTCTACTTGACTAGCTCGTTAATCGAAGATGGTTAAGTTTCCTAGCCATGGACATGAGTTGTCATTTGATTAACGGGATCACATTATTAGGAGAATGATGTGATTGACTTGACCCATTCCGTTAGCTTAGCACTTGATTGTTTAGTATGTTGCTATTGCTTTCTTCATGACTTATACATGTTCCTATGACTATGAGATTATGCAACTCCCGTTTACCGGAGGAACACTTTGTGTGCTACCAAACATCACAACGTAACTGGGTGATTATAAAGGTGCTCTACAGGTGTCTCCAAAGGTACTTGTTGGGTTTGTGTATTTCGAGATTCGGAGAGGTATATCTGGGCCCTCTCGGTAATGCACATCACTATAAGCCTTGCAAGCATTGTGACTAATGAGTTAGTTGCGAGATGATGTATTACAGAACGAGTAAACGGACTTGCCGGTAATGAGATCGAACTAGGTATTGAGATACCGACGATCGAATCTCGGTCAAGTAACATACCGATGAAAAAGGGAACAACATATGTTGTTATGCGGTTTGACCGATAAAGATCTTCGTAGAATATGTAGGAGCCAATATGAGCATCCAGGTTCTGCTATTGGTTATTGACTGGAGACGTGTCTCGGTCATGTCTACATAGTTCTCGAACCCGTAGTGTCCGCACGCTTAAAGTTAGATGACGATCGGTATTATGAGTTTTGTATTTTGATGTACCGAAGGTAGTTCGGAGTCCCGGATATGATCACGGACATGACGAGGAGTCTCGAAATGGTCGAGACATAAAGATCGATATATTGGACGACTATGTTCGGACACCAGAATGATTTCGGGGAGTTTCGGACACATACCGGAGTACCGGGGGGTTACCGGAACCCCCCGGGGAGTTTAATGGGCCAAGATGGGCCTTAGTGGAGAAGAGGAGGGGCGGCTAGGGCTGGCCACGCCCCCTCCCCCTCTAGTCCGAATTGGACAAGGAGGGGGGGCGCCCCCTTTCCTTCCGCCTCTCTCCTTCCCTTCCTGTCCCCCTCCTACTCCAACTAGGAAAAGAGGGAGTCCTACGTCCGGTGGGAGTAGGACTCCTCCCTGGCGCGCCCTCCTCCTGGCCGGCCGCCCCTCCCCCTGGTCCTTTATATACGAGGGCAGGGGGGCACCTCTGGACACAACAATTGATCTCTTGATCTCTTAGCCGTGTGCGGTGCCCCCTCCACCATATTCCACCTTGATCATATTGTAGCGGTGCTTAGGCGAAGCCCTGCGTCGGTAGCATCATCATCACCGTCACCACGCCGTCGTGCTGACGGAACTCTCCCACAAAGCTCGGCTGGATCAGAGTTCGAGGGACGTCATCGAGCTGAACGTGTGCTGAACTCGGAGGTGCCGTACGTTCGGTACTTGGATCGGTCGGATCGTGAAGACGTACGACTACATCAACCGCGTTGTGCTAACGCTTCCGCTTTCGGTCTACGAGGGTACATGGACAACACTCTCCCCTCTTGTTGCTATGCATCACCATGATCCTGTGTGTGCGTAGGAATTTTTTTGAAATTTCTACGTTCCCCAACAATACCTGTCCGCCAACATCGCCGCTCGTGCTCTAGTCGCTGGCCAGCAAGTGCCCGCTCCCAACGCAGGGGAGCGGGTGGTCTTCGTCCCCCACCTCATCCGAGGCCTGGGGTTCCCGCTGCACCCCTTCCTGCGCGGCGTAATGTTCTACTATGAGCTCAATTTCCACCATATGGCCCCGAACTCCATTCTCCACCTCGCCTCTTTCATCACAGTCTGTGAGGCGTTCCTCCGTTGTGAGCCGCACTTTGGCCTATGGCTAAGGACCTTCAGGGTCAAGGTGAAGTCCAGCGACTCAGATTTGGCGGAGTGCGGAGGATCCATGGTCAGTAAGAACCAGAGCACTGAGTGGTTCAAGGGCACCTTATCGAAATGGTGAAGGAGTGGCAGAAGGAGTGGTTTTACATCACCGAGCCTCTCGTCCCTGCCAAATCGAGGTCCCAGCCTTTTCGGCCGGGCCTCCGAGGAAGCTCGAGTCCTGGAGGGAGAAGAGCGTCGCCTTGGGGAACCCAGACGTGGTGGAAGCCATGATCAAGAGGATCAAATGGTGGTCTACCACGAAGAACCTCCAGCTTGCCGACATTATCAACATCATGTTCAACTTTCGTATCCTTCCCCTCCAGCTTTGGGATACCCCGATGTGGGTGCAATAGCACGAGGACATGGGGCCCCTCACCGCCTTCTTCCGCTCGACCTTGGCCGCTATGTGGACGCGGTTCCTAAAGCTAGCCAAGGGCAAGATTCCCAAGGAGGGGGAGGACCTCGGCTTCGAGGACGGCTACGAAGCCCCTCGGTAAGTGCTCACACAAATCTAAATTTCTGTCTTCTGTATTGAGGGGTGGATTCTAACGAATCACTATGATCTATGTTTGCAGAAGTGGTTGGCATGGGTGTAGAAAGTGCGATGCCCGACCCCACTACCAGAGGAGCAAAGAACCCCTCTGCTCATGGCGCTCCTGGTCAAGGAGCCGCACGTGGTGGTCCCCAAAGGGACGAAGTCCCTGAAGGGAAAAACAGGTGCCCAGACCTGGAAGACCTCGATCAACCGGTCCGGGGAGACCCATGCCTCCTCCGCCCATGAAAATGACGCAGAGGAGGATGAGGAGGAAGAGAACCCTCCCCCGAAAGGGAAGAGTGCAGCGTCGGAGGACACTGAAGCCAGCATGCAGCCCAAGGGCTTGAAGAGGCCGAGGAGGACCTCAGCCAGGGCTGCCGGCAACTCGTTGGAGAGAGCCGAGCTCTCTAATGGATCAGAAGAAGACCCCCTTGATATGGGGAGGAAGAAACCGACACCCCGAGGGTAAGCTGTTGTCTTTATATTCCGTATTTTTGATAAGTACTTTTGGTAATGGTAAACTCATAAAGCGTCTTTTTTACGCAGTCTGCCAAAGGTGCTCCCAAGCGGTTCCTCGAGTGGGCTGCCGTCTGCCAGCGGGAGTCCGGAGCCGGCCGCTCCTCCACTAGCTCATGACGGGCTGGGGGCGGTGACATCCACTCTGGCCCCCCAAGCCAACACGGCGGGGGCCGAAGAGTTGGCCATCATGGCCGAGGTCGATGCCTCGAACCAACAAGACATGGGGAGAAGATCCCCGAGGTCGTCGAAGAGGGGCTGGGCCAGTCGTCGGCCCAACCAAGGTCCGCTTCAGCTCCGCTATTGCAGGTGGAGACCACTTAGGCCGGCACATCGGCGTGTGGGTCCGAGGTCGTCCCGCCACCCCCGCCTGCTGCCCAAGGACGGGCTAGCGTGGGGTGGACTGAAGATATAGAGGAGACCCTAAAGGGCTCCTCCCTTAAGGAAGAGCACTGTGCCTTGATAGGGGCGGCACTGCAGGGCTTTCGGTCCGCAGGGTGATGACCCACAAGTATAGGGGATCAATCATAGTCCTTTCGATAAGTAAGAGTGTCAAAACCAACAAGGAGTAGAAGGAAATGACAAGTGGTTTTTAGCAAGGTATTCTCTGCAAGCACTGACATTATAAGTAACGAGTAGTTTGATAGCAAGATAATTTATAACAAGCAAGTAACAATAATAGTAAAAAAAGTGCAGCAAGGTAGCCCAATCCCTTTGAGGCAAAGGACATGCCAAAACGGTCTCTTATGATAAGCAAAGCGTTCTTGAGGGTACACGGGAATTTCAACTAGTCACTTTCATCATGTTGGTTTGATTTGTGTTTGCTACTTTGATAATTTGATATGTGGGTGGACCGGTTCTTAGGTGCTGTTCTTACTTGAACAAACCTCCTACTTATGATCAACCCCCTCGCAAGCATCCACAACTACGAGAAAAGTATCAAGAATAAATTCTAACCATAGCATTAAACTTTTGGATCCAAATCAGTCCCTTACGGAATAGCGCATAGACTAGGGTTTAAGCTTTTGTCACTCTCGCAACCCATCATCTAATAACTACTCCACAATGCATTCCCTTAGGCCCAAATATGGTGAAGTGTCATGTAGTCGACGTTCACATGACACCACTAAGGGAATCACAACATACATACCATCAAAATATCGAACACACATAAAATTCACATGATTACTTGCAACAAGAGTTCTCCCGTGACATCAAGAACAAAAGTAAATACTCACAAATGATAATCATGCTGAAGATCAGAGGGGTATTAAATAGCATATTGGATCTGAACATATAATCTTCCACCAAATAAACCATATAGTAATCAACTACAAGATGTAATCAACACTACTAGTCACCCACAAGTACCAATCTATAGTTCCGGTACAAAAATTGAACACAAGAGATGAGCTAGGGTTTGAGAGGAGATTGTGTTGTTGAAGATGTTGATGGAGATTGCCCTCCCCAAGATGGGAGAGTTGTTGGTGATGATGATGACGATGATTTCCCCCCTCCGGGAGGGAAGTTCCCCCGGCGGAATCGTTCCACTAGATGGCAAAAGTGCTCTTGCCCAAGTTTCGCCTCGAGACGGCGGCGCTTCGTCCCGAAAGTCCTCTCCTTACATTTTTTAGGTCAAAATGACTTATATACCAGAAGAGGGGTACCGGAGGTGGCCCGAGGAGGGCACAACCCACCAGGGCACGCCTGGGATCCCTGGCGCGCCCAGGTGGGTTGTGCCCATCTGGTGGCCCCCCTCTGGTACTTATTTGCTCCATTATTTCTCATATTCCATAAAATATCTCTGTAAAGTTTCAACTCATTTGGAGTTGTGCAGAATAGGTAGCCTGACATAGCTTTTTTAGGTCGAGATTTCCAGCTGCCGGAATTCTCCCTCTTTGTGTGAACCTTGCATATATAGTATGAGAGAAAAGGCATTAGAATTACCCCAAAAAGCATTATTATGCATAAAAACAATATAAATAACAGTAGGCAAACCTGATGCAAAATGGACGTATCAACTCCCCCAAGCTTAGACCTCGCTTGTCCTCGAGTGAAAACCGAAATCGAAAAACATGTCCACATGCTTAGAGAGAGAGGTGTCGATAAAAACAAAATACATACATGGAAGCATCATGTACATTATTATAACAGCAATAAAGTTTAACATAAAACTTTTATCATAGAACTTTTATCATAAACTTCTCATGAACAAGTAACAGTTCATCACAACATTGAAGTATAAAGCATAAACTCTATTGAAAACCAACAAACTATGTTCTCAGTCAACTTTGCAACTACAATTCATCATCTTTTCAGGAAGGGTCACATATCGGAGTCTTTAGGCAAGTCCACATACTCAACCATCATACAGTCTTCTATGATTGCTAACACTCACCGCATACACATGAGCAAAACGTTTCAACCGAACACATAGAAAGATAGGGGCTTATAATTTTGCCTCCCAAAGTATTCTCCTCAAGGGTGATGTCAGCAATAATAACTCATGCTACCCACATCTAACTGGATATATGTGCCTAGGTCTTTCCTCACCACATGATGCTTGCCAAAAGAGAAAATAAAAAGGAATAGAGAGAAGAACTTTGACTCTTGCATAAAAGTAAATACATAAAAGTAAAAGATAGGTGCTTCGCAGAGGGAAGCAGAGGTTGCCATGCGCTTATTTGTTTGTATGCTCAGTCTCTTAGTGCAAAAGAACGTCACGTTATATTGCCCCTTGTGATAGTAACCTTTATTATGTAGTCTGTCGCTTTTATTCTTTGCCATCACAAGTTTGTACAATGCTCAATTTTCTCTTACACTAAATGATCTAACACTTTTATAAGCAATTTTTATTGCCTTATTGTACCGATGACAACTTACTTGAAGGATGTTAGTCAATCCATAGGTAGGTATGGTGGACTCTCAAAACAAGATTTGGGTTTAAGGGTTTTTGGATGCTCAAGTAGTATCTCTACTTACTGCGGAACTTTTGGCTAGCAAAGATAGGGGCAAGCACCACATGCTAAAGGATCTATGATAATATAACTTCTATGTGGATATGAACAAACATAAATCATTACGTTGTCTTCCTTGTCCAAAGTCAACAATTTTGGCATATAATAATTTGATGGGGGCTCACAATCACAAAATATGTCCAAGATAGTATATTTGTATGTGAATCTTCTCTTCCCTTATTAATTCTTTCATGAATTGCATCATTGACTAATGCTATGTTTGTAAATCTCCAATAAAATTTTCTACTTATACTCTTCCTTATGTGATGTCATTACTTACCATAAGATTAGCATATGATCTTTTTCATTTATTTCCTTTATTTTTATTGAAACATGAAAGTAAATAAAGCAAAACTCAAACTAAACTTTATTATATATCTCGCACACGATTACAAGGATAGATTACTAAGCAAACTCTCAAAAAGAAAGGATCAAACTAAACTTTTATTCATCTAAAGCAAAAAATAACTATGGATCGAACTAAGATAAGTAAAGGCAAAAGATAGTGGAGGTGATACGATATCGGGGCACCTCCCCCATGCTTGGCACAAGCCAAGGGGAGTGCCTATACCCAATACTCAAGTTTCTTTTGGTGATGAAGGAGGTGGTGGTGACGAAGTAGCGATCTTATCCTTCATGATCAAAAGATTCTCCAATCTACGGATAACGCTCCGGAGGGCGATGACATGCTCTTGCAACAGAATATTTTCACGAGTGAGATATTTATTTTGCACACGAACTGTTTCAATGATCTGAAAGGCTTCAATCTCAGTAGGGGTAAGATGAGCATAGTAAGGTTTAAGGATATCTTCTTCTTCCTCCTCGGTCGGCAGGGCTTGCTCAACCACCGACGCTTGATCTCCGATGGCCTCCTTGCTCTTGCCCCCTTTGAGAGGTTCTTCGGGCTCCTCTCTCTTCAACTCGATATTCATCAACCAAGCATCCTCTTCTACGTTGTTGGAGGAGGGAGAAGACATGATGCCTGGCTTAACAGATCTGACCGGAAACAGCAAGAAAAGAAAACAGAAGATTTCTCCACGATACAGTGGTCAATAGGTTTGGGGGGTATATAAAGATTTTTTATCTTGGGAAACAAGCAACGGAAGAAAAATGGAGTCCGAAAGGTACCCGAGGTGGGCACAACCCACCTGGGCGCGCCTGTGCGAGGCGCGCCCTGGTGTCTTGTGCCCACCAGGGTCACCTTCCTGGTAGTTTCTTATTTTCCTAATTTGTTAAATATTCCAGAACTGACAAAAAAATATTTTTGTGGATTTTTCGGAGTCCGTTTACTTACTGTATCACATACCTCCTCTTTTTCAAGATTCTGGAGTGTTCCGGAAGGTTTCCTTTATGTGTTCTTCCGGTGTCATAGTTTGGATAATATTGCTTTGAACATTAATGGGCATACCTGTGATATAATGTTTTATTCTTTGCCCATTGACAACCTTCGGGTTAGTACCTTCAGCATTATTTATTTTAATGGCTCCAGATCGATAAACTCCTCGATAACATAGGGTCCTTCCCATTTGGAGAGGAGTTTTCCTGCAAAGAATCTGAAACGAGAGTTGTACAAAAGAACATATTCTCCAACTTTGAACTCACGCTTTTGGATTCTTTTATCATGCCATATTTTAACTTTTTTCTTTATATAACTTGGCATTTTCATAAGCTTGGGTTTTCCATTCATCTAGTGAGCTAATATCAAATAAACTCTTTTCACCGGCAAGTTTAAAATCATAGTTGAGTTCTTTGATTGCCCAATATGCTTTATGTTCTAACTCAAGAGGTAAATGACAAGCTTTTCCATAAACCATTTTATAAGGAGAGATACCCATATGATTTTTATATGCTGTTCTATAAGCCCAAAGTGCATGATCTAATTTCTTAGACCAATTCTTCCGGGACCTATTGACAGTCTTTTGTAAAATTAATTTTATTTCTCTATTGCTTAGTTCAACTTGACCACTAGACTGAGGATGATAAGGTGATGCAATTCTAAGGTTAACATCATACTTAGCAAGCATTTTACGGAAAGCACCATGAATAAAGTGTGAACCACCATCAGTCATTAAATATCTAGGGACTCCAAACCTTGGGAAAATAACTTCCTTAAGCATTTTAATAGAGGTGTTGTGATCAGCACTACTAGTTGGAATAGCTTCTACCCACTTAGTAACATAATCAACAACAACCAAAATATGTGTATACCCATTAGAGGAAGGAAAAGGTTCCATATAGTCAAAACCCCAAACATCAAATGGTTCAACAGCAAGAGAATAATTCATAGGCATTTCCTGATGCTTACCAATATTACCAGTTCTTTGACATTCATCACAAGATAAAACAAACTTACGGGCATCCTTGAAGAGAGTAGGCCAATAAAATCCAGATTGCAATACCTTGTAAGCAATTCTATCTCCCGCATGATGCCCTCCATAAGCTTTGGAGTGACATTTCCGTAGGATTTGTCCCTGTTCATGCTCAGGTACACAATGTCTAATAATACCATCTACTCCTTCATTATAAATATGTCGGTCATCCCAAAAGTAATGTCTTAAATCATAGAAGAATTTTTTCTTTTATTGGTATGTGAAGCTAGGTGGTATATATTTAGCAACAATGTAATTAGCATAGTCAACATATCATGGAGTTTTATGAGCAAAATTTATAGCAGCTAATTGTTCATCAAGAAAGCTATCATTAATAGGTTCTGGGTCATCAAGAATGTTCTCAAGCCTAGACAAGTTATCATCCATGGTGTTCTCAGCTCCTTTTCTGTCAGTGATATGTAAGTCAAATTCTTGTAGCAACAGAACCCACCTAATGAGTCTAGGTTTAGCATCTTTTTTCCCATAAGATATTTAATAGCAGCATGATCGGTGTGAACAATCACTTTATAATCAGCAGTGTAAGATCTAAATTTATCACAAGCAAACACCACTGCTAAGAATTCTTTTTCAGTAGTAGCATAATTTCGTTGAGCATTGTCTAGAGTTTTACTAGCATAATGAATAACATTTAATTTCTTATGAACTCTTTGTCCTAGAACAACACCAATAGCATAGTCACTAGCATCACACATAATTTCAAAAGGCAAGTTCCAATCAGGTGGCTGAACTATAGGTGCATAAATCAAGGCTTTCTTAAGTGTTTCAAAGGCTTCTACGCAATCATCATTGTAAAAGATTTGTACGAGGCCTAGAAATTTTAGAGAAGTCTTTAATAAACCTCCTATGGAAACCAGCATGACCGAGGAAACTACGAATACCTTTGATATCTTTAGGACAACATTTTCTCAATTGCATCAACTTTAGCTTTATCCACCTCAATACCTCGTTCGGAAATTTTATGTCCCAAGACAATACCTTCATTAACCATAAAGTGGCACTTCTCCCAATTCAAGACAAGATTAGTTTGCTCACATCTCTGCAAAACTCGATCAAGGTTGCTTAAGCAATCACCAAAAGATGTTCCGTAAATGGAAAAATCATCCATGAAAACCTCAACAATCTTTTCACAAAAATCAAAGAATATAGCGGTCATACATCTTTGAACGGTAGTAGGTGCATTACATAAACCAAAAGGCATACGTCTATAAGCATAAGTTCCAAAAGGACAAGTAAAGGTGGTTTTCTCTTGGTCAGGTTGTGAAACAGGTATTTGAGAAAAACCAGAATATCCATCAAGGAAGCAAAACTGTGTGTGCTTTGACAATCTTTCTAGCATTTGATCATTAAAAGGCAGAGGGTAATGATCTTTTCTAGTTGCTTTGTTTAATTTTCTAAAATCAATTACCATTCTATAGCCAGCGACAATTCTTTGTGGAATAAGTTCACTCTTATCATTAGGAACTACAGTAATACCTCCCTTCTCAGGGCACAATGAACATGACTTACCCATCTACTATCAGCTATAGGATAGATTATACCTACTTCTAGAAGCTTCAGTATTTTAGTTCTTACCACTTCTTTCATCTTAGGATTTAAACTTCGTTGGTGATCAACAATGGGTTTAGCATCTGGTTCCATATTAATTTTGCGCTGACAGAGAGTGGGACCAATGCCCTTTAAATCAAGAGTATACCCAATAGCATCTCGGTGCTTCTTCAGAACCTTTAATAATCTTTCTTCTTCATGTCGTGAAAGGTTAGCACTGATAATAACATGGTATATCTTTTCTCAACAAGATAAGCATATTTCAAAGTGTCTGGCAATTGTTTTAATTCAAACACAGGATCACCTTTAGGTGAAGGAGGACCTCCTAAAGTTTCAATAGGCAAATTGTGTTTAAGCAGAGGACGTTGTTCAAAGAAAATCTTATCTATTTCATTTCTTTCATGCATAAGCATATCATTATCATGGTCTAGCAAATATCGTTCTAGTGGATCAGTAGGAGGCATGGCAATAGAAGCAAGACCAATTATTTCATCCTTACTAGGCAATTCTTTCTTATGATGCTTTCTACTAAACTTAGAGAAATTAAACTCATGAGACTCATCACCAAATCTTACACCGACGATTTGTTTCTCACAATCTATTTTAGCATTAATAGTGTTCAAGAAAGGTCTACCAAAGATAATGGGACAAAAGTCATCTTGTGGGGAACCAAGAACAAGAAAATCAGTAGGGTATTTTATTTTCTCATAGAAGACTTCAAAATCTCTAACAATCCCAAGTGGTGTGATGGTGTCTCTATTAGCAAGTTTAATAGTAACAACTATGTCTTCGATTTCAGCGGGTGATATGTCATTCATAATCTCTTGATATAAGGTAAAAGGAATAGCACTCATGCTAGCACCTATGTCACATAAATCATGATAACAGTGATCTCCTATCTTAACTGAGACAACAGGCATGCCAACAACGGGTCTATGTTTATCTTTTCATCGGGTTTGGCAATTCTAGCAGCTTCATCACAGAAGTAAATAACATGCCTGTCTATATTTTCTACCAAGAGATCTTTAACCATAGCAACACTAGGTTCTACTTTGATTTGTTCAGCTGGTTTAGGTGTTCAAATATAACTCTTATTGACCACAATTGAAACTGTAGCATGTTCCTTTATCCTAATAGGAAAAGGTGGTTTTTCAATATAAGCAGTAGGAACAACTGGATCAACATTATAAATAATGGTTTCATCTTTAGCTTTTACCGGTTCTTTAATTTCTTCTTTAATAGGTGGGTGATATTTAAACCACTTCTCCTTAGGGAGATCAACATAAGTAGCAAATGATTCACAAAAGGAGGCTACTATCTCAGAGTCAAGTCCATATTTAGTGCTAAACTTTTGAAAAGCATCTGCATTCATAAAAGATTTAACACAATCATACTTAAGCTTAATACATGACTCTTTACCTTCGTTCAGTTCCCAATCTTCAGAGTTGCGTTTAATTCTTTCTGAAAGATCCCACCGGAAATCAATAGTCATCTTCATAAAGGAACCAGTACAAGAAGTGTCAAGCATGGATCGATCATCATGAGAAAGCCGAACATAAAAATTCTGAATGATAATTTCTCTTGAGAGCTCATGATTGGCTCAAGAATATAACATTGACTTAAGCCTCCCCCAACCACGAGGCCAAAAATTATACATGTAATTCCGATCATGATGAACTAGATGCATAGGATATTTTTTTGGTGAAACTCCAATTTCAATTGATTCCAATTCCTAGATCCAATATCATCGCATAGCCTATACCATGCCAATGCTTTTCCCTTCAAAGATAAAGGGAAGACCTTCTCCTTAGCTTCATCTCCGGGTAAACCTGCAAGCTAAAATAATCCACAAATTTCTTCCACATATATCAAGTGCATATCAGGATGTTCGGTTCCATCTCCTGCATAAGGATTAGCTACTCCCTCCTTCCATCTATATAGGGCCTAATGTGTTTTTCGAGGCTAACTTTGACCAAATGTTAGAGCAATAATATATGACATGCAAGTTACACAAAGCATACCGTCAAATTCGTACATGAAAGGAGCTTCCAATGATATAATTTTCATATTATACATCTCATGTATTATTAATCTTATCAATAGTCAAAGGCGGTCTTGAAAAACGCATTAGGCCCTATATAGATGGAAGGAGGAAGTAGCAGTTATTCTATCATACCCGAAGGAATTTCATAACCAATATTTTCAGTAGGCGCAGAAGATGCCCCAAACAAACCCCTCAGAGGATTGTTTTCCATAGTAACAAGTGACAGTAAATTTCAGCACGTAGTAATAATTTTTCCTTACCAAGAGCGCTTCACTCCCCGATAACGGTGACAGAAAAGAGCCTTGATGACCCACAAGTATAGGGGATCAATCATAGTCCTTTCGATAAGTAAGAGTGTCGAACCCAACGAGGAGCAGAAGGAAATGACAAGTGTTTTCAACAAGGTATTCTCTGCAGCACTGAAATTATAAGTAACAAGTAGTTTGATAGCAAGATAATTTATAACGAGCAAGTAACGATAATAGTAACAAAAGTGCTGCAAGGTAGCCCAATCCCTTTGAGGCAAAGGACAGGCCAAAACGGTCTCTTATGATAAGCAAAGCGTTCTTGAGGGTACTCGGGAATTTCATCTAGTCACTTTCATCATGTTGGTTTGATTTGTGTTTGCTACTTTGATAATTTGATATTTGGGTGGACGGTGCTTAGGTGCTGTTCTTATTTGAACAAACCTCCTACTTATGATTAACCCCCTCGCATGCATCCGCAATTATGAGAAAAGTATTAAGAATAAATTCTAACCATATCATTAAGCTTTTGGATCCAAATCAGTCCCTTACGGAATAGCGCATAAACTAGGGTTTAAACTTCTGTCACTCTCACAACTCATTATCTAATAACTACTCCACAATGCGTTCCCTTAGGCCCAAATATGGTGAAGTGTCATGTAGTCGACGTTCACATGACACCACTAAGGGAATCACAACATACATACCATCAAAATATCAAACACATATAAAATTCACATGTTTACTTGCAACAAGATTTCTCCCGTGACCTCAAGAACAAAAGTAACTACTCACAAATGATAATCATGATCAAGATCAGAGGGGTATTAAATAGCATATTGGATCTAAACATATAATCTTCCACCAAATAAACCATATATTATTCGACTACAAGATGTAATCAACACTACTAGTCACCCACAAGTACCAATCTATAGTTTCGGTACATGGATTGGACACAACAGATGAACTAGGGTTTGAGAGGAGATGGTGCTGTTGAAGATGTTGATGGAGATTACCCTCCCCAAGATGGGAGAGTTGTCAGTGATGACGACGACGATGATTTCCCCCTTCGGGAGGGAAGTTCCCCCGATGAAATCGCTCCACCAGAGGGCAAAAGTGCTCCTGCCCAAGTTTCGCCTCGAGACGGCGGCACTTCATCCCGAAAGTCCTCTCCTTTTTTTCTAGGTCAAAATGACTTATATACCAAAAGAAGGGCACAAGAGGTGGGCCGAGGAGGGCACAACTCACCAGGGCGCGCCTGGGCTCCCTGGCGCGCCCAGATCGGTTGTGCCCACCTGGTTGGCCCCCTCTGGTACTTATTTGCTCTATTATTTCTCATATATTCCATAAAAAATCTCTGTAAAGTTTCAACTCATTTGGACTTGTGTAGAATAGGTAGCCTGACGTAGCTTTTTCAGGTCCAGATTTCCAGCTGCCGGAATTCTCCCTCTTTGCGTGAACCTTGCATATTATGAGAGAAAAGGCATTAGAATTACTCCAAAAAGCATTATTATGCATAAAACAATATAAATAATAGTAGGTAAACATGATGCAAAATGGACGTATCACGGGGGCCGGCCTGCATGAGGTTTTCAAGAACCTTGTCACGAGCTTCAAGGTATGCCTCTACCCTTTAACTTATTTGTTTGAGCTTATCGATTTATGCGCCTATCCGAGAACATAACATCACGGCCTTCTAAATGGCATAGTGAGTGAATATCCCCCGAGCCCAAAGCTGGTTTCAAGAAACCGGCATTGGGGTCGTGCATTTAGTAGGAGCTTGTCATGCAGCCCCTAGGACGTTGCTGAAGGCAGTCATTCTGGACTTCCAATACTTTGTTTGCGGGCTTTGTGTAAAAAAATCTTCTTGGCAGGTTTTGACCTCGGCTCTAGACTCTGTCTCCGAGGAGATTGCGGAGATGAACCGGAAGCTCGAGAGGTCCCAGGAGGACCTCAATCTGATGAACTAGAAGTTCGAGCAGTCTCAAGGTAAGCGAGTCGGACTTGCCTTTGATGTATTATGATGTTTGAGTGGAGAACTGAGGCCTAACTATTTAAATGACATAAACGTTGACCAAGCTGGAGGCGCTCAAGGCCGAGCTCAAAAAAGCTCGACAGGAGGTGAAGCAGCATAAGGCTGCGACCGTGAAGGCGGAGGAGGCCCGAGCTGCTAGAAGGTGGCCGGCGAGATGGACCGGGCGCGGGTCCAGGAGGTCGAGGAGACCCTGAAGGCCGTGTTCGAGGCACGTGATGAACTTCAGGCGGTGGGGAAGCAAGTGAAGCAGGATCTCGAGAAGATCCAGCTTGCCCATTCCGAGCTCAAGACCGCGAGGTGCTCCAACAAGTGGAACAAATCGCCTCGGGTAAGCTATATTTATTGCAGTGTGTGTTTGGCAGCAAAGGGTGCATCGAGCTCACCTAGCTGTGGCATTCTACAGAAGTCTTCGTGGATCTCCCGCAGAGCGTGGCTGATGCCGTTGCGCACTTCGACCTGCTGGCGGGTCATGAGGTGAAGAAGGCATTTTGGGGATAGTTCCAGGGGTCTCCATCATCACAGCTGCTGAATCATTGAGTGAAGCATCTGGTGGAGTTATTTCGCATGACGAGACTGGCACTCCAGGACCTCTACGTTGCGTTGTGGCCTACCGAAGCCCTGCTGACCAGCTTGTTTGGCCTTATGGGTCATCTGCGAGATGCGATCCCGGGCGTAAACAACTGGAGGTGGTCCGCGTGCTTTGGAGGAGCATGGAGGGCATATGCCTGCGTGAGGACACACTTTCGGGAGGTTGATGCGGCGATGGTTGCCACGGGCCCCCCTGCAGACAAGCCGCGCACCACGGAGTAGTTATTTGCAGAGGTAGAGGAGGGAGCCCGGATTCAAACGACACTTTGTATTTCTAGGTAGCACTTCGGGATGCCAAAGTTTGTGAAGTGTACAAAACATATCATTTGATGGAATGAGTATGGCTTTAAATTCCTTCATATGTGTGTACTTTTTAAATTATTTTACCATGTGTGCGACCGTTTTAAACTGAAAGTGGCCAGTCGTCGGCTTCTTCCCCAGTGTAGAATATACAAAGGGTGTTCCTTGAGGCATTTTTGACCCTTGGCCGACGTCTCGGTACCCGGAGGCGGTATGTGCTTCATAGGAACCAGGCAATTAGACTATAATGGTTTGATAGCTTTCACTTCGTCCTAGGATTTTGAATGTGGGGGCTGGTGACGAGCCCCGGTATGGGAAGTGGTCGGCTTAGCAAGCCGAGGTCTAAGCATGCAATGATGCACTTTGGCTAAAAAGGGAAGCCTTTCGTTTAACACAGGTGATCTCTATCGTCACTTCGCTTAACGCGGTCTGCGGATGGTGACCAGTTCTCCACTGAGGCTCGCTGCCAATTAACCTGGTGGCACAATCACAATGGTTCTCCCGTTACACCCTTAGCCAAATTCATCGGGAACGTAAGAGGTACACATGGGAGACAGACAACCCAACTATTGACCAAAATCTAGGTTCAAAACTGATGCGTATAAAGCAACATCCGAGATGCCGACTACCTCAGACTTGTATTTCAAGATAGGGGAACGGGGCCCTGTAACATTTGTATCTTAAATACATTCTTGTGGTGCAAAGGCAGTGCTTGTATAGAAATACAATAAGGACCTTTGAAGGGCATGATCTCTTTATTTCATAACTTCAAGCTTTTACATGCCGAGCTGCAATGAGAGGAACTAAAAGAATACAACATAAAAGCGTAGGTAAAGAAGTAAGAAACAATAGGGCGGATATTGTCATTGGGTTTTAAAAAGCCCGGTCGCTTCTTGCCGCACGTCTGCGCTTCCGAGCTGTTGACCAGCTTGTTGCCATTGATGGTGGGGACTTACGTGTATTGATGCCGTCTCGGTCTTTTATAAGCTCCAAGCGCTTTATTGGCCGAGCCCTTTGCAGGAGGTTTTGCAGGAATCCACTGCGTGGTTTAGGCCACATTGATGTAGTCATGCTGGCTGGTTCTTTGACAGAACTTGCCGATGCGGGGGCTCAAAGCCACATCGTTCCTCGGTCGAGCCGTTCCGATGTTTCAGTGAATTTTGGCTCCTTGACGGCCCAGGGAATTTTGAGTGCAAAATTATGCACCCTGGGGATGTAGTTCCTGATGACCCACAAGTATAGGGGATCAATCGTAGTCCTTTCGATATGTAAGAGTGTCGAACCCAACGAGGAGCAGAAGGAAATGACAAGCAGTTTTCAGCAAGGTATTCTCTGCAGGCACTGGAATTATCGGTACCAAATAGTTTGGTGGCAAGGTAATTCGTAACGAGTAACAAGTATCAAATGTAACAAAGGTGCACCAAGGTGGCCCAATCCTTCTTATAGCAAAGGACAAGCCTGGACGAACTCTTATATAAAGCAAAGCGCTCTCGAGGACACATGGGAATTATTGCCAAGTTAGTTTTCATCATGCTCGTATGATTCGCGTTCATTACTTTGATAATTTGATATGTGGGTGGAACGGTGCTTGGGTGCTGTCCTTACTTGGAAAAGCCTTCCACTTATGATTAACCCCTCTCGCAAGCATCTGTAACTACGAAAGAAGAATTAAGATAAATCTAACCATAACATTAAACATGTGGATCCAAATCAGCCCCTTACGAAGCAACACATAAACTAGGGTTTAAGCTTCTGTCACTCTAGCAACCCATCATCTACTTGGTACTTCCCAATGCCTCCCCCTAGGCCCAAATCATGGTGAAGTGTCATGTAGTTGACGTTCACATAACACCACTAGAGGAAAGACAACTATCTCATCAAAATATCAAATTAATACCAAATTCACATGATTACTTATAACAAGACTTCTCCCATGTCGTCGGGAACAAAAGTAACTACTCAAAAAGCATGTTCATGTTCAAGATCAGAGGGGTATTAAATATCATTAAGGATCTGAACATATGATGTTCCACAAAATAAACCAACTAGCAACAACTACAAGGAGTAGTCAACACTACTAGCAACCCACAAGTACCAATCTGAGGTTTTGAGGCAAAGATTAAATACAAGAGATGAACTAGGGTTTGAGATGAGATGGTGCTGGTGAAGATGTTGATGAAGATTGGTCCTCCCACAATGAGAGGATCGTTGGTGATGACGATGGCTTCGATTTCCCCCTCCCGGAGGGAAGTTTCCTCGGCAGAATTGCTTCGTCGGAGCCCTAGATTGCTTATGCCCAGGTTCCGCCTCGAGATGGCAACGCTTTGTCCAGAAAGCCTTCTCTTAATTTTTCTAGGTCAAAACCCTTCATATAGCATAAGACGGGCACCAGAGGCTGGCCAGGGGGCCCACAAGCTCAGGGGGCACGCCCTGGGGGGGGGGGGTAGGGCGCGCCCCCATGCTTGTGGCCACCTGGTGGGCCCCCTCCTGGTATTTCTTCGCCCAGTATTTTTTATATATTCCAAAATAATTCTCCGTAAAATTTCAGGACATTTGGAGTTGTACAAAATAGGTGTCTCAGATTTGCTCCTTTCCAGTCCAGAATTCCACCTGGCGGCCCTCTTCATGTGAATATTATAAAATAAGAGAGAAAAGGTATGAGAATTGCACCATAAAGTGTAATAACAATCCATAATACAATAAATATCAACATAAAAACACGATGCAAAATGGACGTATTAGTGCCCCATCCAAGGAGGGCACGCAAAGAGCCCGTATCCCTATTTAGGGTGCGGGGGTACGTGGCCGAGGTCGACTTGCATAGCCCGCGCGTGCTTCGAAGAGCTGGCTGTGTGTTTATCGCCGCGGGCCGCCTCCTCAAACGCATGTACCTCAGCTGCAAAAGCCACGGTCCGCTTCTCCATTCGGAGTGAGCGCTCAATGTTACCATTGACTATGATAACGCCGTTGGGTCTTGGCATTTTGAGCTTGAGATAAGTGTAATGCAGGACTATATTGAAGCGTGCGAGAGCTGTGCGCCTCAAGAGAGCGTGGTATCCACTTCGGAAAGGGACGATGTCGAAGATCAACACCTCACTTCTGAAGTTCTCGAGTGAGCCGAAGACTACCTCTAGTGTGTCTGTTCCGGTGCAGCGGTGTTCCACGCCTGGAATGACACCTTTGAAGGTGATGGTGCTTGACTTGATCCGAGATGAGTCGATGCCCATCTTCCTAACCGTGTCCTCATAGATTAA
The DNA here is from genome assembly GCF_002575655.3 of Aegilops tauschii subsp. strangulata. NCBI lineage: Eukaryota > Viridiplantae > Streptophyta > Magnoliopsida > Poales > Poaceae > Aegilops > Aegilops tauschii. The sequence goes on from NC_053038.3 coordinate 355,822,052, forward strand.
ATTGAGGCTACTTCCCCTGTCCATAAGGACTCGTGTCAAATGATAACCATCGATGATTGGGTCCAGGACGAGCGCCGCCAATCCGCCATGCGTGATGCTGGTTGGATGATCATGCTTGTCAAATGTGATCGGGTAAGCCAACCACGGGTTAAACTTCGAGGCGACTAACTCTAATGCGTAGATATCCTAAAGTACACACTTCCTCTCCCTTTTTGGGATGTGGGTAACGTAGATCATATTGACCTCTGTTACCTTGTTAGGAAACTTCTTTTCGCCTCCAATATTGGGCCGCCGAGGTTCATCCTCGTCTTTGCTGCGATTTTGGGTTTTACTTTGACCCTCCATCGCTACCTTGCCAGCCTGTTTAAAGACCCAGCATTTCTGATTGGTGTGTGTTGAGGATATAACCATTAGAGTCACCCGCCCAGGAGGGGCCGGGTTATGTCATAATGGTCATCACGCGAAGCCCAGTACCAAACTTGAAGACGGCGGGTTAATAATGGGCTTAAGACCCGGAGATGGCTTAAGGCCCGTAGTGACAACCGCCGTGAGGGTGAAACTTGTAGTATAAGGCAAGAATAGTTGAGAGTCCGAGCTGGACATTGTTATGAGCCGGCCGGGACTCTGAGAGCCGCTGGGCGTCAACCTCTCTATATAAGGGGACGACCCGGCGGCGGTTCAGGGACAAGCAAGATCAAATCGATAACCAGGCAAGGCGGTTTAGCTCCTGGTCGTCGAAACCCTAAGCAATACAACCTCAACTGGACGTAGGCTTTTACCTTCACTGTAAGGGGCCGAACCAGTATAATCCTCGTGTCCTTTGTCCCGCTTAACCCCTTTAAGCTTCCCAGCTGTGATGGCTCCACGACTAAGTCCTTGCACGAGGACATCTGCCGTGACAATTCCACGACAGTTGGCGCCCACCGTGGGGCTTGCGCACGGTGGATTTGAGTTCTTGAAGGGCAGCTTCGAAGGGCTCAAGGGATACGCTGTGGGCCGGATGACCAAGAGTCGTCGCGGAAAGCTCTACATCGACGACGCAAGCTGGGGCCCCGACGCCGGCTCAATTGAGTACGGGTACCGGGTCCCCTTTGGCGGAATCCATGTCTTTATTGGCAAGATTGGTGAGCCGGGCCCTGAGCCGGACTTCGGCGCCGATCTCATCGAGACGGCTCAGCGTGCGCGATCCACCCGGGCTCTACCTGCCTTGAAGCATGCTTTCGTGGGATATGTCCATGGAGGACTCTCTGAAGGGTCGGGATCTGGTGATGAGACGGCCGCCGGCTCTGACGGCGAGTCGGATACGGATGAGTCAAACTCGTTGTATCAACTTCAAGATGGCAGGCTCAGGGGTTGTTCCGATGGCGACAACATTCCGGACTTCTTTGAGCCACCGAGCCGGGTTGGAATTTTCATGGCCGGCGCACAACCTATTCAGAACTCCACCGCCGGGTCAGGAAGCCTGTGCCCTCGCCGGCTCAGGTACTGATGGATCTCACAGACAAGATGACGGCCCTGTTGAATGCTACGGTTGCCCCGGAAGATCAAGCTCAGCATGACGCGGGGGTGGCACAGTTAAAGTTGGATCTAGTAAAAGCCAAGGAGGATTTGGCGGCGGAAGGGATCAGGATGGCTGCAGAGAGAGCGGCTCTCGACGCCCAGACTCAGCTGATCCAGGCACAGTCGTTCCGGCTTACGATGGATCAAAACGCGTCCAATGAGGTCATGAGGAGGATGCATCAAAAGGCCCAATCTCGACTCCCTCCGGTTTACGATCCTCAAAACCTCTTTAACACGCCTGGTGCAGGGTCTAGTAACCCGCCAGAAATCATAGCGCCCGGGTGTGGTACGCCAATTCAACCTCAAGTGATGGGGCCTCCCCGGGTGAACCCTGCCCCGCCTCAATATGTGCCAATACCACCGGGTCATTATGCCAACCCGTTGGAAAACATGGTCTTCGCGGCGGCGCGGCTGGCGGCTCTCCCAATTGATGGTGACTCTCCAACGGCGGTTGAAACCCGCCGGGTCAGAGAACTCCTTCAGACGGCTCTGGCGCAACAAGAGGCATATTCTTATAGCCAGGACAGGGTTCATTCAATCCCTCGTCCAAGCCGGAGCCCGAGTTACAGCAGACACATGGTCTCAGCGACCGGCTCAAGTAATGTCCGACGCCATGACTTGCCTCCTGGCCACGGCCCGGCTCATAACGGAGCCTTTCACGTGGTAGACCAAGACAGAGCATGGCAAGTGGCGGAGCAGGTGCCTCAGTTGACGGCTTACCAGCCACCCCCGGCTTATCCGACGGCTTCCATCGACGTGGGTATACCTACGAGGACTGGAGGTGTCCCTTGTCTGGTGCCGGCTCTCCGCAATGAACGACTACCCAAGGATTTCAAAGGGCCTAGGAAGGTGCCTAATTACACGGCTGATTTACAACCCGGAGCCTGGATTGAGAGTTATGAGATGGCCATGGAGTTGCTGGAGGTCAGCGAAGTGACAATGGCCAAGTACTTCACCATGATGTTAGATGGGACTGCCCGCACTTGGCTGAAAGGGCTGCCACCCAATTCTATCGGTTCTTGGGATGAGCTGAAGCCCGGTTCATCCAAAACTTCAAAGATACCTATAGGCAGTCTATGTCAATTGTGGATTTGACTAACTGTAAACAGCAGGAGGGTGAGTCTACAACCCATTGGGTTCGCCGGGTCAAAGAGATAATACATTCATCTGATAAGATGGATGCCGGCTCTGCAGTCTTAATGTTGGAGCAGAATTGTCGTTTCTTGCCCCTGAAGATGAAACTCGGGCGGCTCAAGCGCGATTGCAATGACATGGGTACGCTGATGGCGGCTCTCGTCAAGTACGCCGACTCTGATAGTACCAAGGACCCCGCGTCGGATGATGAAAGGACATGGAAGGGAAAGAAGAACGGCAATGGCAAGGGTCCTCAGCATAACCCGACGAACCAAGGAGGTAGCAAGCGAAAGGATGATGGCAGCATAGAGTTTGTGGCCAACGCCAGCTCACAGGGTAACAACCAGCGACGCAAGGGGAGGCCACCTCCCCGAGCCGGCGGGTCAGGCCCGACGCTTGAGCAGTTGTTGAATGAGCCTTGTCCAAGGCATGGCTCTAGGGAGAAGCCCGCTACTCATTTATGGAAAGATTGCGCCATCATGAAGGCCTTTAAGAATTCCAATGCCTTTAATAGCAACAATGGCTCGGGCGGCGGCTCAGGCGCCGGCGGTTTTCATGGCCCGGGCGGCGGCTCAAATTCTAATCCTCAGAATGTTCAAGGGGGCTTTAATCAGCAGTCTGGCCAGGGTCATCATCAGCAGCAGGGGGATACCAGACCAATCCAAAGCAGCTCAATGGTGGACAGTATCATGTGTTTACCACCAGTTTGTGCAAGCGAGATCAGAAGCTTCATAAGAGGGCTGTAAATGCTGTTGAGCCGGTGGTTCCACGCTATTTAAGATGGTCTGAGCAGCCTATTGTGTGGAGCAAGGAAGATCACCCTCCCCGGGTTGATAATCCGGGTCACCTGGCCCTGGTGGTGGCTCCTCAGGTGGGGGGATATAAATTCACTAAGGTACTCATGGACGGAGGCAGCAACATTAACATCCTCTATTATGAGACTTTTCGCCATATGGGATTGATTGATAAGAATCTCAGCCAGTCCAATACTGTTTTCCATGGTGTGGTGCCTGGTAAGTCGGCGTATCCAGTTGGTAAGATCGAGCTGGAAGTGGCTTTTGGAGATGAGTACAACTACAGGGCGGAAAAATTAACCTTTGAGGTGGTTAAGATAAGAAGCCTGTATCATGCCTTGTTCGGGCGGCCGGCTTACGCCAAGTTCATGGCACGGCCGTGTTACGTGTATTTACAGCTCAAGATGCCGGGTCACAATGGGACCATTACGGTTCATGGCAGCCGAAAGATAGCCTTGGAGTGTGAGGAAGGTGATGCGGCTTACGCTGAATCTGTTTGTGCAACAGAGGAGTTGAAGTTTTACAAGGACAATGTTGACCCGACAGATATGACATCTCTGAAAAAGCCGACCACGGAGCATGAGCCAGCAATGAAATTTAAGTCAGCTGATGAGACTAAACTTGTTGATTTCGTTCCAGGTGACTCATCTCAGCAGTTTAGCATCAGTGCCAATCTGGATCCAAAATAGGAAAGCGCGCTCATCGAGTTCATCCGTGAGAATAGGGACATTTTTGCATGGAAACCTTCTGACATGCCAGGTGTACCTAGAGAACTCGCTGAGCACACTCTCAATATTGATCCGAAATTTAAGCCGGTCAGGCAATTCCTTCAGTGGTTTAATGAGGAGAGGCGGAAAGCCATTGGTGAGGAGGTGGCCCGGCTCTTGGCGGCCGGGTTTATTGTCGAAGTTTTTCATCCAGAATGGTTAGCTAACACGGTGCTCGTGCTCAAGAAGAATGGCACCTGGCGGATGTGTGTGGACTACACGGACTTAAACAAGGCGTGTCCGGCTGATCCTTTTGCTCTCCCCCGTATTGATCAAATCATTGATGCTACGGCGGGTTGTGAGCGTTTAAGTTTTTTGGATGCTTATTCTGGATACCATCAGATTAAAATGGCTGTTAAGGACCAGGAGAAGACGGCGTTCATCACTCCCTTTGGAGCCTTCTGTTATGTGCCTATGCCTTTTGGACTCAAGAGTGCACAGGCGACTTATCAGCGTTGTGTGCAGAATTGTCTTCATAACCAGATTGGGCGCAACGTTCATGCCTATGTGGATGATATCGTGGTTAAGTCCAGGGAGAAGGAGACTCTGGTCGACGACCTTAGAGAAACCTTTGATAATCTCCGGGTATACAAGATGATGCTTAACCCGGCCAAGTGTGTTTTTGGTGTTCCTGCAGGCAAGCTCTTGGGTTTTCTGGTTTCTCTCAGAGGCATTGAAGCTAACCCGGAAAAGATCAAGGCAATCACCTCTCTGGCTAAGCCGGCGTGTATAAACGACGTCCAGCGTCTGGCGGGTCGCATAGCTGCTTTAAGCCGGTTTATAAGCCGTTTGGGTGAAAAGGCCATGCCACTGTACCAACTGATGAAGAAAACAGACAACTTTGTCTGGAACGATGCTGCTGATGCTGCCTTTGAGGATTTGAAGAGACAGCTGGCTGAGCCCCCAGTTCTTGCTGCTCCGGTTGACAAGGAGCCTTTATTATTATATGTCGCTGCTAATGCACGAGCCGTCAGTGTGGCTGTGGTGGTGGAGCGCAAGGAAGAGGGTAAGGAGTATCCGGTTCAGCGGCCAGTTTACTATGTCAGTGAAGTGCTCATTGAGTCCAAACAACGGTATCCACATTGGCAGAAGCTTGTTTACGGGGTCTTCATAGCAAGCCGGAAGCTTAAGCATTATTTCCAGGGTCACCCTATCACTGTGGTTAGTTCTGCTCCTCTAGGAGACATTATCCAAAACAGAGAAGCTACAGGGAGAGTGGCTAAGTGGGCTATAGAACTTGGGCCTCATGGTCTGAAGTATGTGCCACACACTGCTGTCAAATCTCAAGCATTGGTGGACTTCATCAATGATTGGACAGAGCTGCAGGTGCCTGAAGAGAAGCCAGATAATACATATTGGACTATACACTTCGACGGGTCTAGGCAATTGGAGGGCTCGGGGGCTGGAGTTGTATTAGCTTCCCCTCGAGGTGACAAGTTTTGCTATGTGCTACGGTTGATGTTTCCCTGTACTAACAATGCAGCTGAGTATGAGGCCTTGCTCCATGGTCTTCGGATGGCTAAAGAGATGAGTTTGAGCCGGGTAAGATGCTTTGGCGACTCAGATCTAGTGGCCCAACAGGTATCAGGCAAGTGGGATTCCAAGGACCCTCTCATGGCGGCTTATCGTCGCGAGGTTGATGGCATTGCTGGACACTTCCAGGGATACCAAGTAGAGCACATCGATCACAGGAAGAATGAGGCGGCTGATGCATTAAGCCGGCTGGGCTCTCAGCGAAAGCCGGTGCCGCCTAATACTTTCTTGGACATCTTACATAACCCGTCTGTTAAGTTGCCTACAGAGGAAGACTTGGCCGTCCCTGACCCGGAGGCGCAGTTGGTGGCGGCTCTCCATATCACCCCAGACTGGACAGTGCCATACTTGGCTTACATGACCCGGGGAGATTTTCCTGAGGACAAAACTTTGGCCAAACAAATAACCCGGCGGTCTAAGTCAATGGTCATTATCAATGGTGAGCTGCATCATCGCAGTGTTACTGGAACTTTCCAGCGTTGTGTTTCCCCTGAGGAGGGTCAAGAAATCTTACGTGAGATTCATGAAGGGGATTGTGGCCATCATGCCGGTTCAAAATCCCTTGTGGCCAAGGCTTTTCGTCATGGTTTTTACTGGCTGACGGCTCATGCTGATGCGGAGGACTTGGTCAGTAAATGTGACGGTTGTCAGAGGTTCTCGCGACGGGCTCATGTGCCGGCTCAAGAGCTGAGGATGATTCCAATCACTTGGCCATTTGCGGTCTGGGGGCTTGATATGGTTGGGCCTTTTAAAAGGTCCAAGGATAAGAAGACCCACCTTTTGGTGGCAGTTGACAAGTTCACAAAGTGGGTTGAGGCAGAGCCAGTTAGCAAGTGTGACGCGGCCACAACGGTTCAGTTCATGAAAAAGGTGATATTTCGCTTTGGTTTCCCACACATCATTATCACTGACAATGGTACCAATCTGTCTAAAGGCGCCATGGAGGAGTTTTGTCAACGAGAGCATATCGACTTGATGTTTCATCAGTGGCTCACTCTCAATCCAATGGTCAAGCTGAGAGAGCTAATCAGGAGATTTTGAAGGGCATTAAGCCCCGGCTTTTGGTCCCTTTGCAACGGACACCGGGTTGTTGGGTGGAGGAGTTACCCTCCGTGTTATGGAGCATCAATACTACTCCTAACAGGTCTACGGGTTACACGCCTTTTTTCATGGTTTATGGAGCAGATCCTCCCTAGCGACATCCGTCATGACTCCCCTCGAGTGGCGGCTTATGTTGAGGCGGATAATGAGCGGGCGCGCCAAGATGCTCTTGACTTGTTGGATGAACAGCGTGATGTGGCAGCAGCTCGCTCGGCGATTTACCAACAAGACCTGCGCCGTTATCACAGCCGCCGGGTTAAGTCCCGGGTCTTCCAGGAAGGTGATCTGGTGCTCCGGCTCATCCAAGATCAAACAGATGCACACAAGTTATCCCCGCCCTGGGAAGGGCCCTTTGTGGTCAGTAAGAATTTACACAACGGGTCATACTACCTTATCGACATTCGGGAGCACAAAGATTCACGCAAGTCGGAGGAAGAGACCCGTCGGCCGTGGAACATAGCTCAGCTTTGGCCTTATTACACTTGAGCCACCGGCTCTCATAATGTACATATTTCTATAGCCATGTATATATTATGATAAATAATAAAGCAGGACCTCTGTCCTTTTCTCCTCCAAAGGTAAAAGTGTTATTTCCATTACAACATCACATGGTCACTTGGAGGTGGATCCGGTTTATGATCGTATTCGAATCTCGCCGTAAACAATATGATCACCTGGGGGCTTCCTGTTCAAACATAGGTCGCATTCGAACCAAAGAGAACATAGCTGTCGATACCCACTTGATTGGCAAATTGCCGAGCTCATTGGGGAGTTTTCTTTGATCATATTTGAATCATAGCTCAACCCCCTTTGGGAACCGACATGGATCGTATTCGAATCAGCGTCGTTAAACAACTCTTGAGGTCATTTGGGGGCTTCCTGTTCAAACATGGGCCGTATTCGAACCAAAGAGAACATAGCCGTCGGTACCCTCTTGATCGGCAACGCCAAAGCCACTGGGGGCTATGTGATCGCATTCGAATCTTAGCTTAACCCCTTTGGGACGGTTCTCTGGTCGTATTCGAACCGGAAGCCCTTAAGTTTTGATCTTCTGATTTACAACAAGTTCTTTTGGTCATATCAACAGTGTGCAAGGGCGATTTTTACTTCGCCGACTTAATTTTGATTCACAACGTTGATAACACATGGTAAGTATTATTGATGCTGGTGAACCGGAGTTGAGATCTTCACCTCATTATTCGGGTTACATAAACCAGAAGTATACTTGAAGGCTTGTAAGTATGCTATTATGGTTACATCAAGGATATAATTGAGGGCCAGTCTTTGGTGACTTTGATTCATATTCCGGGTTATATATATAAGGTCTATGATTCTCAGTGCGGTAAGCCGCCCAGAGACTTGTGATTTGTTTTCTATGCAGGATGGTTAAAGACAGCTATTCGAGCTTAAGGAAAATACATGATCGATTATGACCCGGAGGAATAGGAAGAAGCAGCTTAAATGGAGTTAAGCATTCAATACGTGCACGATGGCACGACAAAATTAAGTGTTTGTCCTACTCTATTACAAGACTCCCCGAGTCCAAAAGGCGAGGCATTGTTTTAAGGTGTGACCATGAGCCGCCTAAAAGTCAAGGTGCTTGTTGAGTTGAAGTTTCCGGCTCATCCCTCTCCGCTCCTCCGGCTGATTCCATGACCTGGAAGGTTGATGATTTCCAGTCAATGCCGCTCAAAGCTTCAAATTGAGGCTCGTCATCAATTAACCCGGCCGGGTCAACTTCTGGGGCGAAGGTATGCTTACGAGTCGGAGGGATCAAGCTGATGGCTTCATAACGTGGAGTGGGGATCCTCTGATTTTCCGCGTCGTAGCCTGACTGATACTTGGTAAGGTCGGTGTCATTCCCAATCAGGGTAGCCACCGGGCACACACTCTTCACACAGGCAGCAAAGTCTTTTTGATCGAAGGGGGTGCCGTCTTCCTTCAGGCTGGGGTATCCAAGAGCGATGTCGGCCGGGTCTAGCTCCGGAAGAAAAGCTTTGGCCCAGCTCAAAGCAGCTATAGCTCCGGCTCTTGCAGAGGCCCGTCTTAGCTCTTGGAAGCGCTGAGGAAGAACGGCAAGCCGCCTGAGTACATCCGCCAGGTGAGTCGGAACCTCGTTGGACAGAGCCACAACGGCTAACGCACGCTGTGACCCGGTGTAGAGTTGCTCCACCAAGGTGTACACAGCCTTCAACTTGGTCAGAACATTCTGATTGAGGTTGAAGCTTCTGGGACCTGCATAACAAAATTAGGTGAGGCAATTGTGGGATTTCTAAGACGTAAAGAATTGAAGGCTTGCAGAATGACTTACCGAAGATTGCGGCGACCATCTGTGACACATGGCACTTTAAGCCGGAGAGTTCGGCGGTTCTCTCCGTCAGAGCAGCCTCCGCTTGTTCGGCCCGGCTTACCAAAGCGGTTTTCTCTTCGGCCCAAGTCTTCCTTTCGGTTTCAAATTTCTTCTTCAGCTTTTCTTGTGCAGCAACACTGAACTCAAATTTGGCGTTGGCCTTCCGGGTCTCAGTTTCCTGAGTTTTCAGGCGGTTCTTCAGCTCAGAGATTTCAGCTTCAAATTTCTTGCAGGCAGCCTGTACAAATTCCGGGTTACAATTTGAGTAGTTATCATACAATATTAAAGTCCCAAGCACTTTGCAAGCAAAGACACTTGGCACTTGGGGGCTAATGCATGTTGAAAGATTCTATTTACAAATTGCCGGTTCATGAAAGTAAGCCGGAAGTTAAGTCTACAACATATTCTATCATCAGTGGTAGACTTGGGGGCTAGCATGGTAAGGATGACCATGGAGTAAGCAAGAGAGTGGTACCTCAGATTTTTGCTGTATCTGCTTTACCATGTCAATCTCTAAGTCCCGGCTGTTGTGCACTTGACCAATGTAACCAGAAACAGTGTCTCCAATGCTCAAGTTAGCATAGTCAGTGATCTCCAGTCTGGCCCTGCGGCGCTCCAGCAGTTCTTCTTTGGCAGAGCATTTGGCTAGCACAGTGGGTCTCCCCGGCTCGACAAACTCTGTCCGGGTGATTATGACGTCCGGGTCATCGGCCGGCTGAGCTGGGCTGGGGATCTCCGGGTTAGTAGAAGCCTCTATGATTGGCTCGACAGTTGGAGTGGTGGCTTCAGGAGCTGAGGCAGATGGCGGCTCTTGAGCTGAAACCTCCGGTTCAGTCAGGGCCGGTTCTTCGACCGGCTTATTTTTCTTGGCCCTTTTGCTGAGCTTGGCTTGGGCACTGAAAGTCGAAAGATTAGTACAAAAACATAAATAAGATAAGCATAAATGAGATGATTATCATTACCCGGGTGCGGTCTTGAAAGCCGGCAGGTTAGATTGCATGGAGTCACCAGAGGAAGGTGAAGTTTCCTGATAATTTGGATCAGACGAATTGAGTGGTTGACGAGTAATGCCCGCTAAGGGATGGAAAGGGTATAAGTTGGAGATAACCTCAGTCCGGCGCTTTCTTGATGCCTCGGGTAAGCCGGAGGAGAGGTCTGCATCCTTGCTGGCCCGGGTTTGCCTCCGGCTCTCATGAATCTGTTGCTTCAAAAGAAATTGAGGATCTTGATAAGCTAAAGGATGCGAAAATCTTACTTTCCGGGTTACTCTTCGGACTTTCAGCCTTGGCAAGGGGTCCGAGTCGGAGGAAAGTATAGTTACCTCTTCAGTCACCGGGTTACTCGCTCCGGTATCATCCTGCGGATAATCAAGTCAATAAGGTGGTTAAAAAGCAGAAGAAAGGCAGAATAGGAGCCTAACGAATCAAGGGTTACCTCTGACTCGGAGCTATCATCCAACTGAAGCAGCTCTGAGGCGCTAGGCCTACTTCCCTTCTTACGGGGAGCGGCTCTCCTGGCGGCTTTCTTAGCCTTCCTGGCTTTTTTAGCAGCCTCATGGTCATACTTGACCTTCCAGAACTTGTCGTTAGCCTGGAAAAGTGCAATAAAGGTTTCCTTGAAGTTAAAATGAAAACTGTTAAAGTGGAAGGTAAAGTGCTCAGATTGGTAGCTTACCGCCGGAGCCGGGTTAGCTTGGCAGAAGGGGCTTAAGCCGGTCCTCCCGCAGTCGGCTAAGCTCTCATTCAAGAGAGACTTGGTCATGTCGTCCACGACGTCCTCAGGTAGATCGTGGGAGCTGTGCCGCAGAGGGTCATCCTTCCGGCCCGTGTAATCACACATTAAGCCGGGGCGGCGGCTCAGGGGAATCACCCGCCAAGAAATCCAGACCCGGACCAGATCAACGCCGTTAAGGCCATTTCCCAGAAGAGCCTTAATCTTGTTGATGGTAGGGATCAGTGGTTGACGTTCAGCTTGAGATAGTTTGTCTGGCAAGGGGTGAGTTGGCTCCAGACGCAGGGCACGAAAGCCGGGCAGAGGGCTCTCATCAGCCGGAGAAGTGTCTTGGCAGTAGAACCATGTCTGGTTCCAGTCTTTGGGGTGGCTTGGCGGCTCAGCATAAGGAAAAAGGCAGTCTCTCCGTCGTTGAATGGAAATTCCGCCAAGCTCCAAGCTAGAACCGTTGGCGCACTCATTTTGGCGGTTCAGATAAAACAACTCCCTAAAAAGCAGTAGGCTGGGTTCTTGTCCAAGATATACTTTGCAGAATACTTGAAAGTTGCAAATATTTGACACGGAATTGGGTCCTATGTCTTGCGGCCGCAGATCGAAGAAGTTCAGAACATCTCTAAAGAATTTTGAGCCGGGAGGTGCGAAGCCCCGGCTCATGTGATCAGCAAATATCACCACCTCGCCATCTCTAGGTTGAGGTCTTTCCTCCGACGGGTCAGGGGCACGATAAGACATGACCTCCTTCTTGGGCAGGTAACCCGTCTTCACGAAATCATCTAAAGTGTCATCAGTAACATTGGATCTCATCCAGTTGCATGTGATGGGTGCCTTGGGAGCCTTGGGTGGCATTGCGAAAGATGAAAGCCTATGACAAAAGAAAATGTCCGGTTCAATTATAAGCCGGAGGAAGTTTACAGTTCAATGTTCACGATGGCGGCTTATGAAGGGGCCTAATGACATATGGCTAATTGCGTCGGGTTATCTAAGCCGCTAAGGGCATCGTGAGTAATTCAAGTTGTCTAAAACCTTATCATAAATGAGCCAGAAATTTTACAGCGCGTGGCCTCTTTTAAGCCGGAGATATGAGCCGCCATAGCTAAACAGATGCAATTTTTTGACTAAGTGTGGCGCAAACAAGTTTCACAGATTGCAGTAATTGTTTTGGATCAAACGATCGACTAAAAAGGAAAAATTTCTAGACCTAGAAAGCTGATACAGAGAAGTTCATGAGCTCTAAGGGGATTTCTTTGCAAGTGAAGAGGGCGTGCTACTATTGAAAATGGGTGCGGAACCACAGCCGCACGAGTTCTATGTGTTTTCTGGATCTAAGGGGGCCGTGTAGAAGAAACTGTGAAGAAATGACGACGAACTGCGAAGAACAGGGGAAGAACAGCAAGAACCCTAATGCGGATCTACTCTATGGAGTGGCAAGAACTTACGGGTGCTGGTGAGTCGCGGAGGTCGCCGCCGTTTCTCTGGATAGGTCAGGGTGATGCAGCGGCCGAGGTTGACGAAGACCAGGAGAGCAGCGGCGGCGGCGGAGCTCGAGCTCTCGGGTGTCAGAGGAGGAGGACGATGGAGGCGACAAGTGAATGAAGGCTTATGGGCCGGGCTTATTTATAAGGTGCGGCTAATAAGTGGGCGCGAGAAACGAGGAGGCCGCAGCGTGATTATCTCGCCACAGAAGCGCCTCGATTTTCGGGATGGCCATTAAAGATAAGATCCGTTGGGATATGACAGAAAAAAAAGAACTTAATGGAAGATGACGTCATGGCGGGTTACCAGGAATCCAGAAGATGACGTCACGGCGGGTTATAACCTTCGCACAAATATAAGCCGGAAGATTTTCTCTCAAAGGGATTGAAGATTGACATGAACCGGTTCAAATCAATCTGGGGCCTAATGTTGAGGATATAACCATTAGAGTCACCCGCCCAGGAGGGGCCGGGTTACGTCATAATGGTCATCACGCGAAGCCCAGTACCAAACTTGAAGACGGCGGGTTAATAATGGGCTTAAGACCCGGAGATGGCTTAAGGCCCGTAGTGACAACCGCCGTGAGGGTGAAACTTGTAGTATAAGGCAAGAATAGTTGAGAGTCCGAGCCGGACACTGTTATGAGCCGGCCGGGACTCTGAGAGCTACTGGGCGTCAACCTCTCTATATAAGGGGACGACCCGGCGGCGGTTCAGGGACAAGCAAGATCAAATCGATAACCAGGCAAGGCGGTTTAGCTCCTGGTCGTCGAAACCCTAAGCAATACAACCTCAATTGGACGTAGGCTTTTACCTTCACTGTAAGGGGCCGAACCAGTATAATCCTCGTGTCCTTTGTCCCGCTTAACCCCTTTAAGCTTCCCAGCTACGATGGCTCCACGACTAAGTCCTTGCACGAGGACATCTGCCGTGACAATTCCACGACAGTGTGGGTTGTTGGTTTGTCCTGGGTGTCGTGGATTTGGCACGGCCGGTCCAGGATCCTGTCGAGCTAGCTAGGTCTATCTTTGCTCCCTTTAAAGGGCTTTCTTTTCTGTCCGGATCTAGGTCCGGTGAACCCCGCATTGACTACCGCGTCCTGTGCGTCGCTCTTGCCATTTTTATGCCTACGCTTGTTCTTGTTACGCTTAGGCTGTCCATTGGCGTCGCGTGTTTCTGAGGTGCCCGCCTCACCATTATGGGTGCTTCGGGCAAGCCGCTATCTTCTCCCGCACGAAAGCAGGTCATGAGTAAAGTGAGGGCCGCCATGGTCCTTGGCTTGTCTTGGCAGATGTCGGTGTCAAAACTGGCGGATCTCGGGTAGGGGGTCCCGAGCTTTGGATCTTGGATCAATGGGGAACAGGAAATAGAGGGACAGTATTTACCCAGGTTCGGGCCCTAGGAAGAGGTAAAACCCTACGTCCTACTTGATTGTATTGATAAGTGTATGAAGATTACATAGTCGCTGTACCATGAGATTAGATGAACTAACCCTAGTTGAGTAGGATGATGGTGCTTCTTGAAGCCTTTGCGGACTAAACCCTCTGGTTTATATAGACACCAGGGGTTCCTTGGGTTACACATAGTCGGCTACCATCAGGGGATAAACATGCATACGCCATCTTGAAATGGAGGACACACCAAGGCTTTGAAAGTTTCCTTCCTGCACACGGAGTCACCTTACAGCTCGGCCTTCCAGTGATAGTCATAGAGCAGCCCACCTGTCCGGCCCACAAGAGATAGACCGGCAACCGAGGACCCCTTAGTCTAGGACTCCCTCAGTAGCCCCCGAACTAGTATTCGAAGATGAGGTATGTATGGGAATCATCGACTTTGTGGACCAGTTCCCTTCTTCATGGTGCTCACGCCAGGCATGCAGTTATCCTTAGCCGATCTTTTTTTAAAGGTCGCCCGACCAAGTTTGGCCATTCTTTATCCGGATTATGCCTGGTTTCCGGATTGTGTATATGACTTGGCCTTGAAGACCAACCGCTCGAGTGTGAATAGTGCCCTCATCTGAGAACTTTTGGCGAAAGGTCCTAGCCAGCCATAGCCACTGACCGGTTACGAAAAACTCGGTTCGTAGTTCGAGGCAGTTTCTCCATTGGCACATCCCATCAATATGGAGATCGTGCCCCTTTTTAAGGGATATGATCAATGATTCGGGTCATCCCTATGCGCGCATAATAGCATGATTATATTGGGAAATGGCGAGGTCCGCGATGGAGTAAAGGGGACTCTTGGTATTACGACAACTTATAAAAGGAAAACATCCACCATTTTCTCCGTACGCTTTCCCCTTCCTCCATCGCCATTTCTTTCCCAATCTACTGAGCTCTAGCACCATGACCCATCCTCCCTCAAGAATCCTTCCTAACCACTTCCTCAATCCAGCCATGGCTGGATCTGGCTCGAAAGGCAAGTGGGAGGCCTCCAGCGTCACCAAGGACGACATCGAGGAGCTGAAGCGCGCCGACTACCTCCCGGCCAACGTCACCCACTGAGCTCCGGAGGAGTGCCAGGTCATCCCTACGCCCCAGCCAGACAAGAGGGTGGTGTTCGTCCCCCACTTCATCCGGGGCTAGGCTTCCCGCTCCACCCCTTTGTCAGGGGGTTGATGTTCTTATACGGGTTGGATTTCCATGATCTCGCCCCAAACTCCTTCTTGCATATCTCGGCTTCATTGTTACCTATGAGGCTTTTCTGTGGGTCCAGCCACACTTCGACTTGTGGCTAAATGTCTTCAATGTCAAGCCGAAGATAGTCGATGGCTAGCAGGCGGACTGTGTGTGTGTGGGGGAGGGGACGATGATCAACAAGCTTCCAGGTTGAGTGGCCGGAGGGTACCTTCACTACAAAAAAATACACTTCCGTGATGATACGTGTTTGTCATAGTAGGTGATGTTTTCTGTCATGCATGTACATCCATGACGATTTTATAACAGAATCAAGATAGTCATACCTGTGCTGTCGTAGAAGTGTTCCATGACATTACCAAAATTATCATCACGGAAGTGTCCACTTCCATGACGATAAATCGCGCGTCATAGAAGTGCTTTCGTCAAGTGTGACTTACACATGGCATCCACCGTAACAGGTTGCCGTTAAGCTATCGGGTCTGGTTTTGGATCCGATAACCCGTTAACAGCCCGGACCAATGGGGATTTTCCATGTGTAAAATTCTCATTGGCCAGAGGAAACACGTGTTGGCTCACCGTTGGGACAGGTGTCATCCACTCATTGGAGAGGAGGCGCCTATGATACGTCGACACATAGCACGGCCCAATAGAGGCCCATTCCGGTGAAAAGGCTGGCCCGTTTGACTTGGTTAAAAGGTAACGGGCAGGCCCACGGAAAGCCTGTTAACGACATGTTCGTATATCGCCCATTTACGGCCCGCTAACTCTCGGCCCGTTACGGCCTATCGGAATTAAGCCCAGTAGCTTCATCTGGGCCGTCCAATATGATTCCAGCCCGTTGTAGCTTCCAGACCATGTATGGCCCATGATGTCTTTCGGCCCATACGAGGCCCTTCGTAACTCTGGGCCCATTAAAGGCCCGAGATGAAACTGGCCCATAATGAACAGTGTATCGCTTTATACCAATTAACGACCCATTATTCCGTCGGCCGTTTCCAGCCCGTGTTAACTTTCGGCCTTCTAAGGGCCCATTTATTCTTGGGCTCATTTCTAGAATTCGCTTAGTTACGGTCCATTACTGGCCTGCTCCGTTTGTGGGCCAAATTCAGCCCGTGGTTACATTTGGCCTGTTTGTGGCCCGTTAACCCGTTGGGCTGTTTTCGTAGCATTATCAAATACGGCCTATTAACAGCCCGTTATGGTCCACGAATAGTACGGACCATGTTTGGCGAAATGATGGTACGCCCCATAGAAGGCCCATGGATCCTACGGCCCGTAGAAGACCAATGGATCCTACGGCCCGTAGAAGGCCCATGGATCATACGGCCCGTAGAAAGTCCATGGATCCCACGGCCCGTAGAAGGCCCATGGATCCTACGACCCATAGAAGGCCCATGGATCCTATGGCCCGCAGGAGGCCCATGGTTACAATAGTCCGTGTGCTGCCATGATTATTGTGGCCTAGTTAGCAAAAATAGGTTATTGTGGCCACTAGAAAAACGCGGAAAAAGAACTGCAGTGACTACAAGCAAACAACTAAACAAGACAATATGGAAATAAATAAGCAAGCAACTAACGCTAGCCTATTACAGCTATTACACATATTACATCCACTGGGCATCAAAGTTCGCCACCAGTGCAAATATAGGGAACAAAGCAACATATTACATACACTGGCCGTCAAAATTGGCCACCAGTGCAAATAAACGCGGCAGCAAAACAAGAGCATAATTGAAACAAGTTCAGAAGAGCTCAAGAAACGTTATCCTGGGTATCCACCATGCTGGCAATAAGCTTAGCAAGCTTATTAGCTTTGTCCTGTTTGGCGCTAAAATCCTCCAACGCTTGCTGTTGCACCAGAAAGTATGCATCTGAATGCTCCAGGGACTTCCGCAGTCCTTCCGCTTCTTGTCGCAGCACAACTGATCGATGTCTTTCAGCTTGTAGTTGAGACTCAAGAAACCGATCTGATTCAGACAGTGAGTTTGAATAGCTTGTGCAAGCGGTAGTGGCCAGTAACTCGAACACTAAACCATGACAAGACTTTGGGGTTGTCTCACTATCTTCAATATAGTCTTCCTTAGCTGTTTTATTAGCTTTGTTGGAGACCAACAAGGATGTCTCACTATCCTGAACCTTATCTGCATTACTTCCTTTACCATTGCTTAATAAGGCACTCTTCCCCAATATTCTGATAGCATTCTAAAAGAAGAAACAAGCAGACACATAACAGGTTTAGCATGTACTAGTATATGAAACTCATTTCGGTGAACCAGTTCATTAGTAAGGTGGACAGGATTAAAATACCAAGTCTTCTATTGCCAAGTACTAGTACATAATAAAAGCATCAAACAAACATATATATATATATATATATATGTCCTATGGTCACTGCATTGTCTTGCCAAATCAAAATAGAGACACGATTCAAATCATATCAGTTGAAGACAAAGCAGCAGTGAAAGAATACAAACCGTGGGAAACTACACAACACAACAAGATTTCAGATGGGTACCACGGGTCTACATGTACAAAAACACTATTGGCTTTGTTGTGATGCTAGTAATGTGCATGATATGAGAAGTCAACTGTATACACAATTGAAATTGAAATCAACAGAGCTATTGATAAGAGCAAACCTGTTAAAGAAACATGCGTGCACATACCTGTTGTGCCATTGGAGTTTCGATTGGATCCTTCAATTTAAAAATAAGTTTGTATGTGTAAATACAGTGATACAAGAGCAAAGCAGTATGCATGATAGCAATGGAATCTTAAATTAGAACAATTGTTTTTCATGTTTAAGCACTTGTTGTACATGAACAGAGTACAGTAAGATGCAAGAATATAGTACTTAAAAATAGAAAATGAGCTCATAGACCTTACCACATTCTTGGTTCGGGACCAGTAGAGAACAAGGCGTTCCCAGTCATCGTCCAGTAAATGTGTCTCAGGAGAACATAAGGGAACTGGATGAGTTTCTTTGCTAGTGAAGTACGTTTTCTTCAGGTAATTCCGATACTGCCACCAAGCATTCTTGAAGATAGTAGAGGTATTAGCATAGGTTACCTCATCCTGAGTTTCCAAATCGGTCCTTCTCTATAGACAAAAATGGGAAAATTTGTTGTATTATAACCATCATGGAGGTACAATGTATGGGACAAAGCAAAGTAATTGCCATGAATAACATTACTTACACATAACTCCTGGACAAACACCTGCAACTGGCATTTTCCTTCATCTTCAGTATAATATTTCCAAGATGGGAAGATACGCACATAGGATTTAACAACATCAAATGCGATAGATGCTAAACTATGACTGGCTGGTTGTGCTTCCTCCACAGGAATAGGCGTACTAACTGGTGGAGTTGGGGTTCGCCGTGGTAGTACTGGCCCTTTGGGCACTGGAGCTGCCTTACTAACTGCTCTTGTTTGGGAGCTCTGTGGTGGAGATGGTGCTGTGTCAACAGGAACTGGGTTACTATCTGCTGGGGTTGGGGTTAGATTGGGTGAAGCTGGTTCTCTGTCCATCGCAGTAGGGGTACAATCTGCGAGAGTCTGGGTTATTTGTGGTAGGGCTGGTTCTCGTGCATGTACATCCGGGGTGCTATCTCCACCAAGAGGTAGCACTGTTTTATTTGAAGACCGTGTTTTTACTCCGCTAGATACTGGCATCACCCGCTCCAATTCAAATGGCTGATAAACAGGAAACATAGTTGAATGTACAAACATTGTATGAGAGACAGATGCAATAGGTAGTGTGGAAAAAAGGGGGCATTAAATAATTGACATGTATATTTAGGGCTGGAATTCGAGCCGAGCCGAGCCAGCTCGGCTCGACTCGCTAAAGCTCGTTTCATTAACGAGCTAACTCGACTCGTTACTATAACGAGCTCAAATCCAAGATTGGCTCGACTCGTATAACTCGCGAGCTGGCTCGTTTAGCTTGTTAAGCTCGTTAATGATATGAACATAAAGCATATGAATATGATAAATATGATTACTTGGGAATGTAAAATGTACATTTTAAACATGTACAATGTTCACAAACAATTGTAAGCATGTACAAGCTTAACTTACAATTGTCAGTGCCATCAAGTCAGCACAATGTACATGACCATTGACCACAAACAATTTGACATGACCAAAATGATCAGCAAGTTAGTAACCTCTACATGACCAAACAATTGTAATTTCCTTGAATGTATAGGCATTGTGTTGTGCACCTGGGATGAGGGTGCTTGGCTGATCTTTTGTACCGAGCCTAATGAGTTACACGAGTACTCGTGAGATCGCTATTTTAACTCGTTCTATAAACGATCTTAAACTAAAGGTTGGCTCGACTCGTTAATCTTCGAGTTCGAGTCGATTCAAGCCGAGTCACGAGCTACTCATTTAGCTCGCGAGCTTCGAGCTTTTTTTCCAGCCCTAAGTATATTGTTTAACAAAAATGGATAGCATGACATAATTTCACATATATGATGTCTATCTAAACTGGATAGCATAGCATAACATAATTCAAAGATATGATGAATAACTAAACAGGATCGCATGACATAATTCACATACATGTTATCTAAGTAATCAGTATCACATGATTTAATTCACATACGTGATTTATATGCTAAACAGAGGGCATTCGATATGATGTCTAAACTAAGAACATGGTGTTGAATATTGTGGATATGATGTCTAAACTATGCAATGCAAGACATCATATGCATGATATGAGCAGTATAACCGTGCCAAGTTAGAGCATACACCTCGGTGGGGGAATAGGACTGGTCATCTATCTCTGAATCCATCTCTAAGGAGCTATTGGGACCCAACAAGAGATCTGCTTCGACAGGTAGCACTGTCTGCTCTGAAGGCCTTATTTTCACTCCAGATTTTTCCATCTCCCACCCAAATGGCTGATTCACAGGAAGAGTAGTTTAATGTACAAACATTGTCGACAAATGGAAATGTAATGAAGAAAAGGATGGGCAAGATATCATTCAAATATATGATGCCTGGTTAAACAGGATGGCATTGCACATTTCACATATATTATGGCTGGCTAAAAGACATGAGACTGCATAATTCCCATATATGATATAGAAACTAATCAGGTGGCATTACAGAACATGTCTAAACTAAGCAGATGACATATATGATGTCAAAAGTGGGCCCTGCAAGGCAACATATGCATGATATGAATAATATCATCATGCCAAGGTAGAGCGAACACCTTGGGGGGTAAATAGGAGTGGTCAGCTGCGTCTGAATCCGCCTCAGAACAAATATCTTCCTCTGGATTACAATCTGGAGAGGGGGGGGGAGGGTTTGCCATTGAACCCACCACGGAGCGATGTCTGCATGACATTGTATTGCCGCGCAAAACTCTTCTTTTTTTCTCTACATGTTTAGCATGACTGTGTACAATATCTGACATGCATACAAAAAAATTATGTAAGGAGAGCATTCAGAAATCTAGAGTGATGGTAACAACCAGTGGATGGATCCAAAAATAATGATAGCAGGCTGATGATTGCTTTAATTTAATAAAAAGATAGATGATGATTGCTTTACTATTTGTTTCCCACCCAAGATGAACAACATAGGCATACCCTAGGTGAACCAGATATTAGACAGAGATACTATTCATTGCTGCCTCGATATGTGCCCCACAACTAATTTAGAACTCAAGTTTGAACATTAATTTGGACCTGACTTGGAGTCTAAGAGGTGAACATGACGATAAAGTAACAGGTAATTTTAAGCAATGCATAATATAAGCAGAAACAAAAGTGTGCGACCTCTCTTGTGGACCCGTGTACTCCTCAGGTTCATCTGTTGAGTCGATGATGGTGATGCCTTGCAGTGGGTGCTGGCGGCAGGGAAGGAGATCTGAGGCGGCGAAAGACGGTCAGGAGTCGTGATGTCTGGTTTGGTGGATGCTTCTGTCGATGGAGCAGCTCAGGTGAGGTGGACGACGTCGCGGCAGGAGCAGGACAAACCACACAAAGTTTCCTTAGACACCTACCTGTAACTGAAGTAATTCTGTAAGGGCTCATTTGGCTTGCATGATTCTAAAAACGTAGGGATAGGAAAAACACCAGAATAGGATAGGAATGCACATGGTAAACAAAGCATTTGTAAACACAAGATTTCTGTCAACTTGGGTGTTTGGTTCACAGGAATTGGAAGAGCAGAGGAATGCAAAGAAACATGGCCAAAATAAAGTGAAACCATATGAAAGCGTGTATAGTTAGAATGTTATTCTGCCACTAATGCACTTAGTCTTGTTTTCATGCATAGGATTTTGAAAAGTAGGTCCAGGTGGATGTTTTGCTCCATTCCTTTCAACAAAATGCATGAATAATTGAATAGTAGAGTGCCATAGGAAAATTTCCTATTGCTATGTTTTTCCGTTGAACCAAAATAGCCCTAATAGATCGACATGAATGTAGAGTAATAAGTGATACAACAAGTGTACAACCTCTTTGCCGTAGCCGTGTCGACCTCAGCATCATTGGGTTGGTCACTGAAGAAGTTGAGGTAGAGGTGGCTGTCGGAGGTGTGGAGGAAGATCCGAGGAATCTGTAGACGGCGTCCAGGGCACTGCTTTGTTGTGATGGATCGTTCTATCGTTGGAGCAGCTCCGGTGAGCCGTAAGACGCCAAGGCTGAAGCAGCACAAGACATACATCGTTAATCTCAAGTGGGATTCTAATAGCATCTCCAATAGATGATGTAAAATAGATGTAAAATTTACATCACCAAAAACCACCTGACTACAACAGATGAGGTAAAAAACTGTTGACTCTGAACTTAACTGTCGAAACTGAAATTTACTGTGGAATCTGAATGTTACTGTCGAAAATGAATGCAATGGTAGCAGAGAGGCACTTGACATGTAGTTTAGGGAGGGCCTGCAGTTCATCTTCAACCTGCACCCCCCTAAGCCGCCAGCCACCACTGGTTGAACCGTCGGCCCTCGCGCCGCCTCGCCGCTCTGAGAAAACTCCTCACCGCCGATCCGCAGCCACCCCGCCGCCCCGAAACAACTCCCCACTGTCGGTCCGCCGCCACCCCAGCCAGCCCTCTAGCCCCCCCCCGCGCCGAGCTTTTTCTTCAGCAATCCCCACGCCACCGCCCCACCACCACGCCCCACCGCCAGTGACTACCGCCCCCACCCTGAACCCTAAGATAGATAGTGGGGTACCTCTCCGGCGAGCCCCCCTCCCCGCTGCGGGTGGTTCTTCCTTAACTTCGGCGAGCCCCCACCCCCTGAAAATCGACTGACCCAAAAGTCGATTCCGTCGACTGAAGTGTAGCTAAATCGGAGCAGAGCAGCAACACGAGCGAGAGGGAGAGCAGCAGCAGTAGCGCGAGCGAGCGGGAGCCGAAGCAGCGCAAGCGAGCGAGTGAGAGCCGGAGCTGTAGCAGTAGATCCGGCTAGTATGGACGCTGCCGCCGAAGGGGCCTCACACTGGGGGAGGGCCGCCGTGGAGATGTCGCCCGCGGTGCGGGCTTTGAGGTAGCCGCGCCATGGGGGTGTGGTATGGAGCACCGTCGGCGCCGGGAGGTCGAGTTAAGGAGAAGGTGCGATGCAATGAGTGTACAACCTCTTTGGTGGCACCGAGTAGGCCTCGACTTCGTCTGAGGAGTCGGTGAGGATGCTGTAGTTCCGGTGGAGCAGGTTAAGGCGGTGCTATGGGGATGGAGCAGCCGCGATAGACGAGGCGATCGTCGGAGTAGCTCCTTGGAAGTGGAGGACGGGGCGGCTGAACCGGCGGGATGACGAGATGGACGATGGATCCTCATCCGGGGGGAGGGTGGACGAGGGACATCGAGCTGTTGCGGTGGACGACATCGTCGGGGAAGAGGCTCCGGTTGGGCAGCGGCGAGGTGGCGGACGGAGGAGGGTGGGGTTTCGCGGCTGGAGCAAAGAGGTTATGGTGGCCTGGGATTTCGAATGGCGAAAAGGAGGCGATGGGAGGGGGGAACCGTGACTTAGGGACGCGCTTGTCCAAAATGCAGGGTGTGTTACAAAAGTACCCCCACCGATTTGAACTAGCGGCCCTTTCGGCTTAGGGTTAGAAGGGGGATTTCGCGTGTCGGGATTTGGCAGCTGGAGGGAGTTTTCGCGCGCGTTGTAATTTCGGGATAGCAAGGCGCGGGTTGTGAAGGCGCCAGTTTTGGGAGCATGATATCTGAATTTTCGGGATATAACAAGGCACAGGTTGAATTTTAGGGACAACCCTAACTTGTAATATTGTACTTGTACATACCAAATCAATTCGCACTTCCCTCAACAAAAAAACCCCCAAAAAAACTATTCACACCACACAAAGAGAGAGTCTTAATACTATTCACAGACCGATCACTCTGCTCAACTGCTGCTTAAAAATCATCACGAAGATCCTGGCCAATTGCCTGCAGAAAGTTATCCTTAAAATCATTCACAGAAACCAGTATGGATTCCTCAAAGGTAGAACCATACAGGATTGCCTTGCATGGTCTTTTGAATACATTCATCAGTGCCAAACATCTTCGAGAGAGATTATTTTGCTTAAACTGGACTTTGCCAAAGCATTTGATACGATCGAACATGAGCCGATGTTACAGATCATGAAACATATGGGGTTTGATGAAAGATGGCTGGGTTGGATGAAATCCATTTTCTCCTCTGGTGTTTCCTCGCTGCTATTGAATGGGGTCCCAGGTAGGAAATTCCCATGTAAGTGTGGTGTGAGGCAAGGGGACCCCCTGTCACCCCTCATATTTGTACTGGCAGCTGATCTCCTCCAAGCAGCAATCAATGACGCTTTCGCTCAGGGCTTGATCGAGTTACCATTCCCGTGCAGCCGAAGAGGTGATTACCCGGTCATCCAATATGTGGATGATACGATACTGGTCATGCCAGCCTGTCCCGATCAAGTCGCCCGCATGAAATCCATCCTAGTTGATTATGCTGACTTTGTTGGTCTGAAGATTAACTTCCAAAAGTCCACGTTGATTCCCATAAATCTTGGCTTGCAACAAGCTTCTGCCCTAGCGCAAACTTTTGGCTGTACGGTTGGATCCCTACCCTTCACATACCTGGGTCTTCCCATGGGAACGACGAAACCAACCCTGCTTGAGCTCATGCCAATGGTTTGTGTAGTTGAGAGAAAGCTATCCACGGCCCTCTCCTTGCTTTCAGCTGGTGCCAAGCTCACTCTGGTAAACTCTACCATTACTTCGATGTTGATCTATGCCATGTGTACACTTAAGCTGCACCCCAAGGTGATTGAACACATTGATAAGCTGCGTAGATACTGTTTGTGGGCCAAAAACACAGAGACGGGAGTTAAAAATAATTCTTTGGCTGCTTGGGAGTTGGTCTGTAGATCGAAGCGCAACGGTGGTCTTGGGGTGATTGACATCAAAACGCAGAATGTCGCACTCCTCCTCAAACACCTTTTCAAGTTCTACAATCATCACGATGTCCCGTGGGTGACTCTAATATGGGACACTTACTATGTGGGTCGAGTGCCACATGGAGTAGACCCGATCGGCTCTTTCTAGTGGCGTGATGTCATGCAGCTCAGTAATGTGTTTCGTGGCATCACTCAGGTTGCGATTGGGGACGGATCTTCAGCTTTGTTTTGGAAGGATGTCTGGATTGAACATGATCATGATGCACCACTCTCCGAGGTCTTCCCCCGTGCCTTTTCCTTTTGCACAAACGAGGATGAGTCAGTGGGAACTGTTCTGACGGCTACTGACCCCGCTATGCTATTCCATCTACCTCTGTCTACCCAAGCGAGACAAGAGGTCAGAGAAATTCAGCAACGATCCAGGCATGTTGTGCTAGAGAGGGATTCCGCTGATTCTTGGGTTTGTACCCTTGGAGGAAAGTTCTCGGCCAGCAAATACTACAACCACTACTTCAGGGAAACGATAGCCGATGAGGCCTTTCTGTGGCTTTGGAAAGCCAAGAGCCCCATCAAATTCAAGCTGTTTGGCTGGCTGTTGCTGGTAGACCGTCTAAACACAAGGAACATGTTGAAACGGAGACACTACACTGTTGTGGACAACAATTATGCATGCATGCTGTGCCAAAACCCGCCGGAGGAAATGGTTGAACACCTCTTTTTCTCATGCCCATTTAGCCAGCGATGTTGGGTCAGAGTGGGATTGTTTTGGCCGAATGTGGGTAATAGGGTATCTTTGTTGCATGCTGGTAGAAATCAGTGGAGTCAGCCGCTGTTCATGGATATTTTCTTGCTGGCTGCATGGAGCATTTGGAAGGAGAGGAACAATGAGTATTTCAGAGGGGTGCCTCACTCCTTCGCGGCATGGCTAGATAGATTCAAAAACCTACTAAGTCTGCTTGTGCACAACCGTAAAGAAGAGCTTCGCCCCTTCCTAGACTCTTATATACAAAACCTGTAACTTAGATACACTCTTTTTCTTGCTTGGTCTGAGGGGGGCCCTCGAATACCCCTCACTTGTAATGATGTAATTGTTGTGGTGTGAGTAATACAAAGTCAGTGGGAGCCTCTCCCACTGTCGTCACTGTTCAAAAAAAAGAGAGAGTCTTGTCCCGTTTTACTATACAAATGCTATTCAAAACTACTCCCTCCTTCCATCTATATAGGGCCTAATGCGTTTTTCGAGGCTAACTTTGACCAAATAGTAGAGCAATAATATATGACATGCAACTTACACAAAGCACACCGTTAAATTCGTGTGTGAAAGGAGCTTTTAATGATATAATTTTCACATTGTGCATGTCATGTACTATTAATCTTGTCAATAGTCAAAGGCGGTCTTAAAAAATGCATTAGGCCCTATATAGATGGAAGGAGGGAGTATGAATCCATGTTATGTCCAATTAAATTTTTTCGCTGGCTGTATAATGCGTGTAACCTACTCATACCAACATTTTAGTGCATTCCAAATGTCTATACTACCGCTGCAATTCGAACTAAATTTGAATTCGTTTATCTATTTCAATAAGAATTTACAATCATGATTGTTGCCAACTTCAACCATCATTCGTGTATTACCTTAACAACACACCACATGACTACTATAAAGATAGATATGAACTATGTGTACTATATGAACTCGAATTCAATTTTTTGAATACACTTGATGTTGATTCCAAATAATAGTACATTTGATGTACTAACTATATATTCATAATCTAAACCATGTTCCATACGTACATCGTGTTTATCACACAAAGTATAGTGCCCCGCTCCCTACATTATGACAAGTATTTGGCTCTGAGCTACAAAAGCCACACATTAGCCCAAATTATAATCAATGTTCTACATTATGATATCTTCTTGAAGCGTATCCACATTTTTATAATGAATTATGATCTTTGTTCGTCTTTTACACCTTCACAATCCTCTTCTCTTTGTAGCTAGCTAGCGCTAACATTCTATCGTGCATGCACACACCCGCCCCCCTCTCACCCTCCCTCAACGTCCCCTCCATCGCGCACGTTCGTTATTTCTCTTTAGGTCGTTCACCCGTGGTGTGTGTAGGCCCCTCGGCTCCTTCTTTCCAGCACACACCGGTCGATATACCTCTCTAGCCAAGTGTGCCTACCACAAACACATACTTCCCCTCTTCTCTTCTCATCGTCCATGCCCCTCTATGTACAATACGGTTCCATGCAGGTGCACACTCCTGCCCCTCTTTTCATCGATCTCATACTCGCACACTCCCCCCTCGACATGGTAGGCCTCTCGCACCACGTCCTAGCCGCACCCCTCTCCCCTGTCTGTCTCTCCGGATCTTATTTGCTTCTAACACATGCATGCATGTATACGTACCGATCTCCCTACATATAGCCAGGTTGACTATAATTCGTTTTCCCCATGCACCGATAGACTTACCTCACTAGTTATGTCTCTCCCTTTCTTGGACACACGACGGTTGATCTTCCTATGTAGTTACGTATGCTTACCACAACCATATCGTCTCCCCTCATCATCCTTGCATACCTCCCGACCCGTCTCTCACACGCACGTGCATAGACAGACAGACATCCCCCGCCCTCTCTTATTGATATTGCACTAGTACCCTCCATTTGTCTAGCAGGCCTCTCCCACCATTTGTGGGACGCCACTCCACCACCAACCCTCCGACACTCTACCTTTGTCTTTCTCCCAACCATATTCCTCTGCTACACATATCCATGGATGCCAATCGATCTCCCCTAATACATAGCTAGGTCCCTCTCCTTCCCCACACATATACTAGTCGATCGGTCTCTGCCCCCTCCCCCCCACACACCGATAGTCGAACATTGTAGGTAGGTATCCATGCCACAGAGAAAAACTGCACCTCTGCCCTCTCAAATTCTAGTAGGCCAGCCGCCCTGTATCTTTGACGTGGGCAAACACAAATTCGATGGCACTCTTTATCGATCGCGCAGCCACACACTTCATCCCTGTTTTCGATTCTATCGATATCTAATGTCCATGACTCCGTTTCACACACATTGCATATGTTACATTTTTTTGTTTGAGATATCATCGACACATTGCCTCTGTTTCGCACAAACCATCTCTCTCACACCCACCCACGTACGTGCCTACACCTAAAGAAGAGGTGCACGCAGGACACATGTACTCACGTCTCGTTCCCGGCCACACCCGCGCGGGTACACGGTGGAGTTTGTTTCTGTATGAAAAGGCAGCCCACGTGATAATTTGACGCGTGTAGCGGTTGTTTACTCGAAGGAGGGTCGGGTACCACGCCTAGATGGAACAAAGTATGACTTGACGCTTTAGTATTAAATAAAGTTATATATTCCTCAATGGCATGTACAGAATATAAAACGATTGCCGTGGGGAAAATGGAAAAATCCGCTCCACTATATAGAACGGAGCCTGCCTGCCGGGGTTTGTCTCTCGTCACACCATCTCACACAAGGCAGCGGTGGCCTCTCTCTCTCACCGTTGGTCAGTGATCCGGCCGCATCCCGTCCGTCGGCGGAAAGGGAGGATGTGCATCGTTTCTCCGTTCGACGGTGGAAAGGGAGGATGTGCATCATTTCTCCGTTCGACGGCGTTGAGGCAGCACGTCCCGATCTGCTGTACCCGCCGTTTTCTCTGACCAAGCTCCGACGCGGTAGGGCCTTCGCCACTTGCTCGTTGCTGCAGTATGGGCAAATCCCGGCCGCCTGCGCCCTCCTAGTAACATCCCGACGACCCTCAGGTACAGCTTCCTCCGGCCTTGCTCCACTGCCCATCTTCCCACGTTGCTGCATGTGGATCTTCTTTAGTTGTTTGCTTAAAACGTATCTCGGCCGGCGTACTTTCCATCTTGCAATCTTGTCCTCAAACCATTTTTGATAAACCACCATGCTGCTATCTTTCCCTTATTACATGGAATATGCTTCTTTTTTGTCGGCGTATGTGTCTTCAACTCGTGTTATTGGCTAGTAATTGTTTCCTTTCTACCTCCTTTTGCAAATAGGGCTATCCATTTTCACCTTGTTGCTATTGCGAACTTTTGGTGAAATGCACAAATCATTTTTTTTCTTAAGAGTGTTTTGTGCAGTTCCGCCAAAATGTCACACGGGCAACGTTTTTACATTTCTGTGGGACTGCAGAAAGGGAGATTGGTTTTGCTATCCTCCTCATCCAACTCCGTGCTAATCTTCTCCAACAAGTAGTTAGTCCTAAAGAGAGATCACAGAGGTGATCGGCTTCTATTTGTGTGTGTTATGTTTCATCATCTAGTTCCAGTATTATTGTAATCACACTGATTGGATATCTTTGCAAACAGGGATGGTCCGCTCGATTTTAATGGAGCTGCACAAAATGATCGGATTGTGGTGTCCTCCATACACCTCTTTTTTGGCTACAGAGCTGGGTGAAACTAGCTGCCAAGCAATGAACACTGTGCCCAGGAAATGGAGCCATGCCTACGAACAACATCGATCAATTATATATTTTCTTTATTTGTACACCTTCTCACAACTTTGTCTTCAGTTGTGATGTGAATATTGGCGCTAATCTGCGAACCATTGAGATGCATTAGCAGCCATGGTAGTTTCATTTGTATTTGATGGAATGTGGTAACGAGATAATCTTGAGGCAAGAGGACACATGAATCCTAAGTTGAAACCTTTTTTCTCCTATGGGAACCAAAGTTGAAACCTTCATAGCATCACAGTACAATTTCATTAAAATTATGCGTACATATAAACAAATCCTGAAGGATTGACAGCAATGCCAGAAACAATTCAACATCGTTTCGCTGACATGTGGGACATCCTTCATCCGGCTCTACCTGCCATGCAACAATATTGAGTGCACAACTGCAGGGAAAGATTCACCCCGGTCGTTGCGCCACAGTAGTAATGACTAGTGAGTAGTCAAATCACAGAGCCCCACCTTCGCCACAGTAAGTTGCTCGGATGAAGCAACCATCATTTCTCTGTTCCTTGAATCCGCTGGTACTCCCATATTCCCAGAGTAATAAGTTGCTTGGGCGAAGCAACCATCACTTCACCTTTCCCACAGTAAGTACTAGTACCTCCTTTTTTTACTCTAGAAACAACCACACGCGAATATTGGCGGTAGCAGCACAACAACTGAATCAAAAATTGAAACCAACCAATGAACTACTACTAATGGTGAGCGTTTTCTAGTATCATGTACTCCGTCTGTCCATGTAGGGCTTAATGCGTTTTCGGAGACTAACTTTGGCCCTGTTTGGATCCATGGGTTAGAGTTAGTTTGAGCTAGTTGGGGCTCAAATAGCCCTAAAGTATCCAAGCATGAGGGTTAAGGGCTCCTTTGATTGACAGGGTTTAAGAAGCGTAGGAATAGGAAACATACAGGAATAGGATGTACCATCCACTGAAATCCTACGTTGGGTAGCAAAAGAGAGGATTTTTTTCTAGGAAGTCCAACCTCATGCTTGTTTTCCTATAAAAATGAACTAAGAAGTTCCTATAGGATTGGTTCCTGAGGAATGCAATCCTAAGAATCAAACAACATGTAAAGGGAAAATTCCAGAGGGTGTCAATCCTGTAAAATTCCTATGCAAACCCTGTAAATCAAAGGAGGCCTAAACTGGAGCAAGTTGCACCGAACCCACCAAAAAAACTATCCCACCCAGGAGGTGCTAATTGGAGATAGTTCCCATTGGGCCCACTGAAAAATCACTTTTCTCTCTCCATCAAGTGCATTTATTGTTAATCTAACCCTGTCACCCAAACACCTCTTTGGCTATAGTTAGTTCAGGGTTAGTCATGAGTTAGTCTAACCTCTAGCTAAGTTAGAGTATCCAAACAGGAACAATATAGGACATGCAAGTTTCTCAAAGCATACAGTAAAATTCGTTCGTGAAAGGATCTTTTTTTAAACGGAACGTGAAAGGATCTTCGAATGATATAATTTTTAAATTATATAAAATCTTATCAATAGTCAAAGGCATCCTCGAAGAATACATTAGGCCCTATATAAAATCTTATCAATAGTCAAAACCAAGTGTTCTGAACAAGTTCAAAACGAGAAACTGGACCCACTCACGGCACGACATGCGTGTCTCGTTTGGTCCATCGGTCAAAGCGCTTCCTCTTCTCGGCATAACAATAGAGTACAATATTTTTTTAGAATGCTCTTGGCATGTCGCTAACATGTGATGAGTTAACCAACCTCAATAGATGGCAAAAACGCCAGCCCGCCGCACTTTGAGAGAGACGAGGAGCGAGAAGTGATACGGGCTGCTGGATTACTAGAGCTAGGTGTCGCACGGAGGCCAAGAAATATGGTGATAGCGTGGGTTAGCCATGTAGTATGATGTAACTACACTGGGCTGCCGTGTTTCGTACTCTTCCAGTCCACTGTGGAGATGATTGGTTGATTTTATATCGCTGAATAATATAAAATATTATGAGTGTAGACGCTCCACCACGAGGTTCCTTTCTCCTTCTCGGTCATCGAGAATCTATGTTCTTTCACTCTTTTTCTTGACATGAGCTTTGTTCATCCTTTTGCCAACCCGCGGCAACTCGCAGAATGACGAGAAGCTTGCTTACTATGCCTTCTCCCTCGCCAACGCGTGCGCGGTGGCTCGCAGCACGAGGACAAACTTTTGCTTACAAGCGGTGGACGTGCAGCAGTTCATAGTGGGAGTAACATAGGTAGTAACATAGCACAGTCCAAGACAAGTTTGCTTATGTGGCATGTATTTAATGAGGAGAGATGTGTTTAGAGTAACATAATATGTTACTGTAACATAGCGCTTTCCAAGAGAGGATGAGTCTACAAGGTAATAAATGAAGCTAGCTTGTATGACACTACTACTATGTTACTTTGCATTATGGAGGTAGTAACTTAGACTAGTGTCATATGCGTGACACTAGTCTAAGTTACTCTACACTATGACCAGCCTAAGAGCATGGTTAATAGTATAGCCAGTTGATGGCTATAAGAAACTGCCATGTCATGCATAGCCATCATTTATAGTCACTCATATAGTAGTGTGGGCTAAAAGGTTGGCTATAACATTAGTACTTTCTTCAATCTTCTCTCATTCTCTTTCTTCACATTTATTCTATTTGTCTAGGAATCCCCATATAACTAGGCTCTTGCATGAGAGCCCACTCCCCATAATTTTCCTCGTCATCATCTGAGTCCTAGAAGATCTCACCCACATCATCATTAGGCATGCAGCCGCCTTGATAGACAACGTGCGCAGAAGGAGTAGAGGCGACTGGGGACGCACCACATCATGGGTACTCCGTCCGTGCTCTTGTGCGTGTAGCGTGCGTGCTTTTCCATCGGTGCTAGCTCTAAGGCCGAGGCTGTGGTCGTCTTTGTCTCCGACTAGTCGTTGAGCAACGACGGCAAAGAGGTGCTACAAGAGATGCGTAGGCCGTTGTGTGCGAGCTTCTCCGTAGCACGACTAACCAGACGTCGCCGCAGATGGCGCACGCCTCCATGCAGTCGAGTGTGTGCGCATGCATGTGTTATTCATGTGCATTCTGCGGCCGAGTGTGTGTGCATGCATGTGTTGTGTACGTGCGTTGTGTGCTTGATACGTCTCCAACGTATCTACTTTTCCAAACACCTTTGCCCTAATTTTGGACTCTAACTTGCATGATTTGAATGGAACTAACCCGGACTGACGATGTTTTCAGCAGAATTGCCATGGTGTTATTTTTGTGTAGAAATAAAGGTTCTCGGAATGTCCTGAAACTTCACGGAGAATATTTTTGGAATTAAAAAAAAATACTGGCAAAAGAATCAACACCAAGGGGCCCAAACCCTGTCCACGAGGGTGGAGGGTGCGCCCACCCCCCGGGGGGCGCCCCTGCCTCATGGGCCCCCTGAGGCTCCACCGACGTCAACTCCAACTCTATCTATTCACGTTCGGGGAGAAAAAAATCAGAGAGAAGGATTCATCGCGTTTTACGATACAGAGCCGCCGCCAAGCCCTAATCTCTCTCGGGAGGGCTGATCTGGAGTCCGTCCGGGGCTCCGGAGAGGGGAATCCATCGCCATCGTCATCATCAACCTTCCTCCATCACCAATTTCATGATGCTCACCGCCGTGCGTGAGTAATCTCATCGTAGGCTTGCTGGACGGTGATGGGTTGGATGAGATTTACCATGTAATCGAGTTAGTTTTGTTAGGATTTGATCCCTAGTATCCATTTTGTTCTAAGATTGATGTTGCTATGACTTTGCTATGCTTAATGCTTGTCACTAGGGCCCGAGTGCCATGATTTCAGATTTGAACCTATTATGCTTTCATGAATATATGTGAGTTCTTGATCCTATCTTGCAAGTCAATAGTCACCTACTATGTGTTATGATCCGGCAACCCCGAATTGACAATAATCGGGACCACTCCCGGTGATGACCGTAGTTTGAGGAGTTCATGTATTCACAAAGTGTTAATTCTTTGGTCCGGTACTCTATTAAAAGGAGGCCTTAATATCCCTTAGTTTCCAATAGGACCCCGCTGCCACGGGAGGGTAGGACAAAAGATGTCATGCAAGTTCTTTTCCATAAGCACGTATGACTATATTCGGAATACATGCCTACATTACATTGATGAACTGGAGCTAGTTCTGTGTCATCCTATGTTATAACTATTGAATAAGGAATCGCATCCGACATAATTATCCATCACTGATCCATTTCCTACGAGCTTTCCACATATTGATCTTTGCTTAGTTACTTTTCCGTTGCCATTGTTACGATTACTACAAAACTGCTACTGTTACTTTGCTACCGTTACCGTTACTTCCATACTACTTTGCTACTAAATATTTTGCTACAGATATTAAGTCTTCCAGGTGTGGTTGAATTGGCAATTTAGTTGCTAATACTTGAGAATATTCTTTGGCTCCCCTTGTGTCGAATCAATAAATTTGGGTTGAATACTCTACCCTCGAAAACTATTGCGATCCCCTATACTTGTGGGTTATCAAGACTATTTTCTGGCGCCGTTGCCGGGGAGCACAACTCTATTCTTTGAGTCACTTGGGATTATATCCGTTGATCACTATGAGGAACTTGAAAGATGAAAGAACTAAGATTTTTCCCTCAACTTCGAGGGGAGGTAAGGAACTGCCATCTAGCTCTCACTTGATTCACCTTCTGTTTTGAGTAAACTTGCAACACCTAAACCTACTTCTGCTATTGATTCTGATATGTCGCATGTTATTGATGATGCCACTTCTACTTTGCATGATGCTTATGATGAAACTACTTCTATGCTTGATAATACTGTGCCACTAGGTGAATTTCTTGATGAACAACTTGCTAGGGTTAGAGAGAATGAAATTATTGAAACTGATAATATTGATGAAAGTGATGATGAAGATTCTCCTCCTAGATATGAATTGCCTGATGTGCCCGAGGGTTATGTTATGGATGAAGAAACTGCTAGAGACCTTTTTGTTTGCAAAGATAGATATGATCATAAGAAACTGTTAGTTAAGCTGAAAGAAAAGTCTTTGAATGCTAGAATGAAATATGACCCTACTTTTGCTACTTCACCTATCTGTATTTCTGATAAGGATTAAGATTTCTCTGTCGATCCTGAGTTAATTAGTTTGGTTGAATCTGATCCTTTTTATGGCTATGAACCTGAAGCTATTGTGGCACATCTTACTAAATTGAATGATATAGCCACCCTATTCACTAATGAGGAAAAAATCCGTTACTACTTTATCCTTAAGTTATTTCCGTTCTCATTAAAGGGTGATACTAAAACATGGTTTAATTCTCTTGCTCTGGGTTGTGTGCGTAGTCCCTGGGATATGATTTATTACTTCTCTGCTAAGTATTTCCCCGCTCATAAGAAACAAGGTGCCTTAAGGGAAATATATAATTTTGTGCAAATTGAAGAAGAGAGTCTCCCACAAGCTTGGGGGAGGCTTCTCCGATTACTTAATGCTTTGCCTGATCATCCTCTCAAGAAAAATGAAATACTTGATATCTTTTATAATGGACTAACCGATGCTTCGAGAGACCACCTGGATAGTTGTGCTGGTTGTGTTTTCAGGGAAAGAACTATTGAGCAAGCTGAATTGCTATTGAATAGTATATTGAGTAATGGTAATGATTGGACACTTCCTGAACCAACTCCTAAGCCAACTCCGAAGAAAAGGGGTATTCTATTTCTCAGTCCTGAAGATATGCAAGAGGCAAAGAAATCTATGAAAGAAAAGGGTATTAAAGCTGAAGATGTCAAGAATTTACCACCTATTGAAGAAATACATGGTCTTGATAACCGGACACAAGTAGTAAAGGTAAATTCTCTCTATAGATTTGATGAAGGTGATATTCCTCGTTATAAGTCTGGTAGCCAATGTTTAGATGAGTTTGATAATTTTATTGTTAAACAAGAAAACTTCAATGCTTATGTTGGTAGACAATTGAAACGAAATGCTTATATGATTGAACACTTGAGTGATTATATGTCTAGAGTTAAAGGTGAACTTAAACTCATTAGTAAACATGCTTCTATGGTTACCACTCAAGTAGAACAAGTGCTTAAAGCACAAGATGATTTGCTCAATGAACTAAATAATAAGAAAAATGATAATGTGGTTAGAGTTGTGACTAGAGGGGGTAGAATGACTCAGGAACCTTTGTATCCTGAGGGCCACCCTAGGAGAATTGAGCAAGATTCCTAGAGAACTAATGTTGATGCACCTAGTCCTTCTAAGAAGAAGAAAAAGAAAAATGATAGGACTTTACATGCTTCTAGTGAACCTGTTGTTGACACACCTGAGAATCCCAACGATATTTCTATTTCTGATGCTGAAACACAATCTGGTAATGAACATGAACCTAGTGATAATGTTAATGATGATGTTCATGTTGATGCTCAACCTAGTAATAACAATGATGTAGAGATTGAACCTATTGTTGATCTTGATAACCCACAATCAAGGAATCAACGTTATGATAAGAGAGACTTCATTGCTAGGAAGCATGGTAAAGAAAGAGAACCATGGGTTCAGAAACCCATGCCCTTTCCTCCTAAACCATCCAAGAAAAAGGATGATGAGGATTTTGAGCGCTTTGCTGAAATGATTAGACCTATCTTTTTGCGTATGCGTTTGACTGATATGCTTAAAATGAATCCTTATGCTAAGTATATGAAAGATATTATCACAAATAAAAGAAAGATACCGGAAGCTGAAATTTCCACCATGCTTGCCAATTATACTTTTAAAGGTGGAATACCAAAGAAACTAGGAGATCCCGGAGTACCAACTATACCATGCTCCATTAAAAGACACTATGTTAAAACTGCTTTATGTGATCTTGGAGCCGGTGTTAGTGTTATGCCTCTCTCTTTATATCGTAGACTTGATTTGAATAAATTGACACCTACTGAAATATCTTTGCAAATGGCCGATAAATCAACTGCTATACCTGTCGATATTTGTGAGGATGTGCCTATTGTGGTTGCAAACGTTACTATTTTAATGGACTTTGTTATTCTTGATATTCCCGAGGACGATAGTATGTCGATTATCCTCGGTATACCCTTTTTGAATACTGGAGGGGCTGTTATTGATTGCAACAAAGGCAATGTCACTTTTCATGTTAGTGGTAATGAGCATACAGTACACTTTCCGAGGAAACAACCTCGAGTCCATAGTATCAATTCTATTGGAAAAATTTCAACTATTACTATTGGAGGTTTTGAATTTCCTCTTCCTACTGTCAAGAAGAAATATGACATTCTTATTGTTGGGGACGTGCATATCCCCGTTGAGGTAACCTAGTGTTATTCAAATTTCTCCAGTTCCATGTTATTCGAAAAGAGTTTGTTAACAAGACTTGATCAACCTTGTTAATGGATTCCTTTTGATGAGCATGAGATGGATGAAGTTAGAAAGCACAACTTTCTGTACCCTCCTTTTACTTTCTGTTATATAGATTAAATAAAGACAAAATAGTATTTTCTGTGTATTTTCTGAATTATCCTTGCAATAAAAAAATACCCTGAAAATAAAAGTTCTCTAAATGTCCTGAAAATTATATATGATTTTTAGTAGAATATTTAAGGATATCTGGCACTGAGAACACACCAGGGGGACCCACCATTTGGCCACGAGGGTGCAGGGCGCGCCCCTGCCTCGTGGACCCCACGTGGACCCCCTCCACTTATTCCAGCACCCACTCACTTCGTCTTCCTCCAAAAAAAATCCTCCCATAGCTCAAAACCGTGTTCTAGCTCATCTTGCTACCATTTTCGATCTGCTTGCTCAAACATCCATTCACAAAACTGTTTGGGGAGATTGTCCTTCGGTATGTGACTCCTCCAATGGTCCAATTAGTTTTTGTTCTAGTGCTTTATCTATTGTAAATTTTTGCTGCTTAGGTGACCCTGTTCTTGAGCTTGCATGTCAAATTTATATGGTCAAAAGTAGTTTTAATGCTTGATATAGCCTCTAGGCACTTGTAGGAGTAGTTGCTATCAATCTTGTTGTGTTTGTTTCACTTTTATTTTGAGTCACTAAAAATTTCAGAAATTTTCAGAGGAAGAAAATGTTGAAGAGATTGTTGAGAGGCTCTTCGAGCCAAAGCTCGAAGGATAAGCAGGATGAGGAAAATAAAAAGCCCAAATAAAATCTTTCTCACACAGCGTAGGTTCAGCCGTGCGAATGGCCTTGCGAAGAATTCTTGAGAGCCGCCGGAATTTATGATGATTTTTATCACTTGGCTGAGAATGCAGGCCTCACCGATTTCCTCCACGACCAGCGCGAATAGTATCTCCTACTCACTAATATTTTTGTGCAATTTTTTTATTTCCATGCTAAGAAATCACCACCTTCAGTGGAGTTTCATTTATACGATGAGGTTAAGGAGATGTCACTTCAGGATTTTTGTAGGGTCTACAAGATACCCTTTGTGGGCAGCATCGAGGAACCACACCGTAGTGATGTGGATGAATTTATTGATAGAATTGTTGTAGGGGAAACGAGGGAAGTTTCAGATGCAAGATACTAGTATACATTTTCCTGTTCTACCATACTTTGCAATATTTGCTAGTAGATGCTTAATTGGTTGCAGGAACAGTGGAAATCTTAGTGCTCCTGATGTTGTCATTTTGCGCCATGCTTTACTTCATGATACACTTCAGCTTAGGCGCTATTATTGCTAAACGATAAAGTCTGAACCGTACAAAGGGCCCCATCTTCGGGGGAATCTTTGCGTCACGCCTTGCTGAGCACTTTGAGATACCTATTAGGCATTATGAGAAAGAGGAAAAGTTGCTGCCCCCTGTTTTTCTAGATTATAATTGTATGGTAGCACATGATTTTATTGTTAAAAATAAGAAGAAGATGCTTAAGTACAATTTGATATTCGGTAAAACTCACCGTGATACTATTACCTTGCCTGCACCCTCTTTGGTTACCATACTTGTAGGCACTTACCTCATATTGCCAGAGGCCATTTATGCATACTGGAGGCTGACACAAGTCCCGGAGCCTGAGCCTGAGCCACCACTTGACCCTTACCGACAGTCTGTTTATCAGTGGGATCCGGAGGAGATCGCCAACCAGTGGCACCCAGAGGACACTCCTCCATACACCGGAGAGAGTATCTTTGATCTGTGACCATAGACCAACTTAGGCCAAAAGCCTAAGCTTGGGGGAGTACATATTTCTCATCGACTTTACATGCATGTTCACACACTCATTCTAGTTGTCGGTGCTCATACTCTTTCATTGTACTATCCATGCTAGTTTATTTTCTTTTCTATGTCTTTTTCTTGTGTGTTTGAAAAACCTTAAGAAAAACAAAAACAAATTAATTGTAGCTTTTAGCTAGTTTACTTTCCATGCTTGTAGTAATAATTAAAAGAAAACCCAAAAAGATTTCTCGTTCTTCTTTTGTTTGTTGGGAGCTTTCCCGTGTAAATAGTTTTTTTTATTTCTTTTCTTTGGGGGTCGAGAGGAGAAGACCATGGTGAAAATGTTGAGTGACTCTCATATGCATTATTGTTGATTTAACCAAGAGCCCATATTACCTTGTCTTCTCCTTGTATTGAATGCTTGCATATTCCAGCTTAGTCCAATGCACGTGCACTATTATTATTATCCACACCGTTCGGTCGTGCGAGTGAAAGGCAATAATGACAATATATGATGGACTGATTGAGATGTGAGAAGCTGGTATGAACTCGACCTATCTTGTTTTTGTAAACATGATTAGTTCATCGTTCCTGATTCAGCCTATTATGAATTAAACATGTTTGCAATGACAATTAGAGATTATAGTTGTTCATGCCATGCTTAATTTGCTAGGAGTTTATAATGGTTTACCTTGCGTGCCAACATGCTATTAAAATGGTTGTGATGTGGTATGATAGGGTGGTATCCTCCTTTGAACGATTCGAGTGGCTTGACTTGGCACATGTTCATGCATGTAGTTGAAACAAAATCAACATAGCCTCCACGATATTTATGTTCATGGTGAATTATATCCTACTCATGCTTGCACTCAGTGTTGATTAATTTTAATGCATGTTCATGACTGTTATCGCTCTCTAGTTGGTCGCTTCCCAGTCTCTTTCTAGCCTTCACTTGTACTAAGCGGGAATACTGCTTGTGCATCCACTACCATAAACCCCAAAGTTATTCCATATGAGTCCACCATACCTTCCTATATGCGGTAATTACCTGCCGTTCCAAGTAAATTTGTATGTGCCAAACTCTAAACCTTCAAATGAAATTCTGTTTTGTATGCTCGAATAGCTCATGTATCAACCAGGGCTGTCGATATCTTCCATGCTAGGTGGGTTATTCTCACGAGGAGTGGACTCCGCTCCTCATTCACGAGAAAGTGGCTGGTAACTGGGATGCCCAGTCCCATGCTCAAATCAAAATAATTGCAAACAAAACTCCCCCAGGATTGTTGTTAGTTGGAGGCACCCGTTGTTTCGGACAAGCCATGGATTGATGTTTGTTGGTAATGGGGGCGTATAAACTTTACCATTCTGCTTGGGAACTGCCTATAATGTGTGTAGGATGGACGATATCGAGATTTCTTGGTTGTTATGTTGATAATGAAAGTATACCACTCAAAATATTATTTATCTCTGTTTCAAAACTTGAGCTTTGGCACCTCTACAAATCCCTGCTTCCCTCTGCGAAGGGCCTATCTATTTACTTTTATGTTGAGTCATCACCCTCTTATTAAAAAGCACCAGCTGGAGAGCACCGCTGTCATTTGCATGCATTACTATTAGTTTACATTGAGTATGACTGTGACTGGATCTCTTTTACCATGAATTACAATGTCTAGTCAGTCCTTGATCTTCAGGGGTGCTCTGCCTTTATGTTTTGCGGTCTCAGAAAGGGCTAGCGAGATATCATCTTGTTATATCATATTATGATTGTTTTGAGAAACTGTTGTCATCCGAGAATTATTATTATTGCTCGCTAGTTGATTAGGCCATTGATATGAGTAAATATGAGACCTAAGTGTTATTGTGAATATGGTTAGTTCATAATATTTGCTGAAAACCTGAATGCTGGCTTTACATATTTACAACAACAAGAGCAAACAGAGTTTGTAAAAGTTTTTCTTTATCACTTTCAGTTTGTCAACTAAATTGCTTGAGGACAAGCAAAGGTTTAAGCTTGGGGGAGTTGATACGTCTCCAACGTATCTACTTTTCCAAACACTTTTGCCCTTGTTTTGGACTCTAACTTGCATGATTTGAATGGAACTAACCCGGACTGACACTGTTTTCAGCAGAGTTGCCATGGT
Organism: Aegilops tauschii subsp. strangulata; assembly: GCF_002575655.3. NCBI lineage: Eukaryota > Viridiplantae > Streptophyta > Magnoliopsida > Poales > Poaceae > Aegilops > Aegilops tauschii. The sequence goes on from NC_053038.3 coordinate 355,862,398, forward strand.
GTTATTTTTGTGCAGAAATAAAAGTTCTCGGAATGACCTGAAACTTCACGGAGAATATTTTTGGAATTAATAAAAAATACTGGCGAAAGAATGAACACCGGGGGGCCCACACCCTGTCCACGAGGGTGGAGGGCGCGCCCACCCCCCTGGGGCGCACCCCCTGCCTTGTGGGCCCCCTGAGGCTCCACCGATGTCAACTCCAACTCTATATATTCACATTCGGGGAGAAAAATTCAGAGAGAAGGATGAATCGCGTTTTACGATACGGAGCCGCCGCCAAGCCCTAATCTCTCTCGGGAGGGCTGATCTGGAGTCCGTTCGGGGCTCTGGAGAGGGGAATCCGTCGCCATCGTCATCATCAACCTTCCTCCATCACCAATTTCATGATGCTCACCGCCGCGCGTGAGTAATCTCATCGTAGGCTTGCTGGACGGTGATGGGTTTGATACGTCTCGAACGTATCTATAATTTTTGATTGTTCCATGCTATTATATTATCCATCTAGGATGTTTTATATGCATTTATATGCTATTTTATATGATTTTTGGGACTAACCTATTAACCTAGAGCCCAATGCTAGTTTTTGTTTTTTCCTTGTTTTTGAGTATCGCAGAAAAGGAAAACCAAACGGAGTCCAATTGACCTGAAATTTCACGGAATTTATTTCTGGACCAGAAGAAGCCCACAGAGCATCGGAGATGGGCCAAAAGAGTCCCGAGGCACCCATGAGGGTGGGGGTCGCGCCCTACCCCCTGGGCGCGCCCCCTACCTCGTGGCCGCCTCGGAGACCCCCCTGACTTTTTCCCGACACCAAAACCTCTTATATATACAGAAACCCCCAGAACATAACCTAGATCAGGAGTTCCGCCGCCGCAAGCCTCTGCAGCCACCAAAAACAATTCGGGACCCTGTTTCGGCACCCTGCCGGAGGGGGGACCCCTCACCGGTGGCCATCTTCATCATCCCGGCGCTCTCCATGACGAGGAGGGAGTAGTTCACCCTCGGGGCTGAGGGTATGTACCAGTAGCTATGTGTTTGATCTCTCTCTCTCTCTCTCTCTCTCTCTCTCTCTCTCGTGTTCTTGATTTGGCACGATCTTGATGTATCGCGAGCTTTGCTATTATAGTTGGATCTTATGATGTTTCTCCCCCTCTACTCTCTTGTAATGGATTGAGTTTTCCCTTTGAAGTTATCTTATCAGATTGAGTCTTTAAGGATTTTAGAACACTTTATGTATGTCGTGCATGTGCTTATCTGTGGTGACAATGGGATATTCACGTGATCTACTTGATGTATGTTTTGGTGATCAACTTGCGGGTTCCATGACCTCGTGAACTTATGCATAGGGGTTGGCACACGTTTTCGTCTTGACTCTCCAGTAGAAACTTTGGGGCACTCTTTGAAGTTCTTTGTGTTGGTTGAATAGATTTATCTGAGATTGTGTGATGCATATCGTATAATCATACCCACGGATACTTGAGGTGACATTGGAGTATCTAGGTGACATTAGGGTTTTGGTTGATTTTTGTCTTAAGGTGTTATTCTAGTATGAACTCTAGGATAGATTGAACGGAAAGAATAGCTTCATGTTATGTTACTACGGACTCTTGAATAGATCGATCAGAAAGGATAACTTTAAGGTGGTTTCGTACCCTACCATAATCTCTTCGTTTGTTCTCCGCTATTATTGACTTTGGAGTGACTCTTTGTTGCATGTTGAGGGATAATTATATGATCCAATTATCTTATTATTGTTGAGAGAACTTGCACTAGTGAAAGTATGAACCCTAGGCCTTGTTTCCTAGCATTGCAATATCGTTTGTGCTCACTTTTACCATTAGTTACCTTGCTATTTTTATATTTTCAGATTACAAAAACCTATATCTACCTTCCATATTGCACTTGTATCATCATCTCTTCGCCGAACTAGTGCACCTATACAATTTACCATTGTATTGGGTGTGTTGGGGACACAAGAGACTCTTTGTTATTTGGTTGCAGGGTTGCTTGAGAGAGACCATCTTCATCCTACGCCTCCCACGGATTGATAAACCTTAGGTCATCCACTTGAGGGAAATTTTCTACTGTCCTACAAACCTCCGCACTTGGAGGCCCAATAACGTCTACAAGAAGAAGGTTGTGTAGTAGACATCATGCAATTTCTGACGCCGTTGCCGGGGAGGTTAGTGCTTGAAGGTATATCTTTAGATCTTGCAATTGAATTTTTTGTTTCTTGTTTTATCACTAGTTTAGTCTATAAAAGAAAACTACAAAAAAGTGGAATTAAGGTTGCCTCATATGCTTCATCTTTTTAATGTCTTTCGTGAAAATGATGGGAAGGAAAATTGTGCTCAAGTACTAGAAGAAGAATTACATAGAATACTTGGCATAAAATATGTGAATGATGAGCATGATTGCAATGTTGTTAGTATGAATTATATGAATATCCATGATGCTAATGATATGCAAAGCCACAAGCTTGGGGATGCTATGTTTGATGAAGATGATATGTTTTGTCCCCCAAGTTTTGATGAGCAAATTTATTATGATGATAGCATGCCTCCTATTTATGATGATTATATTGATGAAAGTGGGTTTGGAAGAGTGTCAACTTTAGGAATTAATGATCCCACTATTTTGGAGGATGTTGAATCCTATTGTGATAATTATGAAAGTGGATTTGGAGAGGTCATGACTTTATTTAGTGATGATTCCACTATTTCGGAAGAGGTTCCAATTGATTATGAGAGCTATCTATGATGATTATTGTGATGACATGTATGCTATAAATAATAATGATAGCCATGAAACTTGTCATCATGATTTTAATTTTCAATTGGATTATGCCTCACATGATAGTTATTTTATTGAGTTTGCTCCCACTATTCCGAATGAGAAGAATTTTGCTTATGTGGAGAGTAGTAAATTTTCTATGCTTGTAGATCATGAAAAGAATGCTTTATGTGCTGGTTATATGGTTGAATTCATTCATGATGCTACTAAAAATTATTATGAGGGAGGAATATATGCTTGTAGGATTGCAATAATATCAAGTTTCCTCTCTATGTGCTTAAAGTTTTAAAGTTCTGCTTGTTTTGCCGTCCTATGCTAGTTGATTATTGTTCCCATGAGTTGTTTGCTCACAAAATCCCTATGCATTGGAAGTGGGTTAGGCTTAAATGTGCTAGTCATATTCTTCATGATGCTTTCTTTATGTTTCAATTCTTATCTTTTATGTGAGCATCATTGAAATCATCATGCCTAGCTAGGGGCGTTAAACGTAAGCGCTTGTTGGGAGGCAACCCAATTTTATTCTTGTTCTTTGCCTTTTGCTCCTGCTTAGTAATAAATAATTCATCTAGCCTCTGTTTAGATGTGGTTTTATGTTTTAATTAGTGTTTGTGCCAATTAGAACCTTTGGGAAGACTTGGGTGAAGTCTTTGTGATCTTGCTGTAAAAAATAGAAACTTTAGCGCTCACGAGATTAGCTGCCATTTTTTACTGAAGAGTGCTTTTAGGTTGATTATTTTTGCATATGATTAATAGACAAATTTATCAGGTCCACTAATTTATTTCAGAATTTTTGGAGTTCCAGAAGTATACGTTTGATACAGATTACTACAGACTGTTCTGTTTTTCATAGATTCTATTTTGATGAATCTAGGAGTAGTATCGGAGGGTATGAACCATAGATAAGTTGGAATACAGTAGATATTACACCAATATAAATTTAGAATGAGTTCACAACAGTACCTAAGTGGTGGTTTTATTTTCTTATACTAACGGAGCTTACGAGTTTTCTGTTAAGTTTTGTGTTGTGAAGTTTTCAAGTTTTGGGTAAAGATTTGAAGGACTATGGAATAAGGAGTGGCAAGAGCCTAAGATTGGGGATGCCCAAAGCACCCCAAGGTAATATTCAAGGACAACCAAGAGCCTAAGCTTGGGGATGCCCCGGAAGGCATCCCCTCTTTCGTCTTCGTTCATCGGTAACTTTACTTGGAGCTATATTTTTATTCACCACATGATATGTGTTTTGCTTGGAGCGTCATTTTTTTGCTTGCTGTTTGAATAAAATACCAAGATCTGAAATTCTTAAATGTTAGAGAGTCTTCACATAGTTACATAATTATTCAACTACTCATTGATCTTCACTTATATCTTTCGGAGTAGTTTGTCGTTTGCTCTAGTGCTTCACTTATATCTTTTTAGAGCACGGTGGTGGTTTTATTTTATAGAAGTTATTGATCTCTCATGCTTCACTTATATTATTTTGAGAGTCTTAAACAGCATGGTAATTTGCTTTGGTTATGAATTTAGTCCTAATATGATGGGCATCCAAGAGGGATACAATAAAAACTTTCATATAAAGTGCATTGAATACTATGAGAAATTTGATACTTGATGATTATTTTGAGATATGAAGATGGTAATATTAGAGTCATGCTAGTTGAGTAATTGTGAATTTGAGAAATACTTGTGTTGGAGTTTGCAAGTCCCGTAGCATCCACGTATGGTAAACGTTGTGTGACAAATTTGAAGCATGAGGTGTTTCTTCGAGTGTCCTCCTTATGAGTGGCGGTCGGGGACGAGCGATGATCTTTTCCTACCAATCTATCCCCCTAGGAGCATGCACGTAGTGCTTGGTTTTGATGACTTCTAGATTTTTGCTATAAGTATGTGAGTTCTTTATGACTAATGTTGAGTCCATGGATTATACGCACTCTCATCCTTCCATCATTGCTAGCCTCTTCGGTACCGTGCATTGCCCTTTCTCACCTTGAGAGTTGGAGCAAACTTCACCGGTGCATCCAACCCCCGTGATATGATACGCTCTATCACACATAAACCTCCTTATATCTTCCTCAAAACAGCCACCATACCTACCTATTATGGCATTTCCATAGCCATTCCGAGATATATTTCCATGCAACTTTCCACTGTTTCGTTTATCATGACACGCTTCATCATTGTCATATTGCCTTGCATGATCATGTAGTTGACATCGTATTTGTGGCAAAGCCACCATCCATAATATTTCATACATGTCACTCTTGTTTCATTGCCTATCCCGGTACACCACCGGAGGCACTCATATAGAGTCATACTTTGTTCTAGTATCGAGTTGTAATCTTTGAGTTGTAAATAAATAGAAGTGTGATGATCATCATTAATAGAGCATTGTCCCGAAAAAAAGGAAAAAAAGGGAAGGCCAAAAAAAGAAAGGCCAAATAAAAAAGAAAAAAAGAAAGGCCAAAAAAAGAAAGGCCAACTAAAAAAAAGAGAAATAAAAGGGACAATGCTACTATCCTTTTTCCACACTTGTGCTTCAAAGTAGCACCATGATCTTCATGATAGAGAGTCTCTTATAGTGTCACTTTCACATACTATTGGGAATTTTTAATTATAGAACTTGGCTTGTATATTCCAACAATGGGCTTCCTCAAATGCCCTAGGTCTTCGTGAGCAAGCAAGTTGGATGCACACCCACTTAGTTTCTTTTGTTGAGATTTCATACATTTATAGTTCTTGTGCATCCGTTGCATGACAATCCCTACTCCTTGCATTGACATCAATTGATGGGCATCTCCATAGCCCGTTGATTATCCGCGTCAATGTGAGACTTTCTCCTTTTTTTTATTCTCCACACAACCCCCATCATCATATTCTATTCCACCCATAGTGCTATGTCCATGGCTCACACTCATGTATTGCGTGAAAGTTGAAAAAGTTTGAGAATACTAAAGTATGAAACAATTGCTTGGCTTGCCATCGGGGTTGTGCATGATGAGAGCATTTTGTGTGACGAAGATGGAGCATGGCCAAACTATATGATTTTGTAGGGATGAGCTTTCTTTGGCTATGTTATTTTGAGAAGACATAATTGCTTGGTTAGTATGCTTGAAGAATTATTATTTTTATGTCAATATTAAACTTTTGTCTTGATTCTTATGGATCTGAATATTCTTGCCACAATAAAGAAAATTACATTGAAAATTATGTTAGGTAGCATTCCACATCAATTTTTTTGTTTTTATCATTTACCTACTCGAGGACGAGTAGGAATTAAGCTTGGGGATGCTTGATACGTCTCCAACGTATCTGTAATTTTTGTTTGTTCCATGCTATTATATTATCCATCTAGGATGTTTTATATGCATTTATGTGCTATTTTATATGATTTTTGGGACTAACCTATTAACCCAGAGCCCAGTGCCAGTTTCTGTTTTTTCCTTGTTTTTGAGTAATGGAGAACAGGAAAAACAAACGGAGTCCAATTGACCTGAAATTTCACGGAATTTATTTTCTGACCAGAAGAAGCCCACGGAGCATCGGAGATGGGCCAGAAGAGTCCTGAGGCACCCACGAGGGTGGGGGCGCGCCCTACCCCCCTACCTCGTGGCCGCCTCGGAGAGCCCCCTGACTTGTTCCCGACGCCAAAACCTCTTATATATACAGAAACCCCCAGAACATAACCTAGATCGGGAGTTCCGCCGCCGCAAGCCTCTGCAGCCACCAAAAACCAATCAGGACCCTGTTCCGGCACCCTGCTGGAGGGGGGATCCCTCACCAGTGGCCATCTTCATCATCCCGGCGCCCTCCATGACGAGGAGGGAGTAGTTCACCCTCGGGGCTGAGGGTATGTACCAATAGCTATGTGTTTGATCTCTCTCTCTCATGTTCTTGATTTGGCACGATCTTGATGTATCACGAGCTTCGCTATTATAGTTGGATCTTATGATGTTTCTCCCCCTCTACTCTCTTGTAATGGATTGAGTTTTCCCTTTAAAGTTATCTTATCGGATTGAGTCTTTAAGGATTTGAGAACACTTTATGTATGTCTTGCATGTGCTTAACTGTGGTGACAATGGGATATTCACGTGATCTACTTGATGTATGTTTTGGTGATCAACTTGCGGGTTCCGTGACCTCGTGAACTTATGCATAGGGGTTGGCACACGTTTTCGTCTTGACTCTCCGGTAGAAACTTTGGGGCACTCTTTGAAGTTCTTTGCGTTGGTTGAATAGATGAATCTGAGATTGTGTGATGCATATCGTATAATCATACCCACGGATACTTGAGGTGACATTGGAGTATCTAGGTGACATTAGGGTTTTGGTTGATTTGTGTCTTAAGGTGTTATTCTAGTACGAACTCTAGGATAGATTGAACAGAAAGAATAGCTTCATGTTATTTTACTACGGACTCTTGAATAGATCGATCAGAAAGGATTACTTTGAGGTGGTTTTGTACCCTACCATAATCTCTTCGTTTGTTCTCCGCTATTAGTGACTTTGGAGTGACTCTTTGTTGCATGTTGAGGGATAGTTATATGATCCAATTATCTTATTATTGTTGAGAGAACTTGCACTAGTGAAAGTATGAACCCTAGGCCTTGTTACCTAGCATTGCAATATCGTTTGTGCTCACTTTTACCATTAGTTACCTTGCTGTTTTTATATTTTTAGATTACAAAAACCTATATCTACCATCCATATTGCACTTGTATCACCATCTCTTCGCTGAACTAGTGCACCTATACAATTTACCATTGTATTGGGCGTATTGGGGACACAAGAGACTCTTTGTTATTTGGTTGCAGGGTTGCTTGAGAGAGACCATCTTCATCCTACGCCTCCCATGGATTGATAAACCTTAGGTCATCCACTTGAGGGAAATTTGCTACTGTCCTACAAACCTCTGCACTTGGAGGCCCAACAACGTCTACAAGAAGAAGTTTGTGTAGTAGACACCAGGGTTGGATGAGATTTACCATGTCATCGAGTTAGTTTTGTTAGGGTTTGATCCCTAGTATCCATTATGTTCTAAGATTGATGTTGCTATGACTTTGCTATGCTTAATGCTTGTCACTAGGGCCCGAGTGCCATGATTTCAGATCTGAACCTATTATGTTTTCATGAATATATCTGAGTTCTTGATCCTATCTTCCAAGTCAATAGTCACCTACTATGTGTTATGGTCCGGCAACCCCGAAGTGACAATAATCGGGACCACTCCTGGTGATGACCGTAGTTTGAGGAGTTCATGTATTCCCTAAGTGTTAATGCTTTGGTCCGGTACTCTATTAAAAGGAGGCCTTAATATCCCTTAGTTTCCAATAGGACCCCGCTGCCACGGGAGGGTAGGACAAAAGATGTCATGCAAGTTCTTTTCCATAAGGACGTATGACTATATTCGGAATACATGCCTACATTACATTGATGAACTGGAGCTAGTTCTGTGTCACCCTATGTTATAACTGTTGCAAGAGGAATCGCATCCGACATAATTATCCATCACTGATCCATTGCCTACGAGCTTTTCACATACTGATCTTTGCTTAGTTACTTTTCCGTTGCCATTGTTACGATTAGTACAAAACTTCTACTGTTACTTTGCTACCGTTACCGTTACTTCCATACTACTTTGCTACTAAATATTTTGCTGCTGATATTTAGTCTTCCAGGTGTGGTTGAATTGACAACTCAGCTGCTAATACTTGAGAATATTCTTTGGCCCCCCTTGTGTCGAATCAATAAATTTGGGTTGAATACTCTACCCTCGAAAACTGTTGCGATCCCATATACTTGTGGGTTATCAGTGCTCCATGTTGTGCGCGTATGTGCATGAGTTGGATCGGCATGAGTTAGTGCATTGGCGTGTGTACATGCGTGGCTGCATGCGTCCTTTACATGCGTGTCTTCTTGCGTGGTTATCAATATAAACTATAAAACATCTTCAACTTAGCATCCTGATGTATCGTCTCTAGTGGTTAGCGAAGAGTTCATGTTCTTTTATTTGTTTATAGGTGGGCAGGCGGCAAAAAACAGGGGAAAACATGCAAGGTTTCTTGCAGACGTTCCACCGCGAGGTTCCATGCTTCTTCTCGGTCATTGGGAATCTATGTTCTTCAACTCTTTTTTTTACGTGAGCTTTGTTCATCCTTTTGCCAACACGCGAGACATCTAGCATCAAGGTGCATGTGTCATGCAAGAAAATGGAGATAATCAGAAAAGCAGTGCGTAAGTGAGTCGTGCACTTCGATGGCACCTACTACAGAATATTTTTTCTCCTTGATGGCACGTGAATAGTGCATGTACTCAATGTCGGAGCACGGGATGGGGAGTAGCCATGACATGGTCAACCCTTTTTTGGAGAGAGTACGTACTAAATAACTTTGATGTGTCCCGTCAACTCGCGAAACGACGAGAAGCTTGCTTACTATGCCTTCTCCCTCGCCAACGCGTGCGCGGTGGCTCGCAGCACGAGGAGAAACTTTTGCTTACAAGCGGTGGACGTGCAGCAGTTCATTTGGTGTCAGATTGCTAGAAGTCCTACTGTAGTACCATCATTATTGTTCGACTTCCGGAAGAGGCGAAGAGCCAAGCGCAAGGTCACCTACTAACCTTAGGCTAGGCATAGTGGGAGTAACATAAGTAGAGGTACCTCCTTTTTTATTCTAGAAACAACCACACGCGAATATTGGACGGTAGCAGCACAGCAACTGAATCAAAAATCAAAACCAACCTATGAACTACTACTACTGGTGAGCGTTTGCTAGTATCATGTACTCCGTCTGTCCATGTATATAGGGCTTAATGCGTTTTCTGAGACTAACTTTGGCCCTGTTTGGATCCATGGGTTAGAGTTAGTTTGAGCTAGTTGGGGCACAAATAGCCCTAAAATATCCAAACATGAGGGTTAAATTGGAGCAAGTTGCCCCAAACCCACCAAAAAAAAACTATCCCACCCAAGAGTCGGTAACATGTGATGAGTTAACCGACCTCAATACATGGCAAAAACGCCAGCCCGCCGCACTTTGAGAGAGATGAGGAGCGAGAAGTGATACGGGATGCTGGATTACTAGAGCTAGGTGTCCCATGGAGGCCAAGAAATATGGTGATAGCACAGGTTAGCCATGTATTACTACAGTGGGTTGCCGTGTTTCGTACTCTTCCGGTCTACTATGGAGATGATTGATTGATTTTATATCGCTGAATAATATAAAATATTATGAGTGCAGAAGCTCCACCACGAGGTTCCTTGCTCCTTCTCGGTCGTCGGGAATCTATGTTCTTCCACTTTTTTTGACATGAGCTTTGTTCATCCTTTTGCCAACACGCGGGACATCTAGCATCAAGGTGCACGTGTCATGCAAGAAATGGAGATAAGCAGTGCGTAAGTGAGTCATGCACTACGATGGCACCTAGTGCTACGCAATATTTTTCCTCCTCGATGGCATGTGAATAGTGCACGTACTCAATGACCGAGCACGGGATGGTGGCCATGGACATGGTCGGCCCTTTTTGGAGAGAGTACTAAATACTACGTATTAACTTTGATGTGTCCCGTCAACTCGCAGAATGACGAGAAGCACACACTGAGACTACCCATAGTGGGAGTAACATAGGTAGTAACACCACACATGTCTAGACAAAGTAGTAACATCACACATATCAAGGCAAGATGTGTCTATAGCCTAATAAATGAAGTGTTGCATGTTACCACATATATGTTACTATAGAGGTAGTAAAATAGACTAGTAACTTGAGCATGTTACTAGTCTATGTTACTACCCATTGTGGCTAATCTGAGGGGGGTGTCTCCAACAATGTTCCTCGGCTCGCACCTCTTGCATCACGGTGGTCAATCTTGGAGTCATTCATCTAGTACATGTGGCATCTCAGATCTGGACACAAGGTGACGTACACCGTCAAGGGGGTCAGGGCGGACGTGATCTCTCACTGCGTCCACCATTTGAAGCGGCGCGCCGACCCAGGGCGCCGCCCGCTGCATTCCCAGCTGTACCCGCCTCCTCGCCGTATTCAAAAACCTACATTTAAAACCGCGTGGAATGCGAGAAACCAACTCCGGCCACAGACGCCCGTTCAGGAGCAGGACGCCGGCCAAGCTCCTCCTTCCACAATTTTTTCCACTCTTTCGGCGGCATCCGACGAGCAGGAAGAGCAGTTCTCTGGCGTAAAAGCCGTCTGGGTGGCCCGCCGAGCCTGGCAGCTCACTTCTCCACCTACCTCGCCTAGCCCGTTGGAGGCAGTTGCCGCACTAAGCCAGCGCGTGGTTCCGCAGCTGGCCTCTCCAATACAGCTCGAGGAAGAGTGCCGACTTGCTCCACGCCGGCTTGTCGGGGAGCACGGCGATACGGGCATCATCGGTGCCCTCGACGCCACCGCGTCGTACATCGCCTCCAGTGTCTGCGACTGCGCCATCCGCCGTCGACGGGCTCGTAGTCGTGACATGCATGCAGAGAAAGAAGCCGCCGCGGATGTCGATGAGGTGATGCGGCTACGCGGATGTCGACGAGGTGACGGGCAGCACACCCCGCCCACCGCCATCATCGAGGAGAGGTAGAACACGGGAGGCCGCCGTCGATTATATCCCATGGAGGCCAACGCCGAGGCGACGCCGACGAATACAGCTGGTGTCTTGCACGATTCTTCTTCTGTCAGATGCTAGAGGAGGACAAAGAGATCGGGCGGTGACCATTTAGATTAGGTATTTTAATTCTACCAGGCTGGTTGTAATGGGAGTATTATAAGTAGTATCATGCATGCCAACTAGTAGTAGGCAAATTTGATGAGGTGGCGTAGAATTAAATGAAGAAAGAGAGAGTTGTGTATCATATTATAATACCGTATGGAATTAAGACCTCTTCCAATGCAAATGTGCTTAGATGAGGTGCTAAGTGCGTTAAATGGCTTAGCAACTCAAGTCTCCAATGCATAGGTGCTTAGTTTGCTGTTGCTAAGCTTGCTTCATTTAATTAGCTATAGACTCAAAACTGTCTTTCCACCGTTTCTTCCTAGGGTCACCAAACTAGTCTCTCTCTGCTTAATTAACTTGCCACATCATATTTTATGCCTACGTGGCAGGCTTAGCAGCTATACATGGTGGAGCACTTGGAGAGGCCAAGGCTGGTCATAGTGGGGAGTTACTTATACTGTAACATATTACTATGTTACTACCTCCATCCTGGTTTATTTGTCCCCATTGTAATTTGTGCCAAATTTTGACCATAAATTTAACTAACAAAATGTTTATGCATATCACCAAAAAATTATATCATTGGAGACTATGTTCAAATACGAATCCAATGATACAATTTTTGTTGACATGCACTAATATTTTGTCAGTTAAATCTTTGGTCAAAATTTAGCACAAATTACAAAGGGGACTAATAAACCAGGACTGAGGTAGTACTCTAAAGATATCTCTCCTCATTAACTACATGCCACATAAGCAAAATTTTCTTGGAGTGCGCTATGTTACTACCTAAGTTACTCCCACTATGAGGCGGGCGATGAGCCGACGAGGTAGCCCGACGACCCCTTGAGCTTGAAAGGCACCCGCATGATCTCCTCTCCTCGTAGGGAAGGTCGGGGTCCATTGGGTACATCTCCGACGACATCCGCGGCTTCCGACGGCGTCGTTGCCATTTCATTAGTGTAAATAATTAGTCAATTCCTAGTCAACAATCAAAACCACCTAAACTCTAACATGTGAACACTAAAACCGCTCAAGGGGGTGATATACCCAGTTTTAGATATTTGAGGGTAAAAATCATACCGAAATTGACTTGGGGGGTTATTTGTCCATCAACTTACATTTGAGGGTGAAAAAAAATACTTCTTTCAATGGTCCGTTGGTCAGAGTATTCTTTTTAGATTTTTAACATGTGGGACCGAGTGTGAGCGAACCGACCTCAATCGACGGCAAAATCGCCTGCCGGATGCACTTTGAGAGAGACGAAGAGCAAGAAGCAATACGGGCTGGTCGTGTCATGCAAGAAAATGGCTGGTCTCATGTTTAAAATTTGCTGTACTATAGTAGAGGTATATGTAGATGTAGATGTAGATGCAGTGTAGACGTAGATGCAGATGTAGATGTACATGTTGAGATGTAGAGATAAGTGAGACTCACCAACGGTCACCAACATAGGCCAAGTACGTGCACGAATCACCCAAAAAAAAAGGAGTACGTGCATGAAGAGAAAAATTGCACGCACGGACCCACGTACTTTGTGCCTCATTCCCTAACACACGCGCGCGTGTACACGGTGGAGCTCATTTCTGGATGAAGAGGCAGCTCACGTGATAATTTGACGCGTTTGGTAGTTGTTCACTTAGTGGAGGGTCGGGAACCACACATGGACGAATCAAAATTCGACCATAACGCGGTGGCATGTTTGTTTTTAATTTTTTTCTTCAATGGAACGCACACAGTTTTTTCTTGAATGGCACGTGAATCGTGCACATACTCAATGACGGAGCACGGGATGGGATGGTAGCCATGGACATGGTCGGCCCTTTTTGGAGACTACTACATTGGTACTTTGATGTACATTTAAAAAAACTACTACTTTGATGTGTCATGTCAACTCGCAGAATGATGAGAAGTTTGCTTATTACGCCCTCTACATAGCCCACACTTTGTACGGCTAGTTATAGTGGGAGTCACTTAGCGCACTCCAAGAAAATTTTGCTCATGTGGCAAGTAGTTAATGAGAAGAAAAATTGTAACATAATATGTTACTGTAACATAGCGTTTCCCAAGACAAGATGAGTCTACAAGGTAATAAATGAAGCCATCATAACATTACTGTACTACTCCCTCCTTTACGGTTTATAGGGCTCCCTCCTTTCTGGTTTATTGGGCTCAATTCGAAAATCTCACCAACCAAGGTAGATGATGAGTGGTGGAATATTTTTTATAATTTGCAAAATCACCCAATTAATGCTCTTGTTTTCCTCAAAAATTTATGTACCATTGTATTAATTGCAATGCATGCATGCATAAAGTACATGCATTGGTCAATTTTCTCTTAATACTTGCATGCAATTATTTAATGCACCTTGAAATCTAAACTTGTGATGGGGAACAACCAAATTGATCTAAAATGGAAAAACAAAGATTTTGAGATAAGCCCTATACACCAGAAAGGAGGGAGTAGTAACATAGACTAGTGTCATATGGATGAAACTAGTGAGTATGGGAGCACGTGATATTTCCCCGTCCGGACCGATCCCAAGTTGGCTTCTCACCTTCTTGGCCCACCAACCCCCCCTCCCGTGCGCGCTTCTCGCCCGGCGCCAGCTGAGCCCGCCGCTCCACATTGATGGCAAGTCAGGGCGACACGACCTCTCACTGCTTCCGCCGTTGAAGCGGCGCGCCGACCGAGGGCACTATACTAAAGGGACTAACTATTGTACTGGCAGGCTATTAGGTTGGTTCTATATGATGTGTCAACTTCATATAGCCGGATGTTGGCTATACTATTAACCATGCTCTAAGTGTTGTGTGAGTGGGACTAAAGTTTAGTCCCATACTGCTAGGTGAGTGTGAGTTGCACCACTTATAATGTTATCTATTCTAGCATTTGCATGAGCATGATAATAGGAAACCTACACGCGCGCTCTTCGGCAATGAGCCTGTCCAAGGACAAAAGCTATCCATGTGGTCTATATTTTTGTTGGTCGAAAAATTTATTAAATCATTAATTAATAATTAACGGACACCTTAATTACACAGCCGTTTCTGATTCTTTTGGATAGTGGGGCTATTATTGACTTGGACGTGGGGTTTGGGCCAAAGGCCTACTATTATACTTGGTCTTACTCGCACGACTGACCTGACAGGATCTACCCTAGCGGCCGCTGTATCATATGGTTTCGCACCGTTCCTGGTCTTAGCGCCGCCACACAATTCTTCTCCAGCCCTCCTTCTGGCGTGCACCGCGAGAAGGGACAGCAGTCCTCCGAACCCCGCATTTCGTGATCCTGTACGGGAGAGGGGTGATCAGGATTTTGGGGAGCACACTCCTGTGAATGCTGCCAGCGACGACTTCCTCAACGACAACCTTCTTCCCCGACCTCGGTAACATCTTCATCAACGACATGAGTGACAACATCAACCACAACGGTTCTGCTCCCGCTGTACAGTATGTGATTCTGTCCTCCTGGTTTAGTCTGCATCATTACTTTGATCTTTGCAATTGTCGTCATGATCTATTTACTGTTGATTCAGATTAAATCTCATAGTAAATTTCTCATATATTCAACAATCCAATCCAAAAACCTAATTATAGGCAATTTACTCCGAGTGGTTTTGCTGCACTTTTGAAGCCGCTTACTTTTAAGGGGGTGCAATATAAAAGGTGGCGCACAAGAGCAGTATATTGGTTTCAGATCATGTACTGCTATGACGCCACTAGGGTAAGCCTGAGGGCGATCTTAATCCTACACAGCAGGAAGCTTTTGAGAACATGGATACCCTCTTCAAAGCCGGCCTGCTGAGTGTTCTTGACGATTCCATTGTGGATTCATATATCTCGTTTGACAGCGGCAAAGACATGTGGGCTGCGCTCGAGGCCACGTTTGGGGCCTCGGGCACTGGCAACGAATTGTACGTCATGGAGCAATTCTGTGACTACAAGATGACTGATGAGCGCTCCGTTGTTCAGCAGACTCATGAGATACAGTCACTCGCTAAGGAACTTGAGTATTTTAAGTGTGTGTTGCCGGACAAATTTGTTGCTGGGACCATCATTGCCAAGCTTCCACCTTCGTGGAACGATTTTGCTACTTCTCTGAAAAACAAGAGACATGAGTTTTCCGTTTCAGATCTCGTTAGCACTCTTGATTTTGAAGAGAAGGCGAGAGCAAAAGACACACGTGCTCGGGTCGCTGAGGGAGCTTCTAGTGCCCACATAGTACACGAGAAGAACTTCCAGCCCAACCAGCCCCAAAACAACAAGAACAAATCTCAGGGGAAAGGCAAGTTTGATGCAAAGAACAAGCTTTCACATTCTACCAACTTCAAGAAGAATTCTCATAACAGGAAGGGATACAAACCTCAATTTTGGTAGCACCGCACAAAATTTATATGGATGCATCTACCTGCTGTCAGCTAACCTCATGGTGCTCCAGGTATTCCTACATTCATAACTAGGTATAATGACCACCGCAAGATGAAATAAGCTTATTCGTTCGTTGACTTGCTGATTGCAGTGCAGAACGATCCTGTCATGTGTGGAGGAGCAAACAAGCAGTGCAGCCGAAGGTGGAAATCAACCAAGGACTTATGAAATTATATATAATCTTCCTCAGGCAGGTCAGTATCCCCTTCGTCCAGATGATCATGTTTTGTCATGCCGAGCTATTGATATGTGCTACTATTTTGCAACACCGTTTAAGTATAGCTATTGTTTTCCTATCTTTTCAGATTCAGGACAATGAAGATGATTTCAGGGGAACTGCACAATATGGACTCATGTTGAGTCATCTCTATTGCCTCATGTGTTTGTTGCAAATGTGTCAGCATCAATTGCAAGATGAGGCAGCTAGCTAGCTGTGGAGTTGCCAACATGCTCAAAGTGCTCGCAACATTGAGAAGAAACAAGCATGCCCAGGAAATTAATGCGTGCGCAGGGAGGCCCTTTGCTTAGAGAAGCATCGACCGATTTTCTTTATTTCCACACCTTCTCACAGCATTGTATTGGTTATAGTATGGTGAATCATTGAGATGCATAAACATGCTGAACTTTTGTTCTTCTGAATATTAGTATGCATACCGTATCTTCTGAAGCTTAGTTTAATGTGAATGTTGACTAGCCTGTGAACCTTCACAATCTAGTAAGTATATTGTGGGCCTGTTATTTGACACCTCACTTTGCCGCGCTATGCGACCAGTGTGAGTGTCTGCATCCAGTACCGCATCCTATAATTTGGTGGATGCCAAGTTGAAAAAGGTTACCGATGAGTAGCCATAAGCTGGAGACGTCTCTTTTTTTCTTTTGAATGGGCAATAAGCTAGAGAGTGTCTTGGGCTACCTCTAGCACAAGGCCCTCCAGTACGAAACACGGGCAGCCGACTGGGCCGATACAAAAGCCTACCCATCTTAAAGCCCATTTGTTTTTGTTTTTTGCGAGGAGAAGCCCATATTTCTTGAAGAGGGGGCGATCCCAGAAAAACCCTCCTTCCTCCTCGCTTCCACTTATACTCCAACTCGCTCTCCCACTTCCGTCTCCCCCCAATTCCCCCCGCTCCCCATCTTCCTCACTCGTCCAGAAAACCCCCGCTCACCATCTTCCTCACTCGTACAGAAAACGCCCGCTCCTCTTCTTCCACTCCTATAGAAAACCCCAGCCCTCCTTCTTCCCCACTCGCACTGCCACTAGGCTCGTCTCTGGCTACTCTGCTCAAACCTGTGAGCTCGGCGCGTCGCCCACAAGGAAAATGGAGTCGGCTGGCCCCAGCGCCAAGAAGATGAGGCTCCCACCAGTGGCGACGCCGGTTGTAG